>NC_136508.1:20952902-21090402 GCF_053919585.1 Euprymna scolopes
TACTAAAATACACTTAAATATGATATTTTAATAAATGCCATTTGTAAATTTCAGCTGCTGTATGTGCTCTCCGATTATTATATCTAATTGCTTAAATCTTTGAATAAACAGACACAGCACGTTGATTCGAGAAAAAAAAGCAAAACACATTCGAATCTCTCACTAGAAAATGAAAGGATTGTGTTGCAATTGTGCAAGTTAGGCAGGTCATATATTTCTGATTTATGGCTCCATAAACCGAACCTCTATGATGAGCAGGTCATATATTCCTGAGTCAAGACTCCTAAAACCGCACCTCTATAATAAGCTGCCCAAAGGAAATATACCCGTACAGGTGCAGCTTTAAATCCAATCTGAAGATATCCCTCAAACAGTTGGATTTTATTCTAACTCATGCGACTACAGATATTTCTGGCGGGCCGCAACTCACAAAAGATCTACAGGGTGGTCCACTTAAAAGTAACCCAGAAAAATGTATTAGACAGGAGGAACATTCTTTTATCGTTTAAATTACCTGTAGCATTGTTTAAATTACCTGTTGTGTTATAAAAATGCTCGAAGTGCTCTCCTTTGGAATCTATGAATTTTGGAGCACGTTTAACAACGTTTGAAGATACTACCTGCAGATCTTTTCTAGTGAATCTTCTGATAGTGTTAGTAATGTTCTCTTTTAGTTGGTCTAGATTATGTGGATTATTTACATAAACATTTTGTTTTAAAGTCTTCCAAAGATAAAAATCACATAAGGACAAGTTCGGGGAACGTGGTGGCCATGGGCCTTTGCTTGTTGTTCTCTCCTCCATAAGCATGTCATGAATTCGTGCCAGTGATCTGTCAGAAGTGTGGCAGGTAGCGCCATCTTCTTGGATAAAGAATCGCATTTTGTCTTGTGGTGTCAGTTGGTTAGTAAGAGAAAGATTGAGTTACTTTTTAATGGGTCAATTGCTTACTCCACACGCAATGAAGAATGCAAGAAGAAACGCTGCATTAGCAAAGTCAGTGCAGTCAGCACGTCAGCTACAGAATCATTCCACAGATGTCTAACGTGCGGGAAATATACTTCAGAGCACGAATCGTTCTAACAAACCATCTCTGAATCTATAGAACAATTGCTTGATTACGGTCAACTTTGCAAGTGATGGAAAAAATCATCTTAACATCACAAAAACCGTCCAAGATGAGTCGCAAAGAAAATATACTTTCGTCTATTTGCAAGTCGAAGCCCAGTTAACTCTACTTTATATAGAATAGAAAAATTTAACAAATATTTTTTTTTTATTTATGCAAAAGACGGCAATTTTTCAGTAAATTACGGATATTATTGATTTTGCAGTCGTATATACACACAACGTTCTAATTTACAGCAAGGATCTGTATGAACTTAGTCACCACCTGCCGTACGTGTGAGGGAATAGACGCACCGGTTCAAACTTACGAAAAACAATTGTGAATTATTTATTCCAGGAATTTGGAGGAATTTTAAGTAATCGATAAAAGTGGTCGCAGACTTGAACTTTATAGAATAGGATGCTTGCATCTAATACATACCATTCTTTTCTTCGAATTGTAAATTCTTCGGAGCCAAAATGCGTAGCTCCCTTTAATAGACTGCACTTAAATCATTCAAGAACGGTCCGCAATATCGAAGAATGAACACTTCCATTTGAACCAAAACTAACACCCTCATACACCTTAACACTACCGTTGTATTTTAAAAGTGTTATCACCGCACAATCAGAAGTGCCTGACCTATAAAATACACAATAGGTTCTTTGATAAGACAGGGGCACGTTTGGAATGAATGTTTCTGTTTAGAGCACAACTGAACTATGATACTTGACTTAAACTTTAATTCAAGCCATCATACAAAAATGATTTCATAAAATCAAGAGTAGGTTCTCTGCAGTACAATGTAGGCTACAATGTCCTGTGGATTAAGACAGTGCGGGGATGCATGTAAATAGCCATCCCGTGTACCACAGTGGGCTCTAGACTAGAGCAGGCAATGAATCAATCGATAGTTGTGATAAAAAGTACGTGTACCGCATATGAAGAAACGTAGACACAAGGTCAAATGAGATTTTTTTAAAGGCCACCGCACTAGAAAACGTTTATTGTGGTCTACAAAATGCCTGGGCGGCCCCATTCGCATTCTTTTAGTAGATGCATGACGGGCGATTAGTAACAAGTTGACTGTTTCTCAAAGTAAGGTCAAGTGTGGGGCGGAAAGTGTACATTTTAAAACGGAACAGAACCATATCTCAGGACGGGTTGCCAAGGATGTAGTCTTTACTGGCAAAAGCCAAAAATCTATTGAAGATTAAATACTGGTATATAGTTTTAGTTTATATATTATGTTCAGAACGTCTCTCTTACAGGCGTGATACTGCTAGTCCCACTCTTTTCCATAAATGGTACGTGTTCTTTAGAATTGTCTTCTTTTTTACGTTCATTTCTTTGTTGTAGCTCGCGTGACTATATAATCATAAATTCATTGTGGTTTTACGCGTTGTACGGAACGATATTCATATAATTCATTTCGATGTTTGAATATTTGGAAATGGATTACCGCTATGTGCCTTACATTTTTGTGTAAAAAATAAAAAAAATTACATAGGAGTCTACACTTATCAAAGCCCAGAGCCCACTCAAGGATAACGGTTAAAAAGTGTACATTAGTCAATTGGACAATATCGTAATAATCCTTAGTAGTAGAAAGTTGGTATTTTGGATTACTTAAGGGGAACGATTCATTAAGAATTTGTTTATGTTGGACTTGGGGAGCGACCATATTTGGAAGACGATTCCACGTGTGCAGTTCTAAGAAAGAAGTTTTGTTCATGGAATCTGCGTTTAGGTTTAGGCACAGATAAAGAGTAAGGGAAATATTGATAGTTGTTTCAGCTAGACGTGTGTTTCTCGTGAATGTTTGGCGAGGGGGAAGAATAGATTAAAGCTCAGACGAACACTTGCCACGAAAATAACAATAAAGAGCAAGAGGTTGCAGGGATGAGAAAATGGCAACTCCTACTAGGCTACGAATTCTATTTTGAACTCTATCAATGCAGCCTAAGAATTTGAAGTAGCTTCTGCCCAGATGTGACAACAATTATCTATCCTTGGGCGTACCTGGTTCTTATGTAGATAGAGAATTGCATCAGCGATGAGAGATATCTTGATACTTGATATATACTTGATCGATAGGAGGATCTCACCATTTTTCCAGCGATCTTGATAACAGATTTGATGTACGTGTTCCATTTAAGATCAGGAGTATAGGTCAAGCCCAGAAGCTTGTCAAAACATGGAGCCTTCCCATGATGAAAGTCATTCATTTCAGTTCATGCCAGATAGAAATCAAAGAGTTGATGTCTACGAATAGTTTTTTAAATATCCAAGGTGACACTCCATACGAGGATGTAGGTTAGTGGAATTTTCAATTGAGAAATGATGTGAAAGCATTAAGAACTAAGATTAATTCAGAGGCCGATGTGAACAATATTTGCTGACATTGAACTTAAAAACTACCATGTTGTAGTCTGCATTGGAGCAGCTTCGATGTATCGTGGTCCATTTTATTTTAATTACACACAAAGAAAAAAAAAGAACAGCTATGTACAGTGCAGGCTCTAGATAGATTTTTGCTGAGTATGTTTTACCTTCGGGATACGGTACTTTAAAGTCAATCTACATTTACAAATTTAATCTGCATTTAAAATACTAACAGAGTAGAGATGTATCTTATGTAAGAAAACACCTGCATAGAATAGGAGAGATTATCTAGAACTATATTGCGAAATAAGTATTAGAGTCACTTAATGCAAGTAAAACTACACAGAATGTTTTTATTGTAGTCCATCTTGAACTGAATCTGGAATTTAAGCACGTAGAGGATATTATCAGGAGTCAAAGATCTTCTTCCGATAGCCGTTCTTACCATAAAGAGCTTGGGGTTTCTATTCTGAAAGCTGTTCGTAATATGGGGAGGTTGAGGATTGGGCAACAGCAGCAACAGCAAAAAGAAGAAGAACAACAACCATGATATAATTTATTCGATAGGGGGGGGCATGCTTCCAACGGGAAACGACGGTTAAAGAGTGCTGCTAGTTTTATATGCATATTAATCCCTTAATATAATTACTATGGATAATTACATATATACAGTGTGGGTATTTATTTGCTCCCCCACCGAGCAAATTAGGCACAAGACCAATTTTTAATGTGAGGAGTGAAGGGAGGGGGAAGGGAAAAAGGGGACCAGCTCCCGAGAGGTGGGAAATGGGAGCTGGTTAAAGGTCAGATATGTGGGGTTTCCCCCACATCTGCTCTTTGCTTGCAGTATCTGTCGGAACAGATACTACACTCTGATCTTGTCGCCCGGGCCCCGGAGGGCTCTGGGCCTGTGTTAGTCGCGGAAAACAAAACTTCAACAAAAAAATTTTATAATGTACACTATAACATCTACTAAACTATGCCATTAAGAAATATTTAGAAGCGAAAACCTATGTCTGAGGAATGATGCCCATATTTACGAGCTCAGATTGATAGCCGTTTTTTTTTAAGTTACCCCCTCAATTTCGCTAAAGTTTCTTCACCTATTTTTTTTTTATATTATCGCATATTGCAATCTTTAATTCTCCAAGTGTGCGGAGTTTCTCAGCATAGACGCGTGATTTAAAAAATCTCAACAAATAAAAATCGCAGATTGAAATATCGGGTGAGCGCGGAGGCCACGGGAGATCTCCAAATCGTGAAATGATATGATTAGAGAATGCAGCTCGAACAGCAGTCATAGACACACTCGCTGTATGAAACCATATTGATGCCCAATTGATTCCTCGTTTGCGAAGCTCGGTAAGGAAACTGTTTTCAGATATTAGAATATAGTGGCCTGAAGAAGCATTCTAAGAACACCCGTTTCCCGTGACGCACACTGTAGAACAGTACACGATATCCCGCCCCCCAAAAAAATTAGAAAATTATCGTAGTTTGAAAAAATAAAATTGGATCGCAAATAGAAGAGTTATATATAATCTATTAATAAAAAAATATTGGGATCATTCTTCTGCTTCAAAATATATACATTACCTTATACTATATTACGCAAATAATGCTCAGATACATTGCGAGCATATTGTTTGATAGGCAATCTCTTCAAGTAAAGTTTCATTCCTGTAAATATGAACCAATTCTAAACCATAAACTCTACTGATAAAGCGATTAGCAAAGCGCCTCTGCATAGCATTAAACAGAGACAACAAAAAGATTTTTAGACACATACGAGGTGCATTCAATAAGTTTCTAGAAATTGTTCGTATGATAGTATACATATAAAACTCTAGTCCTTTTCGATCGAAGTAATATTCTCTGATGGCAATGTATTTACTGTACCGTTAAAACAACTTATGGAAGGTCCATGCAAGTCATCGGCAGAGCCTCTTTTAATCTCTTTAATTGTCTCATGACGACAGCCACTAAGGTTTTCCTTAAGCTAAGGGAATGAGCAAAAGTCACTTAAAAAAAACTGCGTAATCAAAATTGATAAGCTCGACTATCTCCCTGCTGCCATGGCGACGTCTTTCTTTCTGATTTTTTCATAACACCCTTGGGAAAAACTTCGCGAAAATCTTTCGCGAATAATTTTGTGTACAGCTCTAACAATTGCATTAAACTGTGCACTTATTGGCTCTATAGGCACATGATGGTCCTTATTCATGAAATTCTTTATTCATTCAATCAACTTTAGTGTTCTGACTTCATCGATTTCCCCGCACTTCTCATCACAGATGCCCTGCCTTCTTTGAAACTTTTATCTCACTCACAAACTGATGCTCAATTTATGCAAGATGGTCCAAAATCTGTCAAAAAATTCTATACGTTACTCTGGCATTTTTTCTTCAAGTCAAAATAGACTTTTATTGCATAACGTTCTTCTAAAGTGTCCTCACGTCCAGATTCCATTTTTGAAATTCACCAGATGTGGAAATCAGGTATTAGCGAGATATATTCTGATTCCTACATGAAGCTGTTCATTTAAACTTTAAATTTTTAAAATTAGTCTGTGATCTCATACAATGTATAGCAATAACATACTGAATTTACAAGATCTACGACAGTTTTAAATGTCTGTACAAAACAAGTCTGGAAATGTATTTAAGGCACCTCGTATTACGAAAATTTGATAAAAAAAATTACGCATTGAAGTGTAATTCTATCATATAAAATTGGTTGGTTGGTGGGTTGGTTTTGTTTTACGGCATATCAGCCTTTTCGGGTTATTTAATGCCGAATCAAAAGATTTTGAAGAAAAACCTTTTTAATAGAATATATTTGTTGTTTTCACGTCGGTTTCTATTCGACCCATAGTTGGGACCCCAGCAGGTACTACTACTCCGGGTCAGAGTGGACCTGGGAGCAATGGTAATTAAAGGGTGGCTCCACACTCCCCATATACAATTGGATAACTGAATGTGAATTATATAATTCTAAATCGTATAAACGTTTTCATGTATAACATTTCATAAGATAGAACTGTACAGAATAGAATAGCTCTGAATTAATCTGGGAATAATCGCTTAACATTGGTGACACAATACACTTCAAATCCATCAAACTATGCAATTTACGGTCATAGATCGTATCGATGGATTTTGGAGATGATTAAATTTATATGCCTACTAAATATAAATTCATTTTTTACGCATAGCTAGTTTTGTCAGAAGGACCGGTGTATAATAGTCTATAATAGGCCCAGTTTTCTTTGAACGCATAAATGCCGATACCAGAATCTTCGATAGTAACGCATTAATCACTTACAGACATTGACATTGAGGAACGGGGGTCCCCGGGAGACAGATTAAACTGGCATAGAAAGAAAAGACGTCAAAGCGTTCCACACCCATAATTTCTCCCCATACGATAATACTGTAAACCGTACGATTTTGCCCGTCGTTGATTTTTTTTTGTTCTAGACGATTGCAATCTCCCAGTGGTTTATCGGCTAATCGATAGTTAAGCACTGTAATGCATGTTGATCGAAACGTGACTTTACATCGACCCATTGATTTTAGAATCGACCTGAAATAGAAGGAAATCCTATCGCCTAATCGATCTTGCTTACAGCGATATATATATGTATGTATGTGTGTGTGTGTTTGTATATATATATATCTCTATATATATGAATATATACGAAGTTGTCTGTGGGTGTCAGCGTTTATATTTCTCTATCAAACTACTCTGTCATTCTGATTCTACAGGCTCGAGATTTGAAATAAGGGGTTATAGAATGTAAGAAAAATATTTTTAATCGGTTTTCGGTTAGAAATCTTACTGTAAATGGTTCAAAGTTAAACGATTTGACCTTTGAAAAATCCTCCACCAATTTTGGGTCTAAACACTTGACATTTTAATTGTTGGCTACTTAGACATGGATCTAATATTTAAATTCGAATTGAGCCACAAGCAATAAATGTTAAGGGGTCATAATTCGGGTCAAAGTTTTAAAAATTGACCTCTGCGGTCTCTACCAAATTACTCAGCAAATTTTTTGAATGAACATTTTAAATTTTACATATAGTGTATTCAAATATCGGGCAAGCTTTTTAATATGTTTCTGGCCGGAGATTTGGCTGTCAAGGTGTCTAAGTTCAAAAGAAGAGACCTTTGCGGACTGTAGCATACTATTAAGCCAATTTTGGGTCTTAACCTTGGAAATTTTGCATATAGTGTATTCAGACATCAAGCAAGAATTGTAATCAGTTTTGGGGCAAGTTTACAGAGTTGACCAAGAAAAAAATGAAATGAAAATAAAAATAAACAAAGACGTAAGGATATAAAATAAAAGAAGACACTAACAAACAAAACCAGAATAGAAAAGAGGAGAGCTCGAAAATGAAAATAACATTGGAAAGAACAAGAATAATACAGGCGGGCACAAAGCTAGAAAGAGGGGAAAAACGTGACACAAAATCTTATTTGAAACAAAAAACAAAACTTGAAAAAAAGAGAAAAAAAATAACAAAGAAAGAATGTGAGAAAGGAAGAAATATTGATGATAACCTAAGGTTGGGGCCACAGCAGAAAAACACGGAACACTGATTAGCTGTAAAAAATATATATTAACAAAAGGCTACAAAGATAAAAGATAAAGAGTAAGCTTATAATACGTGGTGTCTAATATATAAAGAAAAAACGTAGCATGCGGCCGCAGCCGATATTGAACTCACTACACAAGTTTGTAGTACAATCTAAATCTTGTCTGTAGCTGAATACGTGATGCTTCACCACTGCTCTGAAGGTTATTTTTATCGTGACGCCATCACTAGATGGGTTGCCGACTATGGCTTAAGAACTCCATCTACCAGGAAGAGAAGGACAGAGCGCGCCAGTTTTCTAATTTGGTATTTTACTTCGTGATACGTACAACACCCTGCCTTCCCAAATGGTCACCCATCTGGTACTTGCCAGGGTCAATGTTGCTTACCTTCGGTGACTTGGCGAAAACCGGTGTGCCGATATGATTGTGCCAATATAGCTATGTGTACGCGTTGCGCACTACTTGTACTCCTGCTGATTCTACGGTATCACGATATTGCTCCCTTGAGAGTGTTAGCTCACATCGTAAACGTGATGCAGGATCCTGGATATGACCTTAAACTATATCCAATGGTGAGGCCCCATCGTGTGTGCTTTGGGGTGTGTGGAGCCTCCCTTTAATTGACATTGCTCCCATGGCCACTTTGACTAAGAGAGGTAGTACCTGTTAGAGTCCCAACTATGGGTTAAATAGAAATCGACTTATATATATATATATATATATATATATATATATATATATATATATACGGCCCTGTCGGTTGGGCATTAGAATACGCCGACTGCCCCCCCCCCCTGCAGAGGGTAAAAGTCCCTCAATGGGGGTCCTGGATATGACCTTAAACTATATCCAGTGGTGAGGCCCCAGCTTGTGGGATTTGGGGAGTGTGGAGCCACCCTTTAATTACCATTGCTCCCAGGTCCACTCTGACCCGGAGTGGTAGTACCTGTTAGGGTCCCAACTATGGGTTAAATAGAAACTGACGTGAAAACAACAAATATACTCTATTAAAAAAAAAATTCTTCAAAATCATTAGATTCGGCATTAAATATATATATATATATATATATTCTATTAAAACTTTTTTATTTAAAATAGCTGGGTTCGACATAAATTAACCTGAAAAGGGTTGATATGCCGGAAAACAAAAAAACAACCAACCAACCATGATGCAGATGAGTTTCGGTCTAACAACAGAAAAGATAAGGAAGAAAAGGAAAAATAAATGAAAGAAGGTGGGATCCTTCTACCGCTCCAGAATATATCTCACTACTGATGTAATTCTCTATCTATATAAAAGCAGAGTACGTCCAAGGATGGAATACTGCTGCCATATCTGGGCAGGAGCTGTTAAAACAATCTACTCTTCCTTGACAGAGTACAAAATAGACTTCGTGGCTTAGTGGGAGATGCTCTTTTCTCTACCCTGCAACCTCTCTCCCACAGAAGAAACGATGCGACCCTATCCTTGTTTTATCGTTATTTCCATAACAGGTGCTCGTCTGAACTCCAATCTCGAGTCCCCCCTCGCCAATCCTTCACGAAAAACACCCGTCTAGCTTAATCCACTGTCAAAATTTCCCCCCACTCTTTATCCGTGCCTAAATCAAAACGTAGATTCCATGAACAAAACTTCTTTCTTAGAACTGCAATCCTGTGGAACTCTGTTCCGTCTGCCTGCTTCCCACCTGACTACAACTTGGATGTATTCAAGTCCAACGTTAACAAATTCCTGATGAACCGCCCTCTGAAGTAAACACTTCATTAAATCTCCACACTAACGTACTTTACTTGCAATAACACTCATCCCTGAGTGACTTCCGGGCCTTGATAAGTCGTGACCCCCGTGTAAAAAAAATAATAAATAAATTTAAAAAAAAACGAATATCCTAAGCATTTCACTTACCACAATTCGAATTTCGAAATTGATCTATCGAAGTAAACTTTCTCTAGAAAAACCATGGTTAATTTCAGAAGAGTTTTCGATGAGTATCTATTTTATACAAGTCCTGGAAAAAAAGATATTTCGGTATCTGTGTGTTTTGGAGAAGTCCTGGAGATAAAGAGTTTTATATGAGTAGTAATTCTGTATGAGTTTCCGACTTTGCAATCTTACAGGCAAAGAGAAAGACAACAAAAAATCATGTACTGTAATGCTATAAGATTCAATAATTTTATGGAGCAATCCTGGTTTCTGATTGGTTGCTAGCAGAATGTGGTTCCATTCGATTAAACAGTTCTTATTGCCGCTGCCTATAAGTAAACTTTCCGACTTCCAGTGATCCTGCCCTCTTACTATATAATAAATATTGCAACAGAAAAAAATAAAATTCAATTAAGAAAAAAAGTAAAAATAAAAGAGTTTGAAAAAGGAAAGGTGGAATTAAATTACAAAGAAATTACAACATAGAAGAAAATCATAAAAATAGAAAATCAAAAAGGGAAAAAGAAATGAACGAATGAGAGGCAACATTGATGAAGAGAACAAATTGTAATAAAAGGGAAAGAAAGAGAAAGAAAAAGGATGAGTAAAATAATAAAGAGAGATGAAAATTAGAAATGAAAAAGAAAGGGAGAAAAAAAGGGGGAAAACAGAAAAACAAATGTCAATCAAAATACACCGAAAGAGTGTAAGAAAGATGGGGAGATAGACGACAAAATGAATGATAAAAATAAATAAAAAAAAAGAAAAATAGATGATTGAAAAAAAAGTAAAATACACGATTTAAAGAAAAAACATTAAATGATTGAAAGAAAAAAAAGAAAAAAATAGATGACCGAAAGAAAAAAAAGAAAAATAGGCGATTGAAAGAGAAAAAGTGGGGAATAGATAGTTGAAAGAAAAAAAGAAAGAATAGATGATTGAAACGGAAAAGAAAAATAGATGCTGGAAAAAAAACAGAAAAATAGACAATTGAAAGGAAAAAATCCGTAATGAAAGAAAAAAATGAAAAATAGATGATTGAAAAAAGTAAAATGAAAAATAGATAATTGAAAGAAAAAAAAAGAAAAATAGATGGTCGACAAAAAAGAAAATAGAAAATTTAAAGAAGAAAAAAAGAAAATACATGTTTGAAAGAAAAAAAAGGGTAAATAGATGAATTAAAGAACGAAAAAGAACAAGAGATAATTGAAAACAAAAGAACGAAAATTGAAAGGAGAAAAAAAAGAAAAATAGACGATTAAAAGACAACCAGAAAAATAGATGATGGAAAGAAAAAAAGAAAAATAGATAACTGAAAAGAAAAAATAGGGAAATAGATGCTTGAAAGAAAAAAAATAGAACATTAACAGAAAAGAAAGTAAAAATAGATGATTTTAATTAGAAAAAAAAATAAAAATAGATGATGGAAAGATAATAAGAAAACTAGATGATTGAAAATAAAAAAAGTAAAATATGTGATTAAAAGAAAAAATGAAAAATAGACGATTGAAAGAAACAAGAAAATAGATGATTTAAAGAAAAATAAAGAAAATACATGTTTGAAAGAAAGAAATGAAAAAGAAAAAAAGAAAAATAGATGATTGAAAGAAAAAAATACGAAAAATAGATCTAGAAGTGTAAGCCATGTTTAGTTTCAGAACAGTTTCCGATAGTTCGTTGTAAATCTTGAGAGGTGACTGGTCTGCAGTAGACAGAATAGTTTCCGATGGTCCGCTGTTCCACACAAGTTCTGATAGGTGACTGGTTTGCAGTAGACAGTTCCACAGAGCAAAATATTCTTACCGTGTCAAGACGGAACAAACATGCGAAATTGCTACAGAAAAGGTTTAATATTTATAGAGCAATTCTGGTTTCTGATTGGTTGGTATCAGAACGTGAATTAATTAGTTCCTAGAAGAATCGTTTATTAATGGAATCGCCTGACTGTGTGAGATCATACCCCATTATAACTCCAAAATATTGTAGCATTAGATGATTGAAAAGAAAAAAAAATGGTGGAAAGAAAAACAAAATAGATGATTAAAAGACAAAAAAGAAAAACATGATAATTGAATAAAAAAATATATATAATTTAAAGGAAAAGATAAAAATAGATAATTGAAAAAAAAAGAAAAAGAGATGATTGAAAAGAAAAAAAGAAGAATAGATGATTGAAAGAAGAAAAGAGATAAGTAGATGATTGAAAGAAGAAAAAAGAAAAAAAGATGATTGAAAGAAGAAAAAAGAAAAACAGATGATTGAAAGAAGAAAAAAGAAAAACAAATGATTGAAAGAAGAAAAAGGAAAAACAGATGATTGAAAGAAGAAAAAAGAAAAATAGATGATTGAAAGAAGAAAAAAGAAAAATAGATGATTGAAAGAAGAAAAAAGAAAAATAGATGATTGAAAGAAGAAAAAAGAAAAACAGATGATTGAAAGAAGAAAAAAGAAAAAGAGATGATTGAAAGAAGAAAAAAGAAAAATAGATGATTGAAAGAAGAAAAAAGAAAAACAGATGATTGAAAGAAGAAAAAAGAAAAACAGATGATTGAAAGAAGAAAAAAGAAAAACAGATGATTGAAAGAAGAAAAAAGAAAAATAGATGATTGAAAGAAGAAAAAAGAAAAACAGATGATTGAAAGAAGAAAAAAGAAAAACAGATGATTGAAAGAAGAAAAAAGAAAAACAGATAATTGAAAGAAGAAAAAAGAAAAACAGAGGATTGAAAGAAGAAAAAAGAAAAACAGATGATTGAAAGAAGAAAAAAGAAAAATAGATGATTGAAAGAAGAAAAAAGAAAAATAGATGATTGAAAGAAGAAAAAAGAAAAACAGATGATTAAAAGAAGAAAAAAGAAAAACAGATGATTGAAAGAAGAAAAAAGAAAAATAGATGATGGAAAGAAGAAAAAAGAAAAACAGATGATTGAAAGAAGAAAAAAGAAAAACAGATGATTGAAAGAAGAAAAAAGAAAAACAGATGATTGAAAGAAGAAAAAAGAAAAACAGATGATTGAAAGAAGAAAAAAGAAAAACAGATGATTGAAAGAAGAAAAAAGAAAAATAGATGATTGAAAGAAGAAAAAAGAAAAATAGATGATTGAAAGAAGAAAAAAGAAAAACAGATGATTGAAAGAAGAAAAAAGAAAAACAGATGATTGAAAGAAGAAAAAAGAAAAATAGATGATTGAAAGAAGAAAAAAGAAAAATAGATGATTGAAAGAAGAAAAAAGAAAAACCGATGATTTAAAGAAGAAAAAAGAAAAACATCTGATTGAAAGAAGAAAAAAAAAGAAGATGATTGAAAGAAGAAAAAAGAAAAATAGATGATTGAAAGAAGAAAAAAGAAAAACAGATGATTGAAAGAAGAAAAAAGAAAAACAGATGATTGAAAGAAGAAAAAAGAAAAACAGATGATTGAAAGAAGAAAAAAGAAAAATAGATGATTGAAAGAAGAAAAAAGAAAAATAGATGATTGAAAGAAGAAAAAAGAAAAACAGATGATTGAAAGAAGAAAAAAGAAAAATAGATGATTGAAAGAAGAAAAAAGAAAAACCGATGATTAAAACAAGAAAAAAGAAAAACAGCTGATTGAAAGAAGAAAAAAAACAGACGATTGAAAGAAGAAAAAAGAAAAATAGATGATTGAAAGAAGAAAAAAGAAAAATAGATTATTGAAAGAAGAAAAAAGAAAAACAGATGATTTAAAGAAGAAAAAAGAAAAACAGATGATTGAAAGAAGAAAAAAAACAGATGATTGAAAGAAGAAAAAAGAAAAATAGATGATTGAAAGAAGAAAAAAGAAAAATAGATGATTGAAAGAAGAAAAAAAACAGATGATTGAAAGAAGAAAAAAAACAGATGATTGAAAGAAGAAAAAAGAAAAACAGATGATTTAAAGAAGAAAAAAGAAAAACAGCTGATTGAAAGAAGAAAAAAACAGATGATTGAAAAAAGAAAAAAGAAAAATAGATGATTGAAAGAAGAAAAAAGAAAAATAGATCATTGAAAGAAGAAAAAAGAAAAACAGATGATTGAAAGAAGAAAAACGAAAAATAGATGATTGAAAGAAGAAAAAAGAAAAACCGATGATTTAAAGAAGAAAAAAGAAAAACAGATGATTGAAAGACGAAAAAAGAAAAATAGATGATTGAAAGAAGAAAAAAGAAAAACAGATTATTGAAAGAAGAAAAAAGAAAAACAGATGATTGAAAGAAGAAAAAAGAAAAATAGATGATTGAAAGAAGAAAAAAGAAAAACAGATGATTGAAAGAAGAAAAAAGAAAAACAGCTGATTGAAAGAAGAAAAAAAAACAGATGATTGAAAGAAGAAAAACGAAAAATAGATGATTGAAAGAAGAAAACAGAAAAATAGATGATTGAAAGAAGAAAAAAGAAAAACAGATGATTGAAAGAAGAAAAAAGAAAAACAGATGATTGAAAGAAGAAAAAAGAAAAACAGATGATTGAAAGAAGAAAAAAGAAAAAAAGATGATTGAAAGAAGAAACAAGATAAACCGATGATTTAAAGAAGAAAAAAGAAAAACAGCTGATTGAAAGAAGAAAAAAAACAGATGATTGAAAGAAGAAAAAAGAAAAACAAATGATTGAAAGAAGAAAAAAAAATAGATGATTGAAAGAAGAAAAAGAAAAACAGATGATTGAAAGAAGAAAAAAGAAAAATAGATGATTGAAAGAAGAAAAAAGAAAAATAGATGATTGAAAGAAAGAAAAAAGAAAAATAGATGACTGAAAGAAGAAAAAAGACACAGAGATGATTGAAAGAAGAAAAAAGAAAAATAGATGATTGAAAGAAGAAAAAAGAAAAACAGATGATTGAAAGAAGAAAAAAGAAAAACCGATGATTTAAAGAAGAAAAAAGAAAAACAGATGATTGAAAAAAGAAATAAAACAGATGATTGAAATAAGAAAAAAGAAAAATAGTTGATTTGAAAGAAGAAAAAAGAAAAATAGATGATTAAAAGAAGAAAAAAGAAAAACAGATGATTGAAAGAAGAAAAACAAACAGATGATTGAAAGAAGATAAAAGAAAAATAGATGATTGAAAGAAGAAAAAAGACAAATAGATGATTGAAAGAAGAAAAAAGAAAAACAGATGATTGAAAGAAGAAAAAAGAAAAACAGATAATTGAAAGAAGAAAAAAGAAAAATAGATGGTTGAAAGAAGAAAAAAGAAAAACAGATGATTGAAAGAAGAAAAAAGAAAAACCGATGATTTAAAGAAGAAAAAAGAAAAACCGATGATTTAAAGAAGAAAAAAGAAAAACAGATGATTGAAAGAAGAAAAAAGAAAAACAGATGATTGAAAGAAGAAAAAAGAAAAATAGATGATTGAAAGAAGAAAAAAGAAAAATAGATGATTGAAAGAAGAAAAAAGAAAAATAGATGATTGAAACAAGAAAAAAGAAAAACAGATGATTGAAAGAAGAAAAAAGAAAAACAGATGATTGAAAGAAGAAAAAAGAAAAACAGATGATTTAAACAAGAAAAAAGAAAAATAGATGATTGAAAGAAGAAAAAAGAAAAATAGATGATTGAAAGAAGAAAAAAGAAAAATAGATGATTGAAAGAAGAAAAAAGAAAAATAGATGATTGAAACAAGAAAAAAGAAAAACAGATGATTGAAAGAAGAAAGAAGAAAAACAGATGATTGAAAGAAGAAAAAAGACAAATAGATGATTGAAAGAAGAAAAAAGAAAAATAGATGACTGAAAGAAGAAAAAAGAAAAATAGATGATTGAAAGAAGAAAAGAGAAAAATAGATGATTGAAAGAAGAAAAAAGAAAAACAGATGATTGAAAGAAGAAAAAAGAAAAACAGATGATTGAAAGAAGAAAAAAGGAAAACAGATGATTGAAAGAAGAAAAAAGAAAAACAGATGATTGAAAGAAGAAAAAAAACAGATGATTGAAAGAAGAAAAAAGAAAAACCGATGATTGAAAGAAGAAAAAAGAAAAATAGATGATTGAAAGAAGAAAAAAGAAAAACAGATGATTGAAAGAAGAAAAAAGAAAAACAGATGATTGAAAGAAGAAAAAAGAAAAACCGATGATTGAAAGAAGAAAAAAGAAAAATAGATGATTGAAAGAAGAAAAAAGAAAAACAGATGATTGAAAGAAGAAAAAAGAAAAATAGATGATTGAAAGAAGAAAAAAGAAAAACAGATGATTGAAAGAAGAAAAAAGAAAAATAGATGATTGAAAGAAGAAAAAAGAAAAACAGATGATTGAAAGAAGAAAAAAGAAAAATAGATGATTGAAAGAAGAAAAAAGAAAAACAGATGATTGAAAGAAGAAAAAAGAAAAATAGATGATTGAAAGAAGAAAAAAGAAAAACAGATGATTGAAAGAAGAAAAAAGAAAAACCGATGATTGAAAGAAGAAAAAAGAAAAATAGATGATTGAAAGAAGAAAAAAGAAAAACAGATGATTGAAAGAAGAAAAAAGAAAAATAGATGATTGAAAGAACAAAAAAGAAAAACAGATGATTGAAAGAAGAAAAAAGAAAAATAGATGATTGAAAGAAGAAAAAAGAAAAACAGATGATTGAAAGAAGAAAAAAGAAAAATAGATGATTGAAAGAAGAAAAAAGAAAAATAGATGATTGAAAGAAGAAAAAAGAAAAATAGATGATTGAAAAAAGGATAAAAATACTGGATTGAAAGACAAAAAGGAAACAGAAGTCAGAAAAAATAAAACAAAACAGAAAAAAAATATTTAAAAGTTGGAAAAAATAAAACAAAGTCGAATATAGAAAAAAAAGGATGAAAACAAAGATAAACGACATAAACAATAAAAGAGAGCAAAAGAAAGTAAGGTAGCGGAGAAAAGAAAGGAAAAAAAGAAGAAAAGAATAAAGCAAAATAGAAAGCAAAACAAAAACAAAAGAAATGTAATTAACGAGGGGATCTGTTTAGAAATCTTTAGCAAATTCCTAAATACGACGGAAATGATTCTTCAGTTCCACAGAAAAATGAAAAGATTCACCTGAAGAAGACCCACACTTACATGGACTTAAACCATGTATTTATAACGCTTAAATCGAGAATAGCAGTCAGAAAACTCTGTATAATACAATAAAATGTAAAATAAAAAAAAGGATTTGCAGAAAGAAAGAAACATTTAAAAAGAGGTTAAAGGGGAAGAAAAACAAGAGAAAGAAAGAAAGAAAGAATACAAAAAAAGGGAAATTATGACAAAAAGAAAAAAAATAAATAAAATACCGACGAATGAGAGAATTAAAAGTATAAAAAAAAATAATGTAGCCAACCATAAGAAGATTGATTGAAGTTTATAACGCGATAAACGCGTTGGTATTAAAATATCTTGCCTCACGAAATTTTCCGAAGCCATTCGTTCTTTTCCGGCCACCATCGAGATTGACGCAAAACCCACGCGCAAGAACATTTCCGGTTGTTTGTTCCTGATTGACCACCACTTGAATTTAACCGGAAGTAACTGTTAGCCAATCACTTCGGGTCATTGACCGTCGTTACGTAAGAAGGAAGTATTGAGACTAAAAAGGCGCTCCCATTTTCTGTACCCGGGGTAAATCGGGTACGACATAATTCGTTGGGGAGGGTGAATCATGCGTATAGCGAGGTGGGTAGAAGAGGGTCGGGAAGGGTTAGGGTTAGGGTCGGGAAGGGGCATAAATGACGATTTCTGTGAGGCGCAACGAACTTCTCGTTTTATTCGTTTTTCAAATAGCTTGAAACTAACTCTTGGAGTTGTTTCATCTATATCTTAGAAACAACATACTTTTTTTTTTTTTTTTTTTTTTTTTTTTTTTTACAAAGGCATCACCACATTATCAAGGCCCAGAGGCCACTCAAGGATAAGGGTTAAAGAGTGTACAGTAGAAGTTGGTCAATATAGTAATCATTAGTAATGAAAATTTGGTAAATTTAATAACTTATATGGAACGGCTCATCAAGAACTTATTTACTTTAGACTTGAACAAAACCATATTGTAGTCAGCCGGAAAGCAGGAAAACGGAAGACAATTCCACAGGCGTGCAGTTCTAAGAAAGAAGCTTTGTTCATGGAATCTACGTTTAGGTTTAGGCACAGATAAAGAGTGGGGGAAATTATTGATAGTGTTTACAGCTAGACGAGTGTTTCTTGTGAAAGTTTGGCGAGGGGGGACCATAGATTGAAGCTCAGTTGAACACTTTCCATGAAAATAACGATACATCAGAGACAAACTCGCAACATCTCTTCTGTGAGATAGAGGTTGCAAGGAGGAGAAAAGGACATCTCCTACGAGGCTACGAAGTCTATTTTGAACTCTATCAAGGCAGGACAAGTTCTTTCTAGCAGCTCCTGCCCAGATGTGGCAACAGTATTCCATCCTTGGACGTACCTGGCTCTTATATAGATAGAGAATAGCATCAGCAGTGAGATATCTACTGGATCGATAGAAAGATCCCACCATTTTTCCAGCGGCCTTGGCAACAGATTTGATATACGTGTTCCATTTAAGATCAGGAGTAATGGTCAAGCCCAGAAGCTTGTCAAAACTTGAGGCCTCCTGAAGACGAGAGCCATTCATTTCAATTGATGACAAATGTGGATTAGAATGTTGATGATGTAAAGAGAGAAGCTTGGTTTTAGATGCATTTTTACTGAATTTTAAAAAAATATTTTAACCGACTAGAACCCATAAAATGAACATCCCCAAAAAATATCACATCATTTGAGACTTGTACATTATGCTACCTAAGAAATAAGGTAATATTTTTTTACCCTTAAAAACTATCTTAACCAGCTAAAAACTGATAAAAAGAACGGTCCATAAAAAATCCAATCATTTGAGGGCCCCTTGGCGCCGCTTGGTGTATTTTTTAATTTCGGAAGAGATAGAGTTTTAAAATATGAAGGCAGACATGCAGACATAGTGACGTATGTTAAATTAGACGTATGTTAAATTAGACGTATGTTAAATTAGACGTACGTTAAATTAGACGTATGTTAAATTAGACGTATGTTAAATTAGACGTACGTTAAATTAGACGTATGTTAAATTAGACGTATGTTAAATTAGACGTATGTTAAATTCAACCTATGTATGTTTTTGTTTCTGTGATTTTTGTGATTTAAATCTAAAGATGATATTTTCATTTGTCCAGCATTCACAACTGATAACGTTACCATTGTACTGACGTGGCAAGCATATGGATTAATCAAAAATAAGCTAAAATGAATGTTAAATTTTTTTACTGAATTTTAAAAAATTATTTTAACCGACTAGAACCCATAAAATGAACATCCCCAAAAAATATCACATCATTTGAGACCCTTTACGTCCCTCTGCGACTTTTTTTTATTTCGGGAGAGATAAAGTTCGAAAATGTTGAGACAGACAGACAAACATAGTGAGTTTTATAAATACGACATATATGTGATATTGTGTTTACTATGACATGCAAAATTGCATAATGACCTTAAATTTAAAGGTGTTTTGTTTGGTTGTTAGTTGTTTTTGTTTTACGGCATATCAACCCTTTTCAGGTTATTTAATGCTGAATCAGATGATTTTGAAAAATATTTAATAGAATATATTTGTTGTTTTCACGTCGGTTTCTATTTAAACCATAGTTGGGACCCTAACAGGTATTACCATTCTGGGTCAGAGTGGACTTGGGAGCAATGGCAATTAAAGGGTGGCTTCACACTCCCCAGAGTCCGCAAGCTGGGGCCTCACCATCGGATATAGTTTAAGGTTATATCCAGGACCCCCATTGAGGGACTTTTACCCTCTGCAGGGGTCAGTAAGCGTATTCTAATGCCCCACCGACAGGGCCGAAATTTAAAGGTGTATTCTCATGTGTTATTTAGCCAGAAAGACAATGAAACTAATCTTGAATTTCAAAGTGCACGCTTAAAGGTTTATGTTAAAACAACTTCATTAAAACTTTATACTTTTTATGACAGTAGAAAATAGAGCTAACGTTTACTTTCGACGACCTTGTAACGTTAGCTTTCTTTATTCTGTCTTTTACTCCTCACTTACCGTGAGTAATATTTCTGACAAAGGGGGAAGAATTACTGTTTTAAAGGCCGATATTTACGTTGACGTTTTTGGTGTGTTTACCTCAATTGATGTACTGCGTTGTCCGGGGCGATTTCCAGAATATATTTCTTAATGAAGTTTAAATGTTTTTATTTTGGAAAATATATAAAGGAAAATAAGAATCAAGTATTTACAGAAAAAAAAATGTAAGGAAATTGGAAAAAAAAATTCAGATAATATCAAATGTACAATGCGTCCGAGAGAAAAAGAGGAATATTGCGAAAAAAGAAAAAGAAACGTCTAAAAAGATGCATATGTTTAGAAGGAAAACCATAAATATCTTAATGGAATGTGTTCTGATGAAGTTGTTTAGCTTGTACTCCCCTCTACGTAAATATCCCCGACTAACCGGCTTAGCAATAAAATCTCACCCCTTCACTATTGTCGTCGCTAAATGCCAGAAAACTTTCTATTCTAATACTTTCGTCTCTCGAGCAGCTAGACTTCGGAATTCTCTTCCTGCTGCCTGCTTCCCTGGTTGTACTGATATGCAGAAATTTAAACATAACATAACTTGATAATCTTTCACAGACATGGTGCCAAATAGTATCCCCGTCAATATGCTTTGTAAGGCGTGAACATGAGTAAAAGAATTAATTAAATAAATAAAATAATGAGCCAAAAAAATAAATAAGATTGAGAAGATGTGAAAAAATAATCATAAAAATATTGTGTCATGATTAATCTAATTAGCATATGTGGAGTGTCAACCATATAAATATGCTTGGCACCGTAAAGACGGGAGAGACCCAACAAGAGACCCAACGAGAGACTCAGAGACACAATGAGATCGAGAGTCGACGGCTACCGATGGGATACCTTCTCCAGGGACGGTCTCCCCATGACATTCCAATGAGCCTATGCAAATATTGTATATAGTTGTAGTGGAGCCACTACTACTACTACTACTACTACTACTACTACTACTACTACTACTACTACTACTAAAGTATACCCTTGCCATTTCTCTTTCTCTCTACCCTTCCCTTTTCCTTCCTTCCGTCTTCCTTCCTTCTTTTCTCTCTATGTCACCAGAGGTTTTAGCCAACCAGGACGCAGAACAGTTCTGGATGGGAAAGAAGAAGATACCAAAAAAAAAAATAATAATCGAGACGGAAGACGGCTGAACCCCAAAATGGAGAGACGAATTGTTCCGGAGTCATTACACAAAATGAAAACTCCCAAACTTTCTATGACCCGATACAACTTACAGGTTTACTGTATTCTTGGATGCTGAAACGTTTCGTTTTTGAAATGCCTTGTTTATTTGTTATTATTATCCCCAGGTCTGTTTCTAGACCGTTTCGACACTCCTGTCTTCTTAATAATATCGACGACTCCCCAAGAGGGTGATCCGCCGAAATAGTGACCTGCTCAGCAAAAGGTACATTATGGTTACCGCCATATACTTTCTTGCTCTCAATATATCTGTTCTATTTTACTTTTGTGTTGTAGTTTATTTATTTCCATGGGTTCAGTCCAGTTTCAACAAAGCAAGGAGTATTAGATCCAGAATGAATGAAAGAGGATACAGAAATAGATATGAAACAAGAAATAATAAATAGCGAGGAATAAAAATAATTGAAAAGTATCTAGAGACGATTTCTTGGATAAAAGAATAAAAAAAAGTGTTTTAGGTAAATTATATGAGATATAAAAGAAACAGAGGGTTTAAGCAAAGTTGTATATGATGAAAAACCTAAGAAAGTAACGAGGGGAATTATACAAGACAAAAAGACAACAAAAAAAAGAGATAAAAAATATGAAAAATAAAATAAAGAAATAGACTAAAGGAAGTAATACAGGGAGACCCCCCCAAAAAAGAAGTTAAATGGAGGCCATCTAGAACATATGCTGTAGAACGGAGAAAAAAAAAAGGCCAACGACACTTGTGTTTTGATGTGATATTTTGAATATAATAAACTAGTTATGACCAAAGTTTAATTTCATTCGGACAAAACACGAGGAAACAAGGCCTAATTAGGGTCGGGCCCCGTTTTTTTTTTGGGGGGGGATCACTCTGTTTTGGATGACGTTTGCAATGAAATTAGGTACAAATAAACGAAGAATTGAGAGGAACTGTTTTTTAATTAGTACAGACGTAAAGAAAAAGAAAAGAAAAAGCTTAAAAAGCACCCAGAAATGCGAAGAGAAAGAAATGATCAATAAAAAGAAATAAATAGCGAGGAAAAAATTGAATAGATAACTGAAAAATATCTATAGAAGGTTTCTTTCTTAAAAGAATAAAAAAATGCTTTAGGGAATTTGTATGAGGCATAAAAGAAAGAGAGAGTGCAGGCAAATTCGTATTAAATAAAAAAAAATGTAAGGAAGTACCCAGGGAAATTATATACGATAAAAAGACAGAAAATTGCTAGTGAAAATAGAATTAAAAATACACGAAAGAAATAAACCAAGGGGAAATAATATTAGATGAAAAAAAAGAAGAAAAATGGCGTATGTAATGAAATAAGAAATTTACCGAAGAATTGAGAGGAAATGTTTTTTAATCAGTAAAAAAAGGCAAACTTAAAAAAAATACACAGCAATCTAAACAGGAAGAAAAAAGCAACAAAGAACAAATGAAACCAAACGGGAATAAATAAATAATAATAAAAGACAAAAAATATGAAAAAAAAGTAAATGAAAAAAATAATCTAGAAAAACGAAGAAATCGCCCCACAAAAAAATAAACGCAAGCACATTGATCGAGATACTTATTTCTTAGGGCAATTGTAATGTCGCAATATATGATCTTGGACGAGACGTGAAGAAAGTCTGAAAAAAAATACCTGCACACAATTTCACCAGGATCATGCCAAGCGCGATGTTCAATTACTCTCGAATTGGATGTAAGGGAATAATCCTCCTACTCAAGTAGGGTTTGGGGGTCGCATAAAGAATCGGATTACAGGGGACATTTTCGCTCATCGGAATCATTCATCGATTGTTTACGTTAACTGGTACATTCACAGGAGAAAAGACGGCAGTTCACGCAAAAGTGTCCAAAATAATTGAAGAACGTTGAGAAAAGGAATTAGAAGATCGCTGAGGGGATACAGGATTAATAAATATATTTTTTATTGGAATTATTAACGTAAAAAATTAGAAAGATATTTTACTGGCCCCAGGAGAAAAAAATATATATTTGAGGTAGAAAATAAGGATATATCATATTTGTAATGAAAACAAGACAAGAGATTCCGTCTAGTAATCTCAATTAAAATCTTACTATTCGTCTACGTTACAAGCGGAAATGTACAGCTTTAATAGCTTGGATTATCAAAGAGGAGATAATTCATATTAAAAACATTCATCCCCAACAAATTTATCAGCGATAGGGAAGAAAGTCCTTTAAATGTCCAGGCTCCCTACGAGCTTCATCAGTCTATAATTCGCGTTCGGTGTACTAAAACCGGAGGGTTTTTCAGTACCAGCCTGTCTGTGGGCTCTAAAATACCTCGAGCCGAAAGGTTTCCTTCTCAAAGAAACAGGTCGCTCCGCGTCAGAGTCAGTCTCTGGATAAGCACGTTTTTTCTGTCCAAATCCTTCATATGTCAGGAAGCCAGGTGTTGGTCATTCCGAAATGTCTGACGGATCCCCAACGGAGACAGTATCATTAGACGATAGGTCAGGAGCAATTCCAGTGCCATGATCTTCCGGAGGGGCTTCAGTGTTAGGAGAAGTTGGTCTGTCCTCGGGGGTTGTCTACAGTCCTGGTACGTCTCTGGTAGATGTTACGTCACTGAGAGACACATTAGAATGTCTACTATCTATATGTCGTACTAGAGCGTACCAGGTATTAACCTCTGTGAGCTCTATCTCGCCTTGGTCATAAGCAAGTTCTCGGACGTTTGTGAGTCGATTTGTTACCACTAAATAATTGATCCTTTTCAAGATCTGATGGCCGACCATTACGCACATCATATCAAAAACTCTCGTCGCCGCCATGAAATTTCTTAAACCACCATTTTCTGTGAGTTCAGTATGTGTTCCTGGGCCAAACACTTCGTTGATATCGCAACCTGTTTCAGCAACTTTTTAGCCAAGCTTGAATTAAAATGAGAAAATTGTGCGAATTTGCTTTTTGCCCATTTCGTAAGAACATTCTGAAAAGTAAGAATACTTGTTTCAAAACGATTGTTATCAAAGCGATTAGACAGAGCGAAAAACGCTCTGTAAAGTCATATGCAAAGTAAAGGTATTATAACGAGAAATTATTTGATTATACATCATTTGGAATAAAAATTAAAAATTTGGCAAGAACCTTCTTGTAAACCTACGGTATGATTTGTAGGCCTATAACAACAGCACATTCTTTTCCTTGTTTTGATTCTCAGGTATATATCCATTGATATCTTATATGTTTTTATGTTGAATGATGTGACACTCGGTTTATTAATTATGTCTAACTGTGTCGAATATATACTCGAGAGTCAAAACAATGATAAGAACATCCTGTTGTCATAGCATTAATGATTAGTAATGCGAAGACAGAAATCTGGTCGTATATCTGGTCTTAATTGGGACGTTTTAAATATTTTATGCCGACCTTCGAAGCTCAAGAATTTGGTCATCAGTGGACAGCTATTATGACTACGTTATGTTTTAATGATAATGTTTTATTCCAGCAGAATAGAGAGAAAACATCCAGCACCGTTCCCCATGTTTTACAGTGCATGCTTAGTGAGTTGAATTGATACAGTCAGTGAATAGACGACTTCATGATTCTCCATTCGCGTGACGGGTGTCTTGACATTATTGTTTCAGGTTCTTCAGCGAACCAGAGCCTTGCCAATTGGGAAACGAGCCAAAAGGGGCTTTGTTTGCCATGCCAGGCTAAAAGGGGTGGTCTCCTTCATTATCACTCCCTGTTTTTGCCTCTTCTTTTCTATGCATTACTTTATTATCATATAAATGTTATTTCTTCTCACATCTCTGAACTTTGATGTGATCTCTTCTTTTAAAAATTAAGCAACATAAGTAAAAATCGTATTTACTGGCTATGGATATTGTGCAAAAATGTAGGAACTGGAGAACTTGCTTATGACCAAGGCGAGATAGAGCTCACAGAGGTGAACCCCTGGTACGCTCTCGTACGACATGCAGATGGTAGACACTCTAATGTGTCTCTCAGTGACCTAACATCTGCCAGAGACGTACCAGGACTGTAGACAACCCCCGACGACAGACAAAAAAAACTATTAAACCTCTCATTTCCTTTCTCTCTCTCTCACTCTCTCTCACTCTCTTTATCTATCTATTTCTTTCTCTTCCACTGTTCCTATATATATATATATATATATATATATATATATATATATACAGAGAGAGAGAGAGAGAGTGAGAGACAGAAACAGAAAGAGAGAGATGGAGGAGAGGGAGAGAGATAAATGACTTAATGACAAGAAAGGACTAAATGATTAAAAAATGTATTTTTATAATTTTTTTATATATGTACAATTTTTAAAAACTTCCACGCCAATATGCACACACACACACACACACACACACACACACATATATATATATACATATATATATACATATATATATATATATATATATATATAATTTTTTCCACATCCAAGCAACGTCAAAGCTCACAGGAGCCATGACAGTCAACAGACCGAAAGTTCAAGACTCGAGTTTCGCCCTCATTTTGGCTCATCAGTTAAGCTTATCCGTAGTCAAAATTCGAAACCCGAGTCTCTTGCATGGGAGGCAAGCATTCTGCTAACTGAGCAAACCCATCGTATACAAGAAAGTCAATTAACTTACACAGATTAAGAAAACCGCGGCAAAATCTAACCGTGGAATTGACCTACCTCTCTAGCAAGAGTCGCGTTCATCCAACCAGCTATAAGCCATACCGATGTATCACAATTAGGAATATGAAACTCGCTAAGACGATGCCATCCAACAATACAAACCTATCGAGCAATTAGTAATAGAAATTACAGCATGTGAGAGATTATATAATTTAAATTAAAAATACAAATAAATTTCAAAATGGCGCAATGAAAATATATTAAAGGTAAATGCAGCTTCTCTCCCAATTTTCGGATTTATACCATGTCAAATCACACTTCATTTTATTTTGATGGATTGATTGTTGCTATTTCTTCTGGTGAGTTAAGGTCACTGATTGATATAATAATTAAGTGAATGATTTGGCGCTACGAAACAGATACTGACAAAAATAATAAAGGTCAACTGAATTAAAGGAATAAATTATAAGACGGTCAATATCATGAATTTTGGTCATTTACTTTCTATATTGCTCTGTAATTATATTGAGCTTCTTAAAAAAGAATCAGTAGATATATTATAAAGGGATATATTTCTACATATATATATATATATATATATATATATATATATATATATATATATATATTCACTGATTAGAAGTTATCAAACAAGTCACCGTCAGAGATTGCTCACTATCAAAACCCGGTGATGTTACCTGGAGTTCAAGCGACAACAAGTCTCCCAAGTATTCAGTACTCTCCATTCATTTCAATACATTTTTCAAATCGCCACATTTTACCCATTCTCTTCGACCCTTCTCAACTGTTGATGCATGTACATTGGGTGGGGGTTATTTGTTAAATATATGAACTTCTCATAATGTGAAACGATAAATTTTTCGCCCTAAATTAAACAAACCTGCAGTTTATTTTCAAACTTTTATTGAAAAAATATACTCTACAGGTTTATTTTCAAACTTTTACTGAAAAAGAAAAACAATTTAGATAACTTGATTATGTAGTATAGCTGATGTCTCTTCTATGTAGCCGCCATCAGCCTGCGTCAGCACCTCGATTCATGTCCTGAACTGGGAGTATGCCTTTTCTACAAGCGCCGGCGGGAGCCCGAGGAATACAGGGCAAATGTTTGCGATTAGGCTGACTTTTGTATTGTAGGAGGTCATGTTGTGTATGTTCTCGGCGTATGATCAAACGAAGTAGTCCAGCGGGTTCAGATTGGGGATGAGGGATGAGTGAAAGAAGGGTACAAAGTTAGATCCCTCCTTCTGAAGCAAAGCTTGGTTCTTTTTGGACTTGTATGCAAGTGTCGATTCCTGCTGGCAAACACTAGATCTGCCAGCGCCCACCTGATTGCACCAGGGATTCGCCACACTCTTCAGCAGATCCAGGTACATTTTGGTGTTTACTTATAAGCTGACTTCGAAGATGTGAGGTGACATGATGTGGCCCTTACTTGAAATCACACTAAAGACCATAAGCTTGGCAAGCAATTTCGTTGAGCTGTGCCTTCAAGCATTGAACCGTCGAAATTTGCATTTTGATGATGCTGACAATGCTACTGCTGCTATAACTTGGATCGGTAGAGAGCATGAGTTGCACAACGGCGCATCTCTGACCTTGCTCACTGGGCATTGTGTCCCTTTCAGATATAAGAGAAGACTTCTATTGCTTTTGGGTTTTGTACACAACTGGTCTGCAACAACAACAACAACAACAAAAAAAAGAAAACCGGTTTTACCAAACGGAATATGAATGTGGTCTGTTCTATGGCGACAATTTTATCGATCCATTGATAAATTTCTCTGTATCGTTCTAATTTCGTTTATGTATATATCATTATCAGTAGTAGTAATAGTAGTAATAGAATCGTGGTAGTAGTAGTAATCGTATTAACAAGCATGATCTATAACATAAATATCTCCTGTTTAACTGTGTGTATATATATATGTATGTATGCATATATATATATATATATATATATATATATATATATACGTATGTATGTATGTTTGTATGTATGTCTGCCTAAAACTGTCGACAGTGGCGGCAGCTTTTCATGAGATCGATATCGTTTTGAGGCTGAACCATTCGGACGAAAAATATCGAATAATTGGCTTGAAACTTTAATTTCTTCATCCTTAACTGGGAAATTTTCTTAAAGAATAGTTCACTTTTTTCGCCTATATTTTCGAAAGTCCTCCCCTCTTTTCGATTGATTAGCCTTAATTTAAACCTACATCATTTCCAGTTTGGTGACGGCAAAAATAATCTTCATGAAGTTGCAATAATAGATTCTAAGAAAATATGTTATCAAACATGTCAATGGACATAGCCGTCTGGAAGAACTCGTGAGTTTGAAAAGGAAATGACGAAATATATTGACACATCGCAGAAAGAGAATAGACTTACGTTCCCTTGGGTTTTGTTTGTGAAGCAGAGCAGAAGTGTTTCAGCGATATCCCTATCACGCCCACCACATTGAAAATTACTAATACAAAAAATAAAAAAAATAAATAAAAATAATACTATAAGAACATTAAATTGAAACATTGTTTACCTTTTTAAGGGCGTCGTTACATTTTAGCGGAGCCAACACGTTGTAGACTCCATAGCACTGGACGGAAAAAGGGATAAAAAAAAACATAACTCATGTTCTTTTTTACAAACGACTTTATATTTTGTATTTCTAGCAACACATTTTTTTTTTAAATATTTAAACGGTTTATAGCTCTTTTTTTTCGGACCGTGTGTGACATTTCGTCTTTGCCTTAATGCCATGCACGCGTCTCGAACAAGTTTCGCATTCCACTTCTTACACTGGTATTTCTAACACGTTTCCGCTCTCTTGTGTCTCTACCACGTCTCGAATACGTGCTCCTCTGAACACCGGCTACACCTTGACACTACTCGAACACTGTTTGTTTTTAAAATACGTGTGTCCATTTTATCTCAGCTGTGACGTCACATTTGCAGATGGCTGCAGCTCCGTTACAAAATCGGACATCTTAAAAAGGAGTACGAGAACGAAAATCCGTACACTTAGCATGAGCACAGACTGATGATGATCGGATTAGATGGGTTACATCAACGTATAAGGCAAATTTGTGCGGAACATTTTAGGAAAGAAATAACAGAGCGTGTAAAACCGAGCCGTGTGCGAGGAAAAGTTATGGCAAGGAGGAAGCAAATAAAAGGATTATTAAAAAAGAAAAACGTGGCGCGAAAAGGACATGAGTCGGCATGTTGCACACGTGAACTGAGAACGATAGTTAAAGACGTGTCCTAAAAATGGCTGTAAAGAGTACCATGTGTTGAGCTAATTGGAGTTCGAGAAGACTTTTGAAAAAAATGCAAGGCACCAATAGCTATCGATAAGAGTACATTACCTGAAAGTACTTCTCTCAAACTCGTCGGCTTGATGTTCATAGTAAATATGAGATGGAACCGTATAGAAATATGTTCTACATCTTACTACTTTATAGAAATATGTCTTACGTTTTATTACGCCTAAGGTAATACGGTTCCTTAGTTGTTGATAAGGTTTTAATCTTTCTCAATGTATCAATATCCATTGAGAACATTGCCAGGGTCGTTGCGAGGAAGGTGGGCTGTATTTATTTGCTTACCAACGAGAACAAATGAGGCATGAGTCCGTTTTTCAATATGGAGAGGGTGGAGGGGGAAGGGAAAAGCGAAACAGCTTCCGAGAGGTGGGAAATGGGAGCTGGATAGTGAGAGTCTCTTAATATATACGGTTGCCCCTACATGGACCAGAAACTCATTGCCGCAAGTGCAATGATCGTTGCTTCCAGCATCTGCCGGAAGAGATACTACACTTTTGTCTTGTCCCGAAAGCCAAACCCTCCAAGAAGAAGGTGGGCTGTGTTTAATGGTCTTTGCTTACAGTATCTGCCTTAACAGATACGACACTTTGAGATATTAAATTCTTTATTCAAGCTAAAATTACAATGTAAGTTTAAAACTGAACAAAAAACTTAGGCACAAGGCAAACTCAAAACAAGGGGAAAAGGGTGTCGTTGGCCATTCTTGTCCCTCCAGGACTAAACAAAAAGTTATCTTAGCTACTATCTTACTTCACCATAATACCGCATTCGATTTTCGTTCTGGGGGGGGGGCGTCCTACTTAGCATCGAATTGTTTAAAACATCTTTTTTTATTTAAGTGTAAAACCAAAAAAGATAACAATAACGATGATACAAAAATCATTTGTGTCGAGGGCTGAGGAAGAAAAAATACAAAAGTAGTTAGTAGGACCGTCCCAACCCCGTCTAATTCATAGACCACATGTTCCACTTCGAGTTTAAAAGGAACCTAAGTTCCTTCAGGCCAGTCTCTTAGTGAGAATGTTCTATAGATGGGACGAAATGGAGAAAAGAAAATTTTGTGGGTGAAGGAAGGGGCGTTAGTGATTGATTACTTTTTTTCCAAGATAGGTTAAATTTAGAGTGAGGGGTGAAAAGAAAAATTGCAGTTCGACGACTTGCTGCGGCTTATCTTGGCTACTGATTCTTTCATACCGAGCGAGCACCTCTGACACAATCTCGATGTCTCGGAAGCTCGATACAAAGACCGTTACGTCATCGGCGAACGCGGATACCTTGGCAGCTATAGCAATTCGGCGCAGGGCCGAATTTTCTTCCCTACGTCTCAGCTTGCGGAGCAGATGCTCTAATGACAGGACATAGAGCAGGAGCGACAGCGGACAACCCTGACGAACCGACCGAGAGATAAGGGTTTCGAGCGCTTTCCATTAACTTGCACGACAGCTGTGGGATGTCGATACATCACGGAGATCCGGTTTAAAACTGGCGGCCTCTAAGACAGATGCCAGGAAACGATGGTTGACACTACCGTTGGACTGATCTAAATTGATCAGAGCAACTTCCGTATTGTCGCTACTCCCCTCTAGGATCATGCGGATCAGGTGCAAGTTTTTCTGAATCGATATCCCTTTCACAGAGTAGTTCTGGACCGGTTCGACCAACTGGCTGATAACAACCTGCAGTCAATTCGACACGACATTAGTCAAAATCTTCAACTCTGTGTTTAGCAGAGTTATGAGCCTGTAGTCGTCTAATCCTTTCCCTCCATGCCTGTCACCTTTATTCAGCAATGTGATCACTCCGTTGCTGACATCTCCCGGGATGGATCCATGAGCAAACCAATGGTTGAACGCATCCGTCAGAAGAGGCAGAAACATGGGTGACAGCCTCAAATACAGTTCGTATGGCAGACCGTCGAGTCCTGGGCATCTGTCACAGCTGACCTGCTTCAGCGCAGTAAGAATCTCCCGCCCCGTCACTCGGCGCTCGCACCTAGCCACTCTATCCGCCACGAGACAGGAAAATTCAGCCAAATAGTCGCTAAACTCAAGGATGCCGTGTAAAATGCTCCTAGATATGTTCTCGAATCCCCTCGCACATCTCCCGTCGTTTCCAGGGTACGTCCATCCGGATGTTTCACTTTGCCAATATACTTGTCCGAGCGACACCTGGAAACCTCAAGATGCACGTCCGCACCAGCATCTACTTCTTTATTGCCTATTTTTCTAAGCCTAGCTCTAACTACTTGGCCTTCGTAACGCTCGCTAGCCTTGCGTAGAAGAATCTGCTTAGCTAGTTCCTTATTTACCCTATCACCCTACCTTGTATCCCGGGTAGTTTCTGCTTTAGCTGCTTCTTCGTCTTGGCCTTATCTAGTGCTAGGCGCTCGACATACTTGACGGAAAAGCTTCTGATCTTGGCTATAAGACCTAACCAGCACTTGCTTCCGGTAACCGCCCCTACTAGTGCCTTTTTTAATTAATTCTCTTAACTTGTCTCGGAAGTCTTGTATCTCTAAAAGGGAGGTCTTTAACTTCAAGTATCCCGCTAACTAGGGCCTATTTCTTAGCTTCAGCCGATCCATAACTAGTTTATGGTCCGTATGGTCTAGCCAAGTGATGGTGGGGCAGGACAGGAAGTCTACTTCGCCTCTCCTAACATCCTGTCAAAACAGGTATTTGGATAGGAGGGAACGCTATTGGTCAACGTCCACATATCCCGCTCCGGATGCTCGACCCGAAACCTGTCGACCAGACCACATCTACCAATCAGATCAGTCAGGCTGGACTCGCACCTCTCCGACCCTCTAGCTTCGCCTACTACCTTATTTATCTGGCGTTCCAATCTCCCATTTGCACTACCCGTTTCCGACACTCTACGAACCCGTCAAGCTGACTGAAGAATGAGACCTTTTCACGAGGGGCCACATCCACTCCCAGGGGCAAGATGTCAAACCGGAGGCGAGTTAGTCGGCCCGATGATCTCAAGCCAAATTCAAAGTCATGGTACCTACCTTAATGTGTGTCACACTCAGCTCCGAAATCAGCCGGGAAAGGATTTCAACGTTGTATGCAATGCTCAAGGTGGTCAGGTTTTTCAGGTCCTGGCCATCTCTCAAAACGCCGCCGACATCCAAAGGGAAAGTCAATGTAAGGGTCCTATAGAGTGTCGAATGAACCAACACTGGGACACTTTCCTTGCATTGGTCTTACAGTACGCCAAGAGAATGGTCATTTTTCCTAATGAGTTCAATTATCGGAACAGCCTCTTCAGCTGCCTCCAGCATTGTTCACAAATTGGTCTTGCAGGCCTCTGGAAGCATGACAAAAGTTGTTAGCAGTGGGGCATCCAGGAAATCAGAGGGGGCATTAGCATCTTTTCGCCCTATCTGTTGGCAATCCAACAGAAGTTTAATTTTTTTTTCTCTGCCGGTGATGTAAATCCGTTGCCACAGACGGAGGGTCTATAAAACACAGTTTCTCCCTCATTTAAAGTAGGAGAGTCTCTATTGCAGTAAGTTCGTGAGCGGGAAAGGCTGAAGGGTCGAGTTCACTCTTTTTCTTTTTTGGGTGGTTGCTCAGTCTGCATGTGGGGACAGGTGTATGTGTAGTGTCTTGTGTTGGTGTTGGTGTTGGTGTGGTGTCAGGTGTTGGTGCGGTGTCTGGTGTTTGTGTAGTGTCTGGTGTTGATGCGGTGATTGGTGTTGGTGTAGGTGCGGTGTCTGGTGTTGGTTGGGTGTCTGGTATTGGTGCAGTGTGTTGTTTGGGGGCGGAAGTGGGGTGTGTTTTTGTTTAGGGTGGTGTATGCTCACAGGGAGTGGGGGCCACCTTTTCTTCTCCTTTTCTTTTTTTCTTTTATTTTTTCTGCATTTCGAATGAACCGGAGAGTGATGAGGTTGGCTGTTTCCCTCTCTCACTAGCTGATTCATTCTCAGAGAAGCAGTCTATTCTCCGCATGATCCTCGTCTCGATTTGTGTGGGGACCGTTAGTCGTTGCTGCTCCTCTGGTTGCTGCTCCTGTTGTTGATGATGCTGCCGCTTTAGCTGCTGCGGCGGTTGTTGTTGCTGCTGCTTGTCTTTCTGTTGCTGTTGTTGCTGCAAAGAAGGTGGGCTCTCTCCACCGTGCTAGAAAGTTACTTACGTCTCAAAGTATCCTCTTCATTGACAAGGTCACCATTCTCCCATGTATGGAGTATTGTTGTCAAATTTGGTCTGGTACACCTGTTACTAGTCTTTCGCTCCTGGACAGGGTTCAAAAGAGAGTCGCCAACATGATAGGTGTTCAACTGTCATCCTAGGTTCATCCATTGTCCCATCGACGAAATGTTGCATCTCCATGCAAGCCCTCGTACCCCCTTTGACGTAAATACCCCCGATAAACGCGACAAGCAGCCAAGTCCCACTCCTACACAGTAGAGTTCCGTAAATGTATAAATGTCTTCTACTCTGATATTTTTTCTTTTTTTTTTTTTTTGCTCCCAAAACTGCCAGACTCTGGAATCACTTCCGGGTTCCTGTTTTCCCAACTTTACTGACATGCAGAAGTTCAAGTGTAATGGGAATAGAATTCTTGCTGCTCGGCTTACTGCATAGTATCCCTTCAACTATTGTCCCCGATAGTAGCGTCCTCCATCAAAGCGGCACTCCTCCTTATTTAGAGATTAAAATGGAATAAAAAAAAATACCTATATTAAAGGTTTTAGTTGAAAAGAAATTGAGTCTAATTCTCTTTTTACACTTGTTTCCTTGCGACTGTCCGCATACAACGTGTGGGTCTTGAGTGTTTGCATGTAGCGACCACATTACATTTATGCATATAAGAAACCAGAAGATTACAATCTTACATTTTTATAGGAACATCTATAGAAATATGTTTTACGTCTTATTACGCCTAGGGTAATACGGTTCCTTGGTTGTTGATAAGGCTTTAATCTTTCTTAATAATATGGATATCAGTTCGGCATTGTTGAATGCTTCGTGTACAATAATGAAAATCTTTAGAAACCCTAAGCTTTTTTTCCTCACAGCGGGGATCTTATCAACTTCGCAGTCTGAATTCCGAGTTGCAAGCATGCAAACCTTTAATCTTTGATTCAATCGGACTTGTAATTACAACTATTAAATCCGAACAATTGTGGACAAGTTGCAAAAAAAAAACGGTCTTTATACTCCGGGTTGATGATCGGGATAACCTTAATTCATTCGATGTGTGCTGGATATTTGCGCCGTCATAGAAACGCTGAGGAACGATGTGCACTTCAAAGCGATTGCAATTTGAGATTTGCATTGTAAACCCCTTATACTACCGAGTAAGAGGAGTTGTGGGCTTGATTATTAGATTCTCAACAATTTAGCCTAACCTAAGAATGAAATATAAACCTTCTTAGTTTTTTTCTGTTTAGAAATCTTTTGATAGTTTTCTTTTATGGTTCTCTTTTCTTTTTTTTTTACTACATTCATGTGTGTGTGTGTGTGTGTGTGGGTGTGTGTGTATGTGTGTGTGTGTGTGTGTGCCTCTATGTGTGTGATTCCATATAATATATCCGAAGCAGATTAGCCAGGCCTTAAAAAGAGATATAGGAAGGCCATTCCATAAGTAATGCTGGGGTTGTTTTACTACACACATAGATTCGAAAAACTTGTCAGAAAACAAATATATAACAAATAAATATTACCAAAGGCAAGATAAATTACTTTTCTACCAAACTGGATATTTTTTAGTGTTTTTTTTTTTTAATTTAATGTAACGTATTTATTCAGCTCGAAAAACATACAGTGTTTATAAATGTATTTGAAAAATGCAAATGGCGGCATGCTCGCTGTTAAGCACGGTAAGTTTGGGAAAACGAGTTTCAACAAAAAAATTATACAAAATACTGTTAAAAACTCACTCAATATATGTTACCGTGACATAAGCAGACATATACTCGGTGGGTTTCTAACAGTATTTTATGGTAATTTGTTTGTTTGAATTCATTTTCACAAAATTACCGTGTTCAATATCGAGCATGCCGCCATCTTTCTTTTAAAAAATATCGATAAACACTGCTTTTCGGACCGATTACACGTTTTAAAGTGTGCAAAACCACTAAAAACCTTTCCAGATAAGTAGAAGAGCAGTTTATCTTGCCTTTGATAACATTTATTCTTCATTAGTCCTCATGCGAAAGAGGACACAAAATGTTTTACATAATAATAGAATAACAATAACAAAGACTTTTGCTGGCGAGGACTACTATTGACTATAACCAGTTATACAGTCCTTTTAAAATTTTCATCTCTATTCTTCTCGTTATGTACTGAATATTTGTTAATGAAACCTATATGAAATATGTTCCTTATTAAATTTTTAAAATTTTCTATTCTGAAAGAAGTTTTAAAAAATTTAATCTAAAAAAGTTATTTTAAAGTTTTTGTTAAAAAAAGTCAGATTTTCTCATTATTCAGATCTGTATAAAGAGGGGATTGCAAAAATGAGTTGTGGCTTAAGGAGAAATACAAACTGAAACAGAATTTACAGACCTGTAATAATACAAAGAGAGGGTTGAAAAAATGAATTGTGGTGTGAGGAAAAACAAACTGAAATAGAGAGAAGGGGAGTTTTAAAATATAATCTTAAAAAAAATAAGATACAAGTTAGAAAAGCAATCTATCCAAGGCATGAAAATTGTTAAACAAAATGTTTTTATTATAAGCTTTAAAAATAAAAGTACAAGATTCAATTTGAAATTTATTTATCTTCAAAGTGCACTTTTATGAATTTTAAAAAGTAAGAAATAAAAATTTAATATAAATTGAATCCAAAAATTACCTTGGATTTATTTTATGTAATGTATATTTTGGTGCAATTTAAAAACATTATCTTTCATCTAGCAATTGATGATATAGATACAAAATTTTCAATTATTTTTTTTAAAAGTGCAACAAAAGGTACATTACATAAAATAAATCCAAGGTAATTTTTTTGATTCAATTTAAATTAAATTGTTATTCCTTACTTTGGAAAATTTATAAAAGTGCACTTTGAAGATAGATAAATTTCAAATTGAAATAGTAAAAACATTTAGTTTAACAATTGTCATGTCTTTGCTGAAATGCTTTTCTAACTTGTATATTTTTTTTCGTAACCACTTTTACGAATCTAGGTGTATAGTAACAAACATTCGTATTGCTACTGCTTTAATTCCACCTGAATAACTCAGAGAAGATTGCAAATAGCATTGTTAACATGAATGAACTTATGTATTCAATACCTGAAAGTTTCATTTTTCTGTTGCAGATATTTACGGTGTAATATTTTAAGAAACAACTTCTGTTAATGACGTCAATTAGATGCAGAGATCCATCATTGAATTTCACTATGAACAATCAATGAACTTCTCTATGACAGATGAAGAGATATCTGCTCCTGTTGAACGTTTACGTGTCCGAAGCAGTCGATGTCAGCACAGTTAAAAGATGAGTTAATCGATTTCAAAGTAGCAACAAGGATATAAGTGGAAAAGCACTGTCTGAACACCCGTCCACGAACACCAAAAATGCGTTGAGAATGGTGTTTACTATGTGGAAAAATAAATCTTGTAGCACAAAATTTTGTTTGTTTTAATTGAACTGCTTGAAAGGAACCGATAAGTTCGGAATAAGGACGACAGAAAATTAAGAAATAACATAGAAAGGGGGAAATGAAGAGAGGATAATGTATGTAAGAAAAAGCACAACTATAAAAAGGAAAAGACGAAGAAATCAAAAAAAAGAAAGGAAAGCGGGGAAAACTGCAAGAAATGGGGGAAATGATGGTTGAAAATAAAAAAATAAAAAATAAAAAAACGCAGAAAAGTGCAAAAGACCAGAGAGATAAAGAAGAAACGCATGATAAGTACGAAATATTAAGAAAAAGAAGAAGAAATGAGAAAGTAAGAAAAGAAAAACGAAGCAAAATACACTAGATAAAAAAAGATAAAGAAGAAGAAAGAGAAAAAAGAGAAAGAAGAACGTAAACTGCAGTAATAACAAAAAGGCAAAAAGGTGTTATTCTGGGTTATACTTATTCCTGAGCTACATGCTGTTATAATGTTTGTATTTTTTTGTCATTAATCAAAAATATCACAAATAAATATTAGGCCCGATAATCTTCTTGATCTCCATCAATGATCTTCCAAATTACATTTTTAGATAATTCGTAGACATTTATGCACAGTACATCAAAATATATGGCAACAATTCAAAAGCCGGCAATGAACAACTCTTATAACCTTAAGAACGTAGTGCAGTGGAGAAAAGGTGGCCGGTTTATTTTAATGCTTAAAAATAAGTTTGTCTCTTTTCATTACCATCACTCTAACGCTCATCACGCCCCAATTAGAATAAAAGCCTCCCATCTTGAGCAAGCATCATGTTTTTATTTACATGCTTCTAAGACTGAACTTCACTCTTGATCTGAAATGGAACACGCCCATCAAATCTGTTGTCATGATCGATGAAAAAAATGATTGGGTCACTCTATTGCTCTAGTTCCTGCCGATACAATCCTCTCTCCGTATAAAGGCCAGGTCGCTGTATCCTATCCTGCCTTGATAGAGTAAAAATCGATTAACAACGTAGTTGATAATGCCCTTTTCTCTTCCCTGCAAACTTTATTCAACATATTAGACGTTACGAACCTATCGCTATTTTCATGGCAAGTGCTTGAGTGAATTGCATTATATCACCCCCCCCCTTTCCAAACATTTACAAAAACATTCGACTATTTACTACCACTATATACGGTTTCCCATATTCTCTACCTGTGTCTTAATCTAAACGCATAAATTCCATGAACCAAATTCTTTGCTAGAACAGCTGCCTGTGGAACACAGTTCCGTTGGTCTGCTTTCCCGGCTGAATTCAACTTGTACCCTTCAGATCCAATGTAAACATTTTTTTTTTTGTTGAGCACTTCCCATAAATAATCAAATTTTATCCAGTCTACAACATTAGTGATTACTACACTACCACCTTATATTCATTAACTTGATTGATGGATACAAAAATATTAGTGGTAAGAAACTCCGCTACAAGGGTGTGATAAAGCGCAACCTAATGGCAATGAATATGAACACGAAAAATTATGAAGACCTAGCAGACAAACCGAAATTGCTGGCGCATTACCCTTCAATAAGGAAAGGCAGAAATAGAGGCAAAAATAAAGGCCAGATCTGAACAAAAAAAATTACGAAAGGCACAACCCTGGAATGCTACAATACAGAAAGATGAAGTACCGACACCCTGACTAGTCATCTGCAGTTATGAAGTACTGCGAGGTGATAATATCTAGCAAAGCTAAAACACTTTGGAAAAAAAAAAGACCAATGAGGTTGATAGATTCTCAGTTTTGTGATGGTTAATATTGTAGGAAGATAACATCTTCACATACAGCCCTCTCAAAAAAAAACGCATGGTCCAGAATGTTCATAATTTTGCCAGAACCATCAGTCACCGAACGTGAGAACTAAACAACAATGAAGATGGAAATGATTATTACGTGGCTGTCAAAAAATGAGTAAAAGTCGAATTCTGTTTCTTATAAAAGCGTGCAAAAGAGAAAGCATCAACTAAAAAAGAAAAAAAAGCTAATAGAGGATAATACTCACTGAGATGTAGTAATTGTTAGTTGAATGGTGAAAACATTTGTTCCAAAATAATGCGTCCTACTTTTATTCCATTTAAGTGGATAAGAGGAGATTGCAAATAGCATTGTTATGATGACTGACCGCATGTATTCATGACTTGATAATTTCATCTCTCTGTTGCAGATATTGATTGTGTGAGAGTTTAAGAACGCAACTATTGTATTGGACGTGTGTTTAAAGCAGAGAGGCCAAATATATTTTACAATGAATACAGAGTTAAATTGAGAAATATTAACCGGAGTCTGTTGATCGTTTAACAAGTCAATGTAATTGATTTCAGCAGATGGGTTCGTAGATTTCAGAGTGACAAAAGAGACTTGAGTAACAAAGCGTGCTCCAAACCTTTACGACCGAGCTATCAAACGAGATTGAAAAAACGCATTGTAAATAGTGGTGGCTATGTGGAAAAATAAATTTTTAAACGCACAGTTTGGCTAGTTTTAATGCTACCACTTCTCTCTTTGTAGCTCTTCAAGGTTTTAGATTTTAGATTAGACCTTTTGGAACGGCGGTGTATAATGTTGTTTTGATTAATCACGGAGACGGTTTATAGTTTTAATATTTTGTTGAAGACATTTATGTTGTTATATGGAAAGCAGTTCCGTGGTAATGTGCCCAATTGACGGAAAGTTTTCCTAAAATAAATGAAAACTACATATAGGGCACACTCATGTCACTCACACACATCTATTAAAAGAAGAGATGCCTATTTGCATAACATGTCAGGAGACTTACATAGTACATCACATACTGACAGGTTGTGTGAATTTAAATGGGCCCGAACACAGCATTACCCAAAGAATAGTCTAAGGGAGATATTTAACCAATTTAAACAAAAAAAAAACAAAATTGAATTCCTGAAAGCTATTTAAATATGCAACAAAATATAACAAAAGATACGCAATAAACACTAGAAACAACCAATTAACATCTAACGCATTACAATTAATGTTTCGGTATTAAATAGCACAAAAGTGATTGATGTGCCATAAAACAAACAAAACAAAAACTTAAATCTTCTGAATCTGCTCTGTGCATCGAAATTGTTAGAAGTTAGGCGCACAGAGCAAGAACGGGGCGTTTTATTTAAGTGGTAAAAAACGAGTTCTTGCGGTGCATGTCTTAAAAGAAAGAAAAATTTATTGTAGATAAATTGTGTACCTAGCTAGAAAATAATGATGGAGAATGGATATACTAACAATGACTATTTTGCCAGAAAGAGGCTGTTGAAAGAGCATCTTTATTTCTTCCGTTCATGTCTTTTTTTTGGGGGGGGGGTTATCTTATCAACTTTTCCTCTTCTTTATTTCGTTTTGTAGTCCTTTCCTCGTTCTTTCTATCCTTATTTTTCCTTTTATTTTTTTTCTTATCTTTCCTTATTTTTATTTCTTTCCTTTACATTCCGTTATTCTCCTTCCTCTGATTTCTTTCGATTCCTTTCCTTCTATCATTCTTTCTTTCTTTTTTTCTGTCTTGCTCTTTTTTTTCTTATATCGCTTTCTTAATTTCTTCCCTTTTTGTTTTCATTTTTCTCTTCTCTTCTCTTTTTTTTTAAATTGACTTTACTTTTCTCATATTAACTTCAGCTCTTAACCGAAAGAAAGATGGCGACCTTAAACCGGATATGAAACAACGGATGTCGCCTGGTGAAAAATCTTGAGCAAAAATCTCACTACCTGACAGGCGAACCAGAGCAATACACATGCGTGCTGCCGGCTTGTTAACATTCGTCCTCGTTTGACATTGATCAATGGAGGTCAATCGACTTTGTCACACCTCTGTCTGCTGAATATGGCGCGCTTGGTTCAATACTATTCACAACTTAGTGTTAAGCCAGACAATGCAAGAACAAATAGAACGAGTTCGCTGGTCAGTAATAATCCATCCATTCCGGGTGCTAGAAGGCATTTACTTGGTAACAGTGACTGTTCATGATAATACTAGCAGAATAACCGTCATATGATGAGTAGCATTGTCGTAGTCTAATATACAATGTTTCAAGTTGCATTTAAATACTCAATTATAATTCCGTCTGCCATCGATGTTTGATTCAGGCTAACACATCTCATATTTTTTCGCTCCTATTATGTTGTTGGCAGGAATATATTTTATTTTTTGTCGATTTCTTTGATTAAATTAAATATTCTGATTAAGTTTTTTAGAATTGATACATTTTTTAGAATTGATACATTTTCCATTCATAATCATCTTCATCTTCCGCCTCTTCTTCTACACGTCATGATCATGATCATCGTCATCATCATCATCAGCAGCAGCAGTAGCAGCAGCAAGGTAAACTTTATTATCATCAGTAGTTTTACTACGCTGAAAAGCAGAACCCTTTCCCTAGTTTCTTTCTATCTTGTTTCGTGCCAGACTAATCGTGAATGAATAGGGTCTAATTGCCTGTCATCTTCCTACCAAGATGTTGGCATATACTATATATTCCGGCGTAAAAGACGACCAATTAAGTTTAAAAAATCATCTTTGAAAACTAATATTTTCTAAGATACTGGATGTTGCAATCTCTAAACAAACATGGTTTCGTGATTTAGCAGTCGTCGATAGATAATAAATTTATTAGAATTTGTTCCAAATTTGGTACCTCATCCTATCTTTATCTAACGGTCGCCTTATATGCCAACATATACGATATATATATATATATATACACATATATATATATATTTATATATAATATAACTACTTAATTTACTCACATAAGATTAATATACGAAAGTATAGATTTATGCGTAAACTTTAAGTATTTACTTCAAAAGTGCTCAATACGTAGGTAGAGCTAGTTAGTAAGTTATAAGATGTATATGGCGATTAAGCTACACAAAATATTCCGCGTTTCATCCACTCTAGGACTCTTCAGGCTTCTGCATAAGCCTGAAGAGTCCTAGTGTGGATGAAACGCAGAATATTCAGTGTAGCTTAATCGCCATATACATTTTATAACTTACTATATATATATATATATATATATATATATATATATATATATATATTACTCTTTAAAGAAGTACCGTATATTTCAGTCTCTAAGACGACCCTTATGTGAAAAAAGTATCCTTAAAACTGAATGTTTCATAAGATACAGGGTGTTGCAATCTCTAGCTTAGACTAAACAAATATGGTTGCGTGATTTAGCAGTCGTCTTATCCAACCGATATATGAAAAACTTTTGAAAATGTGCTCCAAATTGTGTACCTCGTCATATCTGACGGTCACCTTATACGCCGAACTATTTTTACCATTGCCATAAAGCCTATTCTATGCTTCCAAGGATGGAATATTGTTGCCATATCTGGGCAGGAGCTGCTAAAAACAGCCTATCCTGCCTTGACAGAGTACAAAACAGACTTCGGGGCTTTGTGGGGGATGCCCTTTTCTCTACCCTGCAACCTCTCTCCCACAGAAGAGACGTTGCGAGCCTATCCTTGTTTTATCGTTATTTCCACGGCAGGTGCTCGTCTGAGCTCCAATCTCTGGTCACCCTCGCCAATCTTTCACGAAAAACACCCGTCTTGCTGAATCCACTGTGAAAAATTTCCCCCACTCTATATCTGTGCCTAAATCAAAACGTGGATTCCATGAACAAAGTTTCTTTCTTAGAACTGCACGCCTGTGGAACTCTGTTCCGTCCGCCTGCTTCCCATCGGACTACAACTTGGATGCCTTCAAGTCCAACGTTAACAAATTCCTAATGAACCGCGCCCTTAAGTAAACACTTCATCAAATATCCACAGTAACGTAATGTACTTGCAATAACCCTTATCCCTGAGTGGCTTCCGGGCCTTGATAAGTAGTGATCACTGTGTAAAAAACAAAAATTCCCCTGTTGCTCTGATATTTCGATAAATAATATGTTTATTTAAGTTTTTTTTTTCGTATGGCAGTTTTACTATTTAATTTTCTGCTTAATCCGTGTGTTTCTATTTCGATACGGTAAACAGATGCCGAGCATAATCCCTTCCATTTTGCATTCTGCTACTCTTAACTTTTCTATTGCTGTATTCGAAAGAGTTTCACAACTATATGACATAAGGGATATCATATATTAATTAAACAATTTCGGCTTAGTATATATTGGATCTTCATGATATTGTTATCTTTGAAAAAAGCTACCTATCTGCGTGCAGGTCACTCTCTAATTTCAGCTACTATATCAGCGTTAGTACTCACCATCTTTCCTGGACAGGTGCAGTTTTTAACTGCCTTTAAATATCTACTGTTCTTTTTTCATTAATTAATTATAAGTAAATAATTCAAAATATAAATTTTGTAATTTAATGAATACAATCGCATACATTATTAGTTGCTATACTTATGAAGACATTACCGAACTTAATTCTTGTTTGTTCGTAAATAATTTTGTCATATATTTTTCATCTCAGCATCTATACTATTAATACAATTCTAAATGTTTATGTGTTTATGTTTCTGTATATATTACTAATAAAACTTTTGAACGGATGTATCGAATAGAAACTTTCTTTTTTTTACCCCCTGAAGGGTGTGAGTCACCAGATTGTCCTTATCTATATATTGTTCGTAACGAACAACGCCGCGTCACAGAAAATTCCGAAATCAGGGGTTTTGGGCCGTTTCGTGCAATTGTAGAAAAAGTTACCTGCCCATGTACATGGAATTTAACACTGTATGTATGCAGTCGCGGTAACATATTTCGGCATACGGACAGGACTTGTGGCGCAATGTATGACGCGTATTGTAGTCATACTAAAGATTCCAGGTTCGAATCCTGGCAAGTTCGTAATAATTTTAACCATCATTTTATCCAACGTGTACTCATTATCCTTGCCGTTAGTTAGGGTATTTTTGTTTTTTCAGCGATTTTGTTTGGTGCATATGGGAATTTCCCATACTCCGAGTTCACAAGGTAAGCCTTGATGGTAAGACGATGTTGAGAGTACTTGATTTTGAGTTTACTCGGTTTTGTGTTTGAATCGGCGTTGTGTGTGCCGACGCGGCGCAGCCGCTAGTATAAAATAAATGGCAAGCGATTATAAAGATGGTTATCAGCCTCCAGGGAACATCGGCGAAAAATCAAGGGTAATGACTCGTATGAGAAATTCTAGTGAATACTGAATAATATTATAATTAATAATTCTAACATAACCAATACTAATACCACTACTATTTAGATTACGGATGTTCTTTGCTTATATGTATATGTGTCTACGGGATTAACTCTAAAATTGATAAACAGATAATAATAAACGTGCATACTAAGGTTAAAACTTAACAATGTTTTATTGGTGCCATGTAATTAAATTTTCGGCAATGCATCGCATGATATGATCAGCCAAGACATGGATCGAAAAAAAGTAGTGACCTCCGACGTAACATATCCCGCCATGAAATAAAAATTATTTCATACTGAAGTAACTTAACACAACATACTAGATTTAATACAAATATAGCTTTGTTCAAGTCAGTTACCAGCTATCAAGGCCGGAAAACAACTCGAGGCTAAAGGTTAACACGTGTGTGTTAATCCTCGGGGCAACAGTGTAGTAATCGTTAGTAGTAGGGATTTGGTATGATGCTCTGCAGGAACTTGTTTACATTGGACTTGAAAACTACCATATTGTGGTTACTCAACATACACTGTCGGGCAGTTCTAAGAAACAAGCTTGGTCATAAAATCCACGTTTCCATTTAAGCACAGATCGAGAATGGTGTGACATTCTTGATAGTAGTTTTAGCTAGAGGATCATTTGTTGTGAGAGTTTGACAAGGGGGGGGGCTATAGATTGGAGCTCAGACGATCACTTGGTTGAATATCTACTAGAAAATACATCGAGTGTCTAAGCAGTAGCGTAGCTAACAAGGTGGCGGAGGAGGGGGCGCACCTGATCCGGGTGCTAGCACATGAGGGGTTACACAATGTCATCCTCAAAATTGTTTTTTCAACCAGGCTAAGATGTCATCAATAGTTTGAAAACCGTATTGGCGACACGGTCTCACAGGCAAACATATAACCCTCAAGTAATAATTTGTAACCCCCACCAAGTTTGTCCCACACCCCTGTGTCCGAAATTGCATAATAAATATTCGGAAATCAGCAATGTTTTCAGATTCCATTTGTTTAATCTTGGTTACTAACCAGATACGTTGTAACATTCTATCGGATGATATGGTGTTTTAACTCTGCATCTTTTATAACAAAAAAAATGGGGCTCTCAGATTAGGGTGCCTGAAGATATTGGCTCCCTGAGACAAAATGCATCTAACTTGATGATTTTTGTTTTTACACTTCCTTTCGCAAAACTTAATTATTATGTGCAAAACTAAAAACAAAAACAACATCCCACCTCTTGGTATATATATATATATATATATATATATATATATATATATATATATATATATATATATATATATATATATATATATTATTCCTTAATTGGAACCCATGTTTGAAATGAGCATTATATATATATATATATATATATATATATATATATATATATATTTTTTTTTATTTCTGACTATTATTCTCATCTTTATTGGTTGTTGTTTTTCACGACATTTCGGCCAACTATTCTTCTGACCTTGTTGTCGTCTCACCACGTTTTGGCCAAATAAACCTCTGGCACGCTTTGGGTAGGATTGAAACCGCTATCTTCAGATAGCGTGCCAGTGGTTTATTTGGCCAAAACGTGGTGAGACGACAACAACTACGGATGGCAGTGATTGCTGAGAATGCAGTTAGGAGATTCGAAGTTCCTATCCGTCGCGGTTATCATCTTACAAAGGTCAGAGGAATAGTTGGCCGAAATGTCGTGAAAAACAACAACCAATGAAGATGAAAACAACAACGAATAAAGATGAGAATAATAGTCCGAAATAAAAATGAATTAATATTAACCCAGCTTTTCCTCCTTTTTCTTTTTCCCTTTATCGTTTTCTACTTTATATCTCCGTACTGAATTACAAAAAACGATGAGGTAGAAAATTAATTATTAATGAAAATAGTTTTCGCAGAAAATTTCAAGTTGTACATAAATAAACAGTGTTAGTTCAGGGGAGGTAACTGTGGTCTGCCTTATTGCAATTAATGGCAGATTCACTGAATCAAGACATATTCAAAGAACATATTTTATGTAATAATGTGTTTCAGTCTACAGCAATTTAACGTATTATGGCATGAAAACTAAGTAGAAAACATTTGTTTTTATTGAAAATTCATTTTTTCGACTTTGGATTTTCGCTCTGATAACAAAAACGTACCTGTAAAATAAAGACGCTTGGTTGTCGTATTGAGGTGTGGTTTACTGTTGATATGTCGTGTATAACGCTATGCAAGTGTTCAACAGCTACCTGTTCTAGTTGGTGTCGGTTTATACATATGAGCTATCTGCTCATATGCAAATTAAGCATAATTTGCATATCACTACATCTCCCTATAACGGAGGGGCTTTATGCTGCAGGTACTTCTGACTGGTTTCTCAACTGGAAATGTAATATACACCAATACTGTAACCCTTTTACCTCTTCCATTGCAAAACTCATTCGTGTTCTGCAGGACAGGGAGATGGGATGATTAAATCCACTTCAAAAAACTAAACCAAAACACTACAGCGATTGAAGATACAACAGGCCCACTTCAATATCTGTTAGAAACTACTTTTACTTATAGCAACCGCCGTTTTTCATTCACATCTATTTTATAACGGTCGTCACTTTTCTTTGGGATTTTAGTGGTAATAATCCTCCACAACATGTCTGTACTCTCCGATTTCTTTTTAGTTAAAGTCGGGTCAGTGCTAATCATTTTTGTACCCTTTATTGCGATTTTGCGTAACGCAAGAATTTTTCGTCCAGGAAACTCAGACCAAGGCATTCTTGTGTTGATATGGTCTTTCTATATTTTCGTGTCGATTTGATTGAAAAACAGGCTATTTCACCGATTTCAATAAGAATAAATTATGTGATAGTAGAATATTCGTTGATCTTCATTCAATCCCGATAAACCCCAGTTCTCCATTGTAGTAACGTATATATAAAACGGTTTTTTTTTTCACTGAAAGACCAAGATTTTTCTTACAATTAGAATCAGAATGCAGGATGCTGATCTGTTCAGTTCTTTGTCTATTTTGCCAATTTTCGTGTCCTGTTATTGATAAAATATGATTAATTAGATTTCAACAGGGACCAAAATGCTTCAAATTTGTTTCTACGTTCGTCATCTTGAATGGCATCTTCCTGGCCTACTAAACATTCATATTCCTCGAATCCTATATTTAGTGTAGCGAGTAGACAATAGTGTAATGCAACCTTTAGTAGAATAGCTCTTGTATTTTGCCTTCTATTTCAATAATAAAAAATAAATATCAAGCAGAACCCTACGCACTTCTATAGTTTTGTCTTACTACAGATGAAAAAAGATACTGAAACCTTACTAAAACGTATAACATGTCGATGAAGCGAATGCTGTCCCAGCTCGGTGTGCCAGAATTTGTTGACCCGGTTCTGAAAAGATGGTTGCTAGTGACAAAGTGGAAGCTGTAGTTTTGCAAGAGTACGGTTTGACAACCAGACAAATCGCAGTCATATCAAATATAAATGCTTATAGCACAACGTTTTCTTATTAGTATAAGAGCATTATTTCAGTGCCGGTTCACAATATACAACGTATAGACCTTTTCTTGGTAAAGCAACAAGTGAATCAATGAATCCTCAGTTGATATAATAATATACATTATTATATAGAGCGTAGGACTATGAATGAGTTGTTGCTAATTGCATTTGTATAGATAATAATCGCCCGTTGATTGTTGCTACCAGAAACGGGTAAAAATACGGGAGTAATATAAAAAAAAAAACGTAATCTATTTATCTATATATAAAAGTGAAAGCGTCAATCTGTCTGTCTGTGTACATTTCCCTACACAATATCTCTGTCAATTTTCAGTCTACAAACTCAAAATGTTATATACTAGGTATTCAGATTTGGGAAAATCTTTGCAATCCGTTTTCGGCCAGAAATGTGGCTGTTAAGGTGTCAAAATTCAAAGATTTGACCTTTGAGAACTCTATCAAACTCCTCCGCCAATTTTGGGTATAAAAACTTGAAATTTTAGATAATGATTTCTTAGGCATGAATGTAACTGAGTTATTTGATTTTAGCGCAAAACAATAGATGTTAAATGATCCAAAAAGGGGTCAAATTTTAAAGAAAATTGACCTCTGCGGTCTCTACCAAATTACTCAGAAAAATTCTGGTCGAAACATTTGAAATTTTACATAAAGCGTATTCAAAGATAGGGCAAGCTTTTTAATCGATTTGGGTCGAAAATTTGAGCTATCAATATAGATGTATGTGTGTTTGCATGTCTGCCTAAAACTTTCGACAGAGGCGTCGGATTTTTGCAAGATCAGTATCGTTTTGAAGCTCTACCATTCAGACGACAAATACTGAAAATTGGCTGAAAACATTAATTTTGTTCACCCTCAACTGGGCACTTTTCTACAGAAAGGGGTCTCATTTTTCACCGATATTTTCGAAAGTCATCCCCTTTTTCGATTGTCTTGCCTTAATTTAACCCTGCGTCACTTCCGGTTTGGCAGTGGTGATAAAGAAGTCACGTTTTTCCCCCGTACTTTTCCTCCTTTGCGGTACGGGTTCGAGCCTGCCTTCCTACTATCACTTTTTTTTTTTTTGCTCAACACTCACCTCAAAACACCCGGGCAACGCCGGGCACCCATGCTAGTATATCTATAAAAATGAAATTCTCTGTGTGTGTTTCCCTACACAAAAACTCTGTCACTTTCAGTCTACAGACTCGAGATTTGGCGTATTGAAATTTGCGACAATCTTTTTAATCCATTTTCGACCAGTAACTTTGCTGTCAAGGTGTCGCAGTTCAACGATTAGCCCTTAGAAAACTCTACCAAACTCGTCCGGCAATTTTGGAACTTAACACTTGAAATTTTAGATGTAGGTTACTTGGACATGTATACAACTTTTCAATTCGATTTGAGCCCAAAACAATAATGTTAAGAGATAAGAATTGGGGTCAGAGTTAAAACAATTTGACCTCTTAGCCAACTTTGGGTCTAAACATTTGAAATTTTACATAAAGTGTATTCAGACATAGGGCAAGTTAATTTATCGTTTATTACCCGAAAATTTCGCTTCCAATAAGTCAAAGTTCAATAGATTTGACCTTTGCGGTCTTTAAAAAAATATTTAGAAAATTTTGGGCCTAAATATTTTAAATTTTACAGAGTGTGTATTTAGACCTGCAGCAAGCTTTTTAATCAGTTAATCGGCGAAGATTGGGCTGCCGAGAAGTCAAATTGAAAACGTTAAACTTTTGGAGAGTATTCAAAACCACTCCGTCAATTTTGGGTCTAAACACTTGAAATTTAAGAAATAGCTTATCTGGGAATAATATATATATATATATATATATATATATATATATATATATATATATATATATATATATATATATATATATATATATACTAGTGGTTCCGCCCGGCTATACTCGGGCCCTATTTACTGTTCATTACTTTATGTGCTTATGTAATTTATTAACAATTGTGAATATGTACGGTAATGCCTTTTTCTGTAAAAGGCTTCATGTACTACCATAGAGAAAATTGGTCAAGGTTATAGTCTTTAGGGTGGTTTCAAGTGAGAGCCACGTCATGTCACCTGAAATCTTCGAAGTCGACTTGAAAGTTTACACCAAAGTGTATCTGGATGTGCTGAAGAATTTGGTAATCCCCTGGTTAAATCAGACCCTAGGTGTGGCAGCAGCACTCGGCGCCACCCCACAAGTCCAAAGAGTGCTGCGATTTGTACCCTTCTCTCACTGCTCCACTCTGCTGAACTACTTCACAAACATGACCTACCTTTCACAACACCAAAGCCAGCTTGATCCCCACTATCCACTGAGCTCCTGCCAGCATGGTGAAAAGGGCATGCTCCCAATTTCAGGCTCGTATTGAGGCAGTGATTGAATAGATGTCCGCTCTACTACATAATCAAGTTACCTGAATTTATTTTTCAATAAAATTTTTAAATAAAGCTGTAGTGTAGTGTTATTTTCTTTAATGCAACAAATTTATAAAACTTTGACACCAAATTTATTGTTTTGCGTTAAAAAAAAAAAAATAAAATGTCTGACCCATGTCCAAGTAACCTAGATCTAAACTTTCAAGTGTTTAGAACCAAAAATTGACGGAGGAGTTAGGTTGAATCTGCAAAGGTCAACTATGTAAACGTTGACCTCTTGCCTGCCAAACTTTCGCCCAAAAACTGATTAAATTCTTGCTGCCTGTCTGAATACCCTTTATGTAAAATTTCAAATGTTCAGACACAAAAGTGGCTCAATACTTTTCCAGAGACCACAAAGGTAAATAATTGGAAGCCCAATTTTCAGAAAAAAAAAACGATTAAAAAGCTTGGCCTATGTCTGAATAAACTTTATGTGAAATTTCCAAAGATTAATTTTTGTAACTTTGACCCCAATTATGACCCCTTAACATTTATTTTTTGGGCTCAAATATTTTTTGGGTGGATGAGTTTGGTAGTGTTATCAAAGGTCAAATTATCGAACGTTGACCCCTTTAACAGCCAAATGTCTGGCGAAAAAACGATTAAAAAGATTTTCCCAAATCCCAATACTCCTTATGCCAAACCTCGAGTCAGTAGACCTCAAATTGACACAGGTATTTGTCACGGAATTGTACACACCCAGACAGACACACACTTCACACAGAGACATTTTTACATTTATTTATATATATATATATATATATATATATATATATATATATATATATATATATAGGGTGACCCCCCCCCCCAACAAAAAATGCTAAATGGAGGCTATCTAGAACATATGCTGTAAACCGGAGAAAAAAAGCCAAAAACGCTTGTGTTTTGATGTGATGTTTTGAATATAATAAACTAGTTATAACCAAAGTTTCATTCCATTCGGACAAAACACTAAGAAACAAGGCCCAATTAGAGATGGGGCCCGTTTTTCTTTTTTAAAGATAGGGTTGTAAAGAGATAGCTTCGAATTCGGGGGTATCAAAACCAAAGCAAAATATTATAAAAGTAAATATGAAATAGATAAACCCCATAATTTATTATAGCATACCTGTTCACACTGAAACACTTATCACAATATTCTGTGGATCTATATTAAAAAACCCTGTTAAACTTTGTGACATATTTCCATTCTATGGAGATCAGGCGCGAACGAACACCTCATCATGTTATTATACCATATTTCTTCAAACTGAAACATAATTATCAAAGTATACTTACGCAGATAGATATGAAAAGTCTTTATTAAAGTTTGTGCATATTTCTATTCTATGGAGGTTAGGCGCGAACGCACACCCCACAATGTTATTATACCATCCCTATTTAAGTAAAAACATACTCATCAAAGTATTCTTATGTACATCTATACCAAAAACACTTGTAAACTTTTTTTAATTTTTTTATTTCCATACTTTGTGGACGAGTCGCGGACGCAGACCCCACGATTTTAATGAACCACCATTTTGCCAGATCAAACATACCCATACCTGTGTCTCAATATATCTTCTATCATTATATGTAATCATTTTTTAAAAAATAATCAACCATATAGGAGCCTATTCGTGACAAGACACACACATACACACATTCAGCTTAATATTATATATATATATATAAATATATATAAAATATATTTTAGTCATCGACATACAGACCTGTTTCGTTGTATCACAACTCATCAGTGCCGCTAGACTAACACCTCTCCCAAGCCGAGGATCGAACCTAGAACCGTCGTGATGACAGTCGGCAGTCCTACCCCCTTGACTACGGAATCGGTGGCCGAAATTAATCTGTCCGAACGATTATTTAAATAAACATTCGTCCGCTACTCGTAGAGGGCTCAAACGTTTGTTTGTAAACAAATCACGAGCTTCGCATTATTTCAGCTAAATTAAGTAGCGAGTAAGATAATTTACGAGAGTGCTCTACCAAAGAGGGGAGCTTTATAAAATATATTTTAGTCATCGACATACAGACCTGTTTCGTTGTATCACAACTCATCAGTGCCGCTAGACTAACACCTCTCCCAAGCCGAGGATCGAACCTAGAACCGTCGTGATGACAGTCGGCAGTCCTACCCCCTTGACTACGGAATCGGTGGCCGAAATTAATCTGTCCGAACGATTATTTAAATAAACATTCGTCCGCTACTCGTAGAGGGCTCAAACGTTTGTTTGTAAACAAATCACGAGCTTCGCATTATTTCAGCTAAATTAAGTAGCGAGTAAGATAATTTACGAGAGTGCTCTACCAAAGAGGGGAGCTTTATAAAATATATTTTAGTCATCGACATACAGACCTGTTTCGTTGTATCACAACTCATCAGTGCCGCTAGACTAACACCTCTCCCAAGCCGAGGATCGAACCTAGAACCGTCGTGATGACAGTCGGCAGTCCTACCCCCTTGACTACGGAATCGGTGGCCGAAATTAATCTGTCCGAACGATTATTTAAATAAACATTCGTCCGCTACTCGTAGAGGGCTCAAACGTTTGTTTGTAAACAAATCACGAGCTTCGCATTATTTCAGCTAAATTAAGTAGCGAGTAAGATAATTTACGAGAGTGCTCTACCAAAGAGGGGAGCTTTATAAAATATATTTTAGTCATCGACATACAGACCTGTTTCGTTGTATCACAACTCATCAGTGCCGCTAGACTAACACCTCTCCCAAGCCGAGGATCGAACCTAGAACCGTCGTGATGACAGTCGGCAGTCCTACCCCCTTGACTACGGAATCGGTGGCCGAAATTAATCTGTCCGAACGATTATTTAAATAAACATTCGTCCGCTACTCGTAGAGGGCTCAAACGTTTGTTTGTAAACAAATCACGAGCTTCGCATTATTTCAGCTAAATTAAGTAGCGAGTAAGATAATTTACGAGAGTGCTCTACCAAAGAGGGGAGCTTTATAAAATATATTTTAGTCATCGACATACAGACCTGTTTCGTTGTATCACAACTCATCAGTGCCGCTAGACTAACACCTCTCCCAAGCCGAGGATCGAACCTAGAACCGTCGTGATGACAGTCGGCAGTCCTACCCCCTTGACTACGGAATCGGTGGCCGAAATTAATCTGTCCGAACGATTATTTAAATAAACATTCGTCCGCTACTCGTAGAGGGCTCAAACGTTTGTTTGTAAACAAATCACGAGCTTCGCATTATTTCAGCTAAATTAAGTAGCGAGTAAGATAATTTACGAGAGTGCTCTACCAAAGAGGGGAGCTTTATAAAATATATTTTAGTCATCGACATACAGACCTGTTTCGTTGTATCACAACTCATCAGTGCCGCTAGACTAACACCTCTCCCAAGCCGAGGATCGAACCTAGAACCGTCGTGATGACAGTCGGCAGTCCTACCCCCTTGACTACGGAATCGGTGGCCGAAATTAATCTGTCCGAACGATTATTTAAATAAACATTCGTCCGCTACTCGTAGAGGGCTCAAACGTTTGTTTGTAAACAAATCACGAGCTTCGCATTATTTCAGCTAAATTAAGTAGCGAGTAAGATAATTTACGAGAGTGCTCTACCAAAGAGGGGAGCTTTATAAAATATATTTTAGTCATCGACATACAGACCTGTTTCGTTGTATCACAACTCATCAGTGCCGCTAGACTAACACCTCTCCCAAGCCGAGGATCGAACCTAGAACCGTCGTGATGACAGTCGGCAGTCCTACCCCCTTGACTACGGAATCGGTGGCCGAAATTAATCTGTCCGAACGATTATTTAAATAAACATTCGTCCGCTACTCGTAGAGGGCTCAAACGTTTGTTTGTAAACAAATCACGAGCTTCGCATTATTTCAGCTAAATTAAGTAGCGAGTAAGATAATTTACGAGAGTGCTCTACCAAAGAGGGGAGCTTTATAAAATATATTTTAGTCATCGACATACAGACCTGTTTCGTTGTATCACAACTCATCAGTGCCGCTAGACTAACACCTCTCCCAAGCCGAGGATCGAACCTAGAACCGTCGTGATGACAGTCGGCAGTCCTACCCCCTTGACTACGGAATCGGTGGCCGAAATTAATCTGTCCGAACGATTATTTAAATAAACATTCGTCCGCTACTCGTAGAGGGCTCAAACGTTTGTTTGTAAACAAATCACGAGCTTCGCATTATTTCAGCTAAATTAAGTAGCGAGTAAGATAATTTACGAGAGTGCTCTACCAAAGAGGGGAGCTTTATAAAATATATTTTAGTCATCGACATACAGACCTGTTTCGTTGTATCACAACTCATCAGTGCCGCTAGACTAACACCTCTCCCAAGCCGAGGATCGAACCTAGAACCGTCGTGATGACAGTCGGCAGTCCTACCCCCTTGACTACGGAATCGGTGGCCGAAATTAATCTGTCCGAACGATTATTTAAATAAACATTCGTCCGCTACTCGTAGAGGGCTCAAACGTTTGTTTGTAAACAAATCACGAGCTTCGCATTATTTCAGCTAAATTAAGTAGCGAGTAAGATAATTTACGAGAGTGCTCTACCAAAGAGGGGAGCTTTATAAAATATATTTATATATATATATATATATATATATATATATATATATATATATGAAGTTATGAACAATACCTAGAGGCCGAGCAAAGCTGGGCTGAACTATTATTTTTCAATATATTATGAAAAGTTAGAAAAAAACTAAATAATCAATAATCTTATGTTAGAATTGCCTGTAAATTATAGAAAGATTTACATCGATGTTATATGATATAAGTGGTATGTATGTCTTATGCCGTTTTTTGCGAGTATAGGTGGACGTAATATTTTTTGTGCCAAAAAATCGATTAGTATGCAAGACTGTTAGACCTTTTGCTCACAACTTTCTTTGACCTATGTCTATCCTCCGTTCTGTCTTCACTGTGATCTTTCGACCACTCAGTTGAGATAAAAACATAATGGTCCTCCGACTTAGCTCTCCATCGTACAGTATATCGATACTTTGTAGTTGCATGAAATAACTTCCGTACATTTATCTTAGATCTATCTCTTCGTTCCATCCTTAATACGAATGTGTCCTCTATCCTATCAGACCTGACAGAATGGTTAATTGTAGATATATACCGTTTCATACTCTTAAAACATTCTCAGCAGAAAACTAATACGCAGCCGTAGTTCTTTCCACAATGCGCTGCTGTCATTGCGCACATAAATCACTTTTCTCATTGTTTTCAACGTAATAGAGTTAATGAGACAAAAGCAGCCGTTACGACTGTTGAAAAGTAAAAAAGGGGGATAGTTGTATGTTCAGTACGTAAAGTCTAAAGTAACTAAAAAGCGTCTTGGTTCCCACCAGTTTTGAAGAATAGCAAACAGGATCCTGAACAGAAGCATGTACTCTATCCTAAACATTACCAATGGATCTGAGGTAATCTTGTAAGCATGTGACAAAATTAAACTCTTTGCCGTGAATGTTGCAGCTAATTCCACCCTACGTAATCACGGTCGCACACTGTCCGTATTTCCTGCTGTGAATATGCTATGCGACATGCAAATATTTGTGTGCGATATTGTCAAGCTAATCAAAAACTTCGATTCCAGTAAAACAACTGGCCCTTCTGGAATTCCAATTATAGTGCTCCAAAACTTCAACCGGAACTAGCTTCCATGCTTACGAAGGTGTTTAAGGAAATGTATTCTCAATTAAGACCAAGAATAGTGGTTGATAAGCAGAAGCAAGGAGCTCACAGTACTAATGCCAGATTCCCTCATGGGTCGATCCTGGGTCCAACTCTCTTCTTCTACATCAATTATCTCTCGAATCACATCCTAAGATCATTCGTAAACATTTATGCTAATGACACTACAGTCTATGGCAACACTTCCAAGGCCGTAAACGAACATCATTTCGGATTCTCTCTGCTCTGATCGTCAGCAACTGATGCAATGTGGAATGAGGTTGCTTGTTGATTTTAATGCACCTAAAATCAAGCTTCCATTTTTATATCATAGGTGTCTTGCCTCAATTGAAATGAACGGCTCTCGTCTTGAGGAAGCTTCATGTTTTGACAAGCTTTAAGGTCTGGCCTTTACTCCTGATCTGAAATGGAACACGTTCATCAAATACATTATTAAGGTCGTTGGAAAATGGTGGGATTATTCAACCGCTTCAAAAGATATCTCACTGTTGATGCAGTTCTCTATATGTACGTCCAGGTACGTCCAAGTATCGAGTACTGATGCCACATCTGAGCAGGAGCTGCTAGAAGCATCTTATCATGTCAGAGTTAAATATAGACTTTGTAGCTTACTGAAATGTGTCATTTTCTATTTCCTACAATATCTTTCTCACAGAAAAAGGACGTTGCGAGCCTGTTTCTGCATCATCGTTATGTTCATGGAAATGTCGGGTCTGACCTCCAATATAATGTTCGCCAAACTTTAATGGAAAACACTCGTCTATCAGAAACAACTATCAATAATTTCCTCCACTCTTTATCTGTGCCTAAACCTAAACATAGAATCCATGAACAAAGCTTCTTTCTTAGAACTGCACGCCTATTGAACTCATTTCTGCTTGCCCGCTTTCCAGCTAAAAACAGTATAGTCGTCTTCAAGTCCAATGTAAACAAGTTGTTGATTAGACATCCCTTTGAGTAATCCTATGTTCCAAATTTTCACTACTTACTATTACTATGATAATGTCCCGTGTACTACTTTACACTCATTAACAATTATCCTCCAGTAGCTTCCGGACCTTGACAAGTGGTGATATCTTTGTAAAAATAGTCTATACTAAGGAAAATTATGAAATAAACGTGACAAACAACATAATTTCCTTGTGTATGGTTGCCGTTTAATGTTGTTTTCATAAGCACTGAGGATGACCATACAAGTAAAACCAAAAAGCGACATATTTTAAATATTGTTAATATTTTGGTGGTGGTTTGTTACAATTGTATACTCTGAATAGATAGAAGTATTATTTGATTATTTTATTAAGAGTTTAATTCCTGCAGTTTCGTTCCTTGCTTGAAACAGTTGCTTCCCTATTGGCATTGGAAACCGAGGAACAGTATTGTGTGTGGATGGCAATATTTACTCCCATCGTTGGGTGCTGTTGGTCGTAAATAAATCGTAGGCGGATCCTACGTTTAAGACATTGCTAATTAGTTTTAAAAATTCGAGCTCTTAGATTCGCTGAAATAACATGTAAATTCGCAAACATTTCGCTTGTGCATAGATTTGGCGGATGCTGCATGATGACGCATAGATTTAGGTAAAGAATATCAGCTCGACGGTCGACTTTCAATTCAGCGTGAATTATTTACTTGTCTAGCTGAACTGGTGAACTGTAAATAGCGAAACAGTAATCTTTACCAAGTTAGAGGTATTCAACAGAGAAACCCCATGAATTTAACAAGGTTATAAAGAGCACTCAATAAAAGACGAGCAAGACATATAATAATATAAATATAAACAAATTTGCATATATACTTACTTTTTATATATGCATACTTACTTTTTGACGTTCGAATTTTGAATAACAATACAATTTCCGTTGCAGGTACATTTTGCCCAACAAGCCTTTTTATTAACTCAAAAAGAGATCCATTCATCATTACTCTGGGTTTCTTGTTATCAGAACCATCCGAGTTCATATTGTTCTCCATACCTTGATTTGATTCTACCATTAAGGGTAAAATTTAAAAATAATCTTTTTTTATATCTGAAAAACTCTTTATATTTTTGAATAAAGTCTCTTGATTTTTTAATAAAGTCTTTATATTTTTGAATAAAGTCTTTTGATTTTTGAATAAAGTCTCTTGATTTTTGAATAAAGTATTTATATTTATGAATAAAGTCTCTTGATTTTTGAATAACCCTGTAAATAATTGTTATAATTCTTATTCTATCCAGTGCAAATGACTCAAATTTTAGTATTTTATAAGGAATGATAACGACTACCAGTTGTCCAAATTTCAGCTTTTCACAGTCGTTATTTCTAACAAATATTAGGTTTTAAAGTGGTGTCCCTTAGTTTTGGATCCTACTTTATATATATATATATATATATATATATGTATATATATATATATATATATATATATATATATATATATATATATATATATAACAGGACAACAAAAGAATGAAATGAAGACAAAAAACTATATATAGGTAGATATAGAATGGAGCATTTATTGAATAATGGAATAGAGGCAAAATTTGGGAGATAGAAGGGACTCTTTATGCCAAGGCATTTCAAATCAATCAAAATGACCCACTCCATAGAAAATAGACACCCCACAAACCGTTAAAATAAATTACCACACAGCAACACTACACCCCCTACTTAACCATAATACATATACCCCTTAATCTCAATACTATGTTAAAGACCATATATTCTTATATACCATACTATATATAATAAGCTTCTCCTTATTTATTTAGAATTACATTAAAGCTTCCCCCACACATTCTACAATTCCTCTTAATCTTTGTCATCCTTAATGAACCTTACGCTAGATGCCGCATCTCCCCCATATTACCTAGAACCTTCTCTACTCTTCTGATGAGAAGCAGTAGACTTCGAAATGCCCCGGCATAATAAGTCCATTCTATCCCCCAAATTTTGCCTGCATTCGATTATTCAATAAATGATCCATTCTATATCTACCAGTATATAGTTTTGTGTCTTCATTTCATTCCCTTGCTGTCCCACGGTATAAGCTCCAGTGATTATTGTTGAGCTTGGTATCATCCGGATAAGTCTCCTTTTGTAGAATTGATCTGTCTCTTTTCCTTTTACATTAAGCTATATATATATATATATATATATATATATTGCAAACTTTGCTTTTATAAATCATAATATGTTGCTACACAGTAATGAGCATGTTTTAGTAAGTTAGCTAATAGTAACTGGAGTCCTCTAAAGGCGATACAGCTTTAAGGAAAGCAAAGTTGTAATATATATATATATATATATATATATATATATATATATATATATATATATATATATATATATATATGTATATATATATATATAAACAGAAAAATAAGGTGTAGTTTTATTTAGTGGAAAATAGACGAAATTAAACCAGCTTCATTTGAGACGACACTCCCGGCGGGAATATTGAAGGATTGTGGCTTTTTTCCAGATTCAACTTAAACAAAATGGTGGACACTTGTGTGTATTGTTCGACCCATCCAACCTAAAGTAATCCTTTTTGGCGTTGATGTTGACTCGGGCTAAGGTCGTTCTATAGAAATTGTCCGCGATTCGACAGACATTTCGGAGACTGACTACTTTGGCGACAATCAAGATCTCCTTATCAACACCTAGTACGGTACGCGTTTATTGCTCTAGATTCGTCCTCATATAATCGTGAATGGCTCCGTCCGCCTGACGATTGGTTGCAATTGTCTTCGAAATAGAATTTACATCAAAGATTGGTTATTACTCTCAGGACCTGTGGAAATTCCACAGGAATACTCATTTATACGTAATATATTGATGTTGACATTGTGTAGATGTCCAGTGTAAATGGAGACGCTCCGATATTATTGTAACTTTTTGTTAAAATTGCAAAAGTATTTATCTAAGATAACAGGAACACCCGGCAAAACCCGGTCGTAAAGTACGCTTAAATATGCTTGTTTTAATTCTTAAAGATTCTCAATATATTTTTAAAAAGTTAATGTTCTATCAATTGGTATTTATTATGAAATACGATTTCCAAAATAAATAAAAAATTAATCCATATGATTTGGATGAATTAGTTTGAATCAAATCAGAAATAAAAACTTATAAAAAAAGATATATATATATATATATATATATATATATATATATATATATATATAGCTTGAGTGTCTTTAAGTTATAATCGAAACTGAAACCAAAACTTATGAAGAATTCTTGATAAAATTATTTATAAAAAATAATGAGTGCTTAAGTGCCATCAGCTATAATCGAAACCGAAACCAAAACTTATGAAGAATTCTTGATAAAATTATTTATAAAAAAAATGAGTGCTTAAGTGCAATCAGCTCTAATCGAAACCGAAATCAAAACTTATGAAGAATTTTTGATAAAATTATTTATAAAAAAAAATGAGTGCTTAAGTGCAATCAGCTATAATCGAAACCGAAACCAAAACTTATGAAGGATTCTTAGTAAAATTATTTATAACAAGAAATGGAAGTATATAACAATTAAACGACCCAGATGTTAGAGTGACATAGAATATTACACACACGTTATCGTAATAATATATTGATTATTATTATTATTATTATTATTATTATTATTATTATTATTATTATTATTATTATTATTATTATTATTGGCTCACATGGAGCTTTCACACAAGTCAAGAAACGATCTGATTGGAAACCTCTGGTGTTCTCTGGAGGCTGAGTGACAAGAAGTCTCTATAGACGTCCAGTTCTCTCGGCCTCCTTCGATAGCATTCGCAAATGAATTCGCATAATCGCAACAGCCTTTTACGATTGATTTCTCGCCGGCAGTGGTCATTGGTTTATACTGGAATTTGAGTGGCACTAAGCCTCCCCAAAGTCCCTGTTCTCTTTGCGTCTGTCTAACCGAGGTCTAGCTGGCGCTGCCTCCTCGGTCTTTCAGTCCTTCTTGACCCTTCTCAGCTCTTTGGTGTCACTTTTTTATTGGGAGGAGCAGTGGTGAAACTATGGGGGGATACATGATGGGGGTGTAAAACATGTAGATATGCAGCTTTGGTGTTCTTCATTCCCTGTAACGCTTATTCGTTATATTGTTCTTGTATTATTCTCCGCATTCAAGGGGTTTCCTCAATATTTCAGTCGTTTTCATTATCGTTAGTCGTTATACTTTGCAGTTATTCCTCTGATTCCAATTTCGTACATTCTTTTTTCGAAGTTTTTCGGAATTGTTCCTAGTGTTCCTACTATTATCGGTACTATTTTGATTGTCTTCATCATCCAAATCTCCTTTAACTCTCTGGCTAGCTCTTTGTATTTGCTTTGTGTCTCTTTTTCTTTCATACTCACCCTGTCGTCAGCTGGGATAGCAAGGTTTACGATTTGATAGGATGTTTCTTTCTTGTTAATTATTACGACATCTGGTCTTCTTGCTTGGATGGGTTTGTCCGTCTGTATTTCCATGCCACATAGGATTTTGTGGTTCTAGTTTCCGAGTGCTGCTGCGGTTTATGCTTGTTCTATTTGTCTGTATGCTCAAAATGCAGTCGTTTGCACAATTCCCAGTGCACCGCCCTCCCCACTTGGTCATGCCTGTTTTTGTATTCCTTTTAGGCCAGTTTGCTGCATTCACTTACTATATTGTTTATTGTTTCGTCTCTTTGTCCACAGTGTCTGCATTTGCTGTTTTCTTGTGTTTTATCGATTCTTGGTTTAATATGGTTGGTTCTTATCGAGTTATCTTGTACTGCAGTTATTAGAGAATCAGTTTCTCGGTTTATATGTCCTTTTCGCATCCATGTCCAGATGTTTTCGTTATTCTCATCTTTTATCATTCTTATGAATCTTCCGTAGAGTTGTTTCTCTTCCCACTTCTCTTTTTTCGTTTTGTCACTTGTCTCTCTGTTTTCTGTTTTGTTGGGGATTTTTTTCAGTGTCTATCACTGCCATAATTATTCTTTCAGTTATTTGCATTATGTAATTTCTTTCTTTTTTTGTGTGTGTCCTTCACACAGTCTTCTATACAGATCAGTCCTCTCCAGCCGTCTTTCCTTTTCACGTAGAGCCTGTCAATATGTTCCTTTGGGGGTAGTGCATTATGTATAGTCATGAGTTTCCTGGTTTTCTGGTCAAGTTGTCTCAGTTCTTCTTTTGTCCACCCTATAAACGGTCCAGAGTATCTTACTAGTGATACTGTCCATGTAGTTATACCTTTTATTAGGTTTCTGCTATATAACTTCGTTTCCAGGAGTTTTCTTGTTTCCTAAGGTATTCTTTTCCAATTTTGTCTTTCATTCCTGTTGCTCTGATGGTGTCCGCTTCCAGAATTCCCAAGTATTTATAGTCGTCTTGTTCCCCTAGTGCCCTCATTTCTGTTTGGTTGGGTAGTTCCATGCCTTCTGTCGTTTCCAGTTTTCCCTTTCTTATAACAAGTTGTGAGCACTTTTCCATTCCAAATTCCATTTGGATATCTTGGCTGAAGATCCTGGTAGTGTTAATTTGTGGTTCTAGCTCCTTTTCGGTCCTTGTAAAAAGTTTCAGATCGTCCAGGTGGTTCATTTTTTTCCTTTGTATTGGAGAACTTGTATCCGGCTTGGCACTTTCTCAGAATACTGTTCAAGGGCATCATGGCTATGATGAACAGTAGTGGTGATAGTGAGTCTCCTTGGAAGATGCCTCTTTGTATGTTAATTTCTGTTATGTGTTGTCCATCAGCTGTCAATTTCAGTATCCATGTTTTCATTGCATTTTCTATTAAATTGGTGATCCTGCTTTGTATTTCATACATTGTTAGGCTATCTATTATCCATGTTTGGGGGATCCTGTCGCACGCTTTTTTGTAGTCGATCCATGCCATGGCTAAATTCTTTCTCCTGCTTTTTACCTCCTTTGGGAATTTTTAAAATTTGACCGCTGGAGTCATTGGATTTTATCCGTTTGATAACTGTTTCGCGAATGCGCATGCGTAAATCGTTCACATTACAGACTACTTATGTTAGGAATAAGTAAGTTTGAAAAAGCTCTTTGTAAGGATCATGACATGCTGGTCTAGTGGTAATTGGGTTTAACTTACCTTGAGTTTTTGTTTCGGCTTTAGTTCGAGTATTTGTTGTATTTTTCTTTTTGTTTTTTTTTGTTACTTACAAAAAGTGGACGGTTTAGAAAAAAAACATAATGGTCGCATGTACATATCTAAGTTTTTGTATTAATTAAAATATTGTGGTCATGCGTATTTTACGCCCGGGCAATGCCGGGCTTTCTGTTGATAAGCTTACAAACGACGAAAATAATAATAAAGCAAAATTATCATTCAATTAGGGTGAAGCATTTGAACGTTTCCCTCTTATCATCAACAATTTCTCTCTTTCTTTCTTTCTCTCTCTCTCTCTCTCTATCTCTCTCTCTCTCTCTCTCTATATATATATATATATATATATATATATATATATATATATATATATATGCAGAGGTAGAACGGTAAATTTGTCGCCTTAAAGAAAACAACACCGCAGGTTTATTTTGAAACTTTTATAAATAAAACAAATCAATTCAGATAACTTGATCGTGTAGAAGAGCTGACTTGTATTCAATGTAGCCGCTTTTATCTCAATCACCGCCTCGATCCGAGTCCGGGACTGGGAGCATGAGCCAATGAGAGAAGGATACAAAGTTTTAACACTCCTTCTGGAGCCAAGCCTGGATCTCTTCTGACTAGTGGGCCGGGATTAAGTCCTGCAGCCACACCCAGAGTATGCCAGTAACCACCTGATCATCAGCACATTTAGGTACATATTGGTGTCGACTTTCAAACCGACTTCGAAGATTTGAGGTGGAATGATGTAACCCACACTTGAAACTACACTAAAAACCATAACCGTGGCCGGAAACTTCGGTGAGTTTTGCCCTTATGCGTTGAACCTTTAAGATGTTAATTTTGAGAGTGCTGGCAAAGTTCCTGTTGTCAAAACTTTGATAGGTAGAGAGAATGAGTTATAAAGCGACGCATCTCCGCTCTCAATTGATGAACATTGTGTCAATTTCATTTATGATATTAAGCCACATATCGCTTTTGGGGTTTGTACAAACTAGACAACTAATTGATAGTCCGCAACAACAACAAAATAGAAAGAAAACTCGTTTTCATCTAACGGAAATGGCAGCATGTCGTCTTTTTTGGGCGGCAAGTTTATTGGTTTACCCTGTATTAATAGATTTACTTCTCTGTCTATCTATCTATATATCTTTCTTTTTTGCCGTAAAGTGAATAATTATTGACGTTTCATTTAACCGTTTTCAGCTCGACTTTGCCGGGCAAGGTGACGCCAGTTAAAGATTAAGACGATTCTCTGGATTGACAATTGGTCAAGTATTTGGATAATTGGAAGAGGTAATCATAATATGAAAGGTCAATAGATTCGGAGTCAGCGCTGGCGCGAATGCTAGACAGCTTCTAAGACCGAGTAAACGAAGTCGATTCGACGGTCGTGCAACGGAGGCGAAAAGGCTATTGTGAAGAATTATCTGACGTTTTAACCTGCGAATAAGGAAAGGTAAGAGAAGTGGAATACGAAATTGTGGGAAAATATTCGTGAGCCATATTGTAATAATTTCGATCTTGATATTTTATTAGATTTTGTCACCCCATACAAGACATTGAAACATAAGGGTTGTAGTTAATTTAAGACCATGATTTAAGATCGTCTTTTCTAGGGTGATAATTTTATTATTATGTATTATAATACATTTTCACTAAAGTGAGAAATAATTCCTATTAGGGGGGAATGACGATCTATTTTGTCGCAATTTATGAATTGTGGCCGATTTTACGTTTTGTTCATTTAGGATTTTATCAAGAATGTCTCGATTTCAAATTGAAATATTGGAACGTTATGCAAATTCGAATATTTTAAGCTAGTATCTGGTAATACATGGTAAATTGCAGATGAACCCTTTTTCAATTAATAAAATTAATTTACGTTTTTCGTCCCCCGACATAAGGATAGACTTTTAAATTCACCGTTGTCCATTAGTCCGTGCGTCCGTTCTCACATTTCTCACTAACTACGTTTGGGAATTTTTGACATTTTGCACAAACATTAAACATGATATGAGTAAATATGTAACAGAACAGATTTAGCGACAAAATTCCGGTTGCCACCCCCTTGGGGTGCCTTTCGGTTTAAAATGGCTAAAATTTACACTTTTCTGCTTATTAAAAAAATTGATGCCTTGGATTTGTTTAAAACTTTCTGAAAAGTTGTAACCAATTGATTTCTATATAATTTTGTTTGTCTATACTTCGTGATAACTGTTAGGTGTACCCCAGGGAGCTTTTAGGACTAATAAAAAAACTTCGCCTTGGGGACTATTTTACCATATTTGTCCAAAAAACGGTGGTTGTCTTTATAGAAGGTTTGCATGGTGCTGAACTCAAATTTAAATATGTTAAGGCCTTGGGGACTTTCGGGACTAAATGGGGGGGTGCAAACGATGGAATTAATCATTTCTTTTTTTGTGTGGTGCAAAACTCAAATATGCATATGTTAATGCCTAAAATTGCACCGTTTGTTCATTTTCACCACGATTTGACGTCCCCTGGGGATTTTGGAGCTAAATAGGGGGGGGTAAATGATGGAATAGACATTTCTTTTTGTCATGGTACAGAAGTAAAATTACGTATGTTGAATCCTAAAACTGTATTCAATATTCATTTTCATCAGGATTTGACATCTCCTGGGTACTTTTGGGGTTACACGGGGGGGGGAATGCTGAACTTAGTCATTTTTTATGCATTGTTCACTGTTCATCCTTCATTATTTGGAATAAGCTAAGTTATGCTGATACGAGAAAATACGGACACCCACATGTGAAATTGGCTCGTGATTTTATTAAGATAAAGACACTAAAGGGCGGTAGGGCTGTCAGAATCGAGAAATGGATAAATTTTGAATCAGAAAATGTATTATTTTCGTAAATGTTTGAAAAAGAAATAAAGAGAAATGGAAAATGACGGAGATTGAGAATGCGTAAGTAAGGGGGTGTCAATAAAAAGCATATTGCAAAAATAGCTAAAATATACAAAAAAAAAAATATGTAAAGAAAAAGAAAGAAAAAAACTGCCAATGGAATTGGCAAGAATCAGAAAAGCAGGAACAACTATTTTGACAGCATCAACCAGTTGTCAGTGGCTGTCAGCAAAGAACGATTCAGTTTCGCATCAACCTTGCTGCATCCAGTTGACCTAAAAAATTCGAAAGGTCACTTCACCAAGCTGTTCTGTAACTGAACACAGAATATATATTTCGGCCTATCAGGCGAATGCAAGGGTCACAAAGCGTAGCGGCTGTTGTGAATATCCTTTAAGAACTCCGAATTTTAAAGAAAGAAGTATTTTACAAAACATGACAAGCAATTCGTCAGAAATGAACAAAACTGCGTGGTTCGATTCTGCAAATTTAAATCAGAACACACAATCAATATATCATATATAAAATGTCAATAAAAAGTTCAAAAGTAAGTTTAAATACATTATATATGAGAATTTGATATTTGATTATGTTTAGCGAGCTATTTATATTAATTTTCTAATTAAAATCGATTTTCCGATTTAATATTTTATCCGGCTCGATAATTCTTTTAATAGAAAATGTCACACATTATTCACGGTTTATTTTAATTAAATAATAAACATAAATAAATGTGTCAACAGGATTATGCCGTAGTAGGAGTCAGTATTAAACGATTAAAAAAAAGGCAATATCATACTTGAGTCGTGATAAATATGAAATGTATGACTTCTTGTCAATCATGTTGGTATATTTAATTCATTATTTGTAAAAAAAATCATATTTCTGGATAAAGTTATATGAATATGAATTCATTTTGTTTTCGATTTATGTTTTTGTTTTGATTTATTAAAACTATTTATTTTCAGTGCAAAATTACACCTAATTTAATTTAATATACAAAGTGCTAGTAATTAAACATATGTCAATGCAAAAATAGTCTTCGGGTATTGTGGTTGACTAGCAAATTTACCCATCATTGCCCGGTATTAAATGTAATGTTAAATTCCTGTAAAAAACCCCAAAGAAATTGAGACTTGCACATGAGCGTATGTTTTTTTCTAAACAGATCACTTCTCGTAACTAAAAAAAAAACCTAGCTTAAATCGAAACCAAAACCTAAAGACAGGGAGTCAAGTACGATAACCATTAGGCCAGTTTACCATAGGTTCATACCTACTTATTCATAACATAAGGAAGCTGTCATGTGAAACAGTTGACAGATAAAATCCAACTCCGTTTTGTCAGGCTCTCCAGTTTAGGCTACCGTTTAGTGCGGACCTTTTACAAAAGAGGAATGAGCTAGTTTGAATAAATATGCGATTTTATCGAAAATTTAACATATTACAGGTACTAGTATATGAAATGTGTAAAGGTGTGTTTTGCTGGAAAGTTTGAAGGAGGAACTGTGCAAAAATGGTGTAAATGGAATTCATCCAAGAATATTAAATGTGTACCGTAAAGAGCTCCGATTACAAACAACGATCTCATACACGTAGTACTATACCAACTCTTCCCAACGCCAGAAGTTGCAAATTTATTTGACATATGTGAAGGAGGTAGAAACTTTGCTATGGCATTATATCACTGGAAGAATACTTAACATAATTAAATTCTTCTTAGATAAGAGAAAAATCCAGGTTGTCCTCGTAAATCCAAACAATATGATATAAATGCGGGAGTGCCCCAGGGGACTATCCTTCAACCTCTATTATTCCTAATATTCATAAATGATCTCCCTGACAAAATTGTCTGTGAGATGGGTATATATGCTGATGACACCACGCTCTATAAAAGACACGGCAGGACAACAAATGAACACATATCTAAAGAAATGGCAGAAACACTAGAGGATGACATACAATCTATAGTGGAATGGATGGTCACGTTCAATGTTACCAAAACTAAACGTGTTTCCTTCAATAACTACAAGAAAATTCTCTATCACCAATAGCAATAGCAAAATACACTTTATCTGAAAGTACGTCTTTTAAACTCCTCGGCCTATCGTTCACAGGAAACGTGAGTTGGAGCAATTAAATTGAGAGCATTGCCAAGACAGCTATGAAAAGGTAGGTTCTCTCTACCGTGCTAGAAAGCTACTAACACCCGAAAGAATATATACGTCCACCATTCGCCCACGTATGGAGTATTGCTGTCATATTTGGGCTGGTGACTCTGCTACTAGTCTCTCATTCATAGACAAGGTTCAAAAGAGAGTCGCCAACCTGATAGGTCCTGAACTATCATCTAAGCTTCAGCTTCTGTCCCATCGACGAAATGTAGCACCCCCTGCCTGTTCTACAAGTATTTTGATGGTGAATACTAAGACGAACTGCAAACACTTGTACCCTCTCGGCGTAAATAACCCCGACAAACACGACAAGCATCTAAATCCCACCCCGTCACAGAGGAAATCCCTATATGTAAGAGACCATTCTACTAAAGTAGTTTCTTTCCCAGAACCGCTAGACTTTGGAATTCCGTTCCGGGTTCCTGCTTCCCCAACTGTACTAAAATGCAGAAGTTCAAATGTAACGTGAATCGACATCTTGCTGCCAAACTCCCCACGTAGTGCCCTTGTATCTTATGTCCTTGATAGAAGCCCCTACATCAAAGTGGCACTGTGCTTTGTTTGAGGTGAAAATGTATTTTTTTTAATTACAGAATAAAGGGAAGCAGAACAATTGCATGTATATATATATATATATATATATATATATATATATATATATATATATATATTGCAATTAGGAAAGGAAGACTTTTATGATTCATGATTAAAAGTAAAGTTGTATATATACAAATCTATGTATATCTTCTCTCCAAAAAGGTGGGAATGAAGGGGAAGCAGAAGAGGAAAGAAAATAAAAATGGGGAGCCAGCTGACCGGTTTCGACCCTCGCTTCTCAAAGCTGTATCGAGGGAATTATTTTAAAATAAAGAATGAAAGCGATTAAAATAGCGTTTTATTAAATTTACAGGGGAAAAAAGTGGGAAAACGATTAAAATAAAACGGCGTTATGGACGAATACCCTAGAGATTAATCACGTTCAACCCCAGGAGGCATTCCCTTTGCTTGCAAAGAGAAGGTTTCCTGAGTCGAACGTGAATGGTCTCCAAGATCTTTAGATGGTATAATGAATGAGCACGACTAATAATGGTAAAAGAGTCCGTGCTAAAGTTTGCTGCACAAGACGGGTTTTTAAGCAAATGATCAGTAATTGAAGACCCGTATGTGTTAGTAACGACATCAGTTGCCCGGTAGGTTCCATTCCTAATTTTACTGGGTACATGTTGTTGAATTCTTCCATCTAATGTTAATGTCGTTCGACCCAAGTAGTTGGCACCGCAACCATATTTAAAATTGTAAATAACATTACTTTTATGGTGGGGGGGGGGTAAAACGTCTTTTCGAGAAGATGGAAATAAAGTTCTCGTAGAGATAACAACACGCACATTGGCAGCAAAATAACATCCATGAACTGCTGAACTTATTTGTTTGGCAAATTTCTCACTTACTCTACCTAACCAATGAAGACGAAGATAAATTGGACATCTGGCTACTATATTCTCTTTCATTCGAGAGAATTCGGCCAATTTCTTTTGAATAGTTGACCTAATCACATCAAGGGGGTACCCATTTTTGAATAGAGTATCCGTAATTCTTTTCAATTCCTCATCTAATTTTGATTTAGAACAAATCATAAGGGCACGATGTGTTAGGGTCCAAATTAGATTTATCTTACGTTTTCTGGGACAAAATTAATCCCAACGAGTGTACAAACCTGTAAACGTTGGTTTACGGTATATAGATGTTTGGTAACTAGATGGCGTTTTTGTTACCAATACATCAAGGAAGGCTATAGTTGAATTGCTCTCTCCCTCATAGGTGTACTTTAACGTGTCTAGTGAGATAAGACCCTCTGGATCTATCCGCCCAAGGCTATATGGTCTCCCTAAAACCCATAAAGCGGATATCCCATTAAGGCCCATTCTCTCCATGGTAGGGTCATCGCAACACAAGGTCTCAAAATGGATCTTTGACATTTTACAACCTGTTTCACAATATTATAGTAATAGATTCATTTTATTTTGCTGATTTTATTAAAAAGTCTAAGATTGTTAATAGATTTATGTGCTCCTATGATATTAGCAACCTTTTTACTTGTGTCCCTGTTTTGGAAACTATAGATATTTGTGCAGATTTTCTATATCGTGGCCGGATATCACCGCCTCCTATTCCTGAACACATCTTCATTGAACTTATGAAACTTGCCACTACATCTGTGGAATTTAGTTTCAACAATATTATGTACCGGCAAAAAGATGGTGTTGCCATGGGGTCAGTACTTGGACCGACCATGGCAAATATTTTTGTGGGGTTCCATGAAGAGCGCTTATTATCTAGACCCATAAAGCCATTGGTGTACTTCCGATATGTTGATGACAAATTCTGTTTATTTAATAACCAAACGGAAGCTAACACCTTTTTCTCCTTACTTAATGGAATGCATCCCGCGTTTACAGGTATCCCTCCTGTTGTGCGGGGACCAAAAAGAAATAACTTAAGTGACATTAGAATCTAAAAAAAAAAACTAGCGATCCAGTCACGTTTCCTACCGTCTGTGTTAACTCGACAAGCAGATAAAAATATTTTAAAATCCAAACCCGTAATTCTACGTAAGCGCAGACTAATACAAATATGTCGACAAGTCGAAATGACAAGGGTGCAGATTAGAGAGTTAGACGACTTAAAGTAGAGGCACATGTGCTATCAACAGAACATTTACTAAGAACGCTGTGCACTGAGATCAGCAGTATATGTGATCATCTAATTATAAAGAAAAAAAATTGTACAACCCCCTCTATAAATTTCAACGGTAAAAGAAAAAAAACAATTCCCTGCCAAACTGTATTATACTTTCCTTCATTTGTCAAGAATTTGTTTCATACATACGAAACCACGGCGAACAAAACAAAAGCAACTTATAGAATACGAAACCATGTAGGAACCCAGTAACTTTTCTCCTTTCTTTTTCAAGATGGCAACCAGCATGCTTTACGAAAGTCGAAAGCTACTTCGAACGATCGTAAGCGGTGTACATATAATACTCAAGATGAGAACAATAGGCCGATCAAAAGAAGTAATACAAATCAGAAGAGACGTTGCGAACCTATCCTTGTTTTATCGTTATTTCCATGGTAGGTGCTCGTCTGAACTCCAATCTCTGGTCCCCCCTCGCCAATCTTTCACGAAAAACACCCGTCTAGTTGAATCAACTGTGAAAAATTTCCCCCACTCTATATCTGTGCCTAAATCAAAACGCGGATTCCATGAACAAAGCTCCGTCTGCTTGCTTCCCACCGGACTACAACTTGGATGTCTTTAAGTCCAACGTTAACAAATTCCTAACGAACCGCCCCCTTAAGTAAACACTTCATCAAATCTCCACACTAACGTAATGTACTTGCAATAACACTTATCCCTGAGTGGCTTCTGGGCCTTGATAAGTGGTGATCACTGTGTAAAAAAAAGCATTCATCTATCTAAACATAGATTTTACTCGTAGTATAATGGTAGAGTCTTACAATTTTCAGTTTCTTTCAGTATTATGTGACTAGTTATTAGAGAGTTCATCGGTTAAGTATTTACACACACACACACGCATCTATACATCTACTTTTATATTTATACAAATTAATTGCTTTTCAGAATAATCTTCTGATCTTAAGTGCTTTTCACACGTCGATGGAATTTTCTAACTTGTTCAGGTGCATCTCATTGAATTAAGGAATCTTTTCTCGAACTAGGGAATCTGCGAAATATTTCGTATGAAACCCCGTGATTAATGCGCTCGTTTCCGTAAACGTATTTGCAGAAATGCACTTGTTGAAGATTAAACATAAGATATATTTTATATATAAATTACAAATTTAAAACAAATAAAATATTTGTTTATTTTGCAATATTGCGTAGTAATTTGACTTTCAAGCGAACCTGATGCGTATTTTTTATTCAAATTAAATCAACTCTTTCATAACGGAACCCACACCCCTGACGTTGATCTCGCGTAGGCAACGCACTGTTCCTGGCATTTCAAAATACAACTGCTGAGAGAATGTGCGAATCTTCACAACTGACAAACTAACAAACAAAATATAGAAGATGGAGTTTGACGGCAGAATATATAAATTATACCTTACAAACAAATGAAATATTTTTGCTTTCAAGCAAATATATATATATATATATATATATATATATATATATATATATATGTGGGGGGGTATGCACACACACATTTATGTATATATATATATATATATATATATATATATATATATATATATATATATTACGGTTTCTCAGATTCGATTTTAATTTACATAGTTTTATTGAATGATTTATTATATTATATCCTACTCTCTATCCTTTATCTCTCAACCCCGTCTCTCTCACTCGAGCTCTCTTTATTAAATCGCCGACAAATATCTCAAAACCGACGTAATTTATGCGTACTTCGGTCGTTAATCATCCTCTCACATTAGCTGGGTAGTGTTCTACCCGGGTTGCTAGCACTGGCTTCAAAGTGGATAGCATCTTTCGACACCTATTTTAGTGGCAACCTCTTTACCCGTTCACACTTCACCGTTTCTCAATCCTCAACGTCTGAACTCCATCGAGTGACCGACATGAAACAAACTCAATCCAATTCATCTTTTGATCTTCCGCAAACCAAACAAAGATGGAAGCATTGGCGGAGATGTGGGGTGAATTATAGATGGAATCTGACAAATTGTAGACGGGCAAAGGTTGCCGTATACCTCGTTTATTAACAGAGATTCGCTCAGTGATTTATTCTAGCTTCTATCTAAATTCGTTCAGCAAAAGATTAAAAAGCCATTTTCTTATGTTCGATGCCATCCCAAACCTGGTTCCTTTAGATTCGACATTCTTGAAATTGAGGCACACAAACAAAGCATGTTGTCACGTGACAATAGAACTCTATGACTCTGTAAATAAATTTTTCTGGAGCAAAACAGGTCGCTCTTTTTTTCGCTCTTTTATTACTACCGCCATCCTCGTAGCTTTTAATTTTTTTTTTATTTTAAGTTAGAATAAAAAAAAATAAGAGAGTTTATTTTTTAAACGAACCAAATGTTACGAGTGCGCTCCAGACGTCCATACACACCCACTACGCAATAGCTAGAATACGTGCATTGAAAATGGTGAGGACTAAGAAAGAAATAAAAAACATCTTGAACAGGAAAAGGTTGCTCGTTTTAATTGTACCACTATCGACTTCATATCTAGTTAACTTCGAATAAAACAACATTGATGTATTTTCTCTTGGAATGACCCTAGTACAATGTCGTAAACCGCAGGAAGATTGGATGGCCTATGAAAACTTGAAACAAATCATTTGACAGGTCCGTTTTAGAGTGGGATTTGATGACAGAATTTATGTGTTTATCAAATTATAATGTGGAAGAATTCTCCGACCAATTCTGCATGACAATCTGATTTATCATTTTTCACTCTCCTTTAAACGCGCTTTTGAAAATAGTAGAAAATGTCGGGCTGCTTGTGTATTTTTAATGAAAATAGGTGTAGCTCATATTCTACTAGGTATTTTGTCGTAATTTATTTAATGTGTACGAACTCCTACATAACTCTGACGTACGTGATAATGTTTATATTTACTCCAAAAATGCATTTATTTAACAGTTTATAATCCTGCACTTCAACTTCTGAATCTGACGTCTTTGCCCTGTTTTCCTCATACATTAACCACAGCCTTTGTTTTACCACCGCTAAATTGTATGAAGGCGCCTCCAAAAGTAATACATTTTACTAGCGGAACCTGTGGAAATTCCACATTGTCTCATTCTTATGTAATATATTAATGTTGGCATTCTCGAGATGACCAGTGTAAATAGAGACGCACTGATATTATTGTAACTTTTTTGTTAAACCTGCAAGAGTATTTATCTAAGCTAGCAGAGACGTCTGACGTAGCCCGACCGTAAAGTACGCTTATATATGCTATTTTAATTCTTGCAGATTTCGTATATATATTATTATAATAGAGTTAATATCCTATCGATTTTAATAAAGTTTTATAAAAATTATATCCATATGATTTGGATGCATCAGCTTGAATCAAAACCAAAACTTAGGGAATATATATATATATATATATATATATATATATATATATATATATATACATGTGTGTGTGTATGTGTGTGTGTGTGTGTGTGATTGTTGACCTGGATTGAATCCGACGATATGAATCAAAATCAAAACTTAGGGAATATATATATATATATATATATATATATATATACATACATACATATATATATATATATAGAGAGAGAGAGAGAGAAAATAAAATATATATATATATATATATATATATACATATAATTATACGTGTCTGTGTGTGTGTGCGTGTGTGTGATTGTTGAGCTGGATTGAATCCGACGATATGAATTAAAATTGAGGTGGAAGGACCTTAATACTCAACGTTTCGTCCGATTTATGCGGATTTTCAAGAGGGAGGGTCACTATAACCCAGAACGTCTGAGCAGGTGTTACTCAAGCCAAACGAATGTATGATTTCATTCCATCTTATTCTGGCATTTCCAGTCATTTTTTTCAACAATAAAATATTAGTCTGCTTTTACAAAGCACAATCAATTCATTCCTTTTTTATTGGTCACCCGCCGCTGTCCGGGATTCAATCGACGTTTAACAGACAATCGCAGCATATTTACCCGGCCTTACTCAGGGTTTTAGGCGTTCTTGTTTAATTTTTAGGAGTTTGTTTTTATGATTTCCCACGAAAATAAATAGAGGTATTATTTTTTAGAATTTAATTAATTTTGGGGAAAATCAATTTTTTTACCTCAGTCTGGAAAGATCTCCCATGAAATAACTTTAAGTAAATAGTTGTGTACTGACAGGAAGCTTTTCCTCGGTTTATTTCTCGGATGGACGTGATCAAGCTGATCTACCTGTTGATACCAGCAGAGGTGGTGTGGTAGCAGAGCAGCGAGTGGTGGCCGGCATGAGGAGGAAGTTGTGTGACACGAAGTGGGCCCAGGTGTGGGCAATTCGATAATTGTTGACCCTTGGTGGCCCTGAGCACCACGTTCGCTCTCCTCGTTGTTAGGCGAAAATGGCATTGATGAACGCTCCGCCTTGAGGACACTCGGGGACATCGATGGCTGTCAGTCATAGCTGAGTTAATTGATATAAGAGATATTTGGAGGAGTAGAACAGTATACTCGAATATTAAAACTCTTGGAGGTTGAATTGTAATCATGAGAACTACAAACCTGACGCGATATTTGAGTGAATTACAGACCCGATTAGATGGTCTAGAGGATACGGAATCTAGATATAGACTCCATAAAGTAGTGATTAAAGGAGCGGGAGTGAGCACACTAATAATGTTATGTGTGTTGCTGGGTGCGATAATATGGTGTGTAAAAGGGACGAGTATAATGAGAAAACGAGGTGACAAGCGTCTCGATGGTGGTTGCGTGGATAGCAAGAGAAACTCTGGTCAGAAAGCGCCTATAGTCCTGTAGGAGGATGCAATTCCTGATGTCCAAATAGGAGAGACCAATACGCGTGCCGAAAACTTCCCTGACGCCGAGATCCAAATGCACTTGAGGAAGACTTGGATATATTTTTTCTTTCCTTTCTTTCCTTTTCTGTCTTATTGGAATTCTTGCAGTGTGCGGTTCGGTGAATTGCCAGGAGAAGTCCACACTGCGACAAACCAAGGTGTGAGGAAGCCCTTAGTTCAATAAAAAAACGAATGCTGGACAGGTGGATAGCTCGCGTGGCGTGTTAGGAGGAGAACTCTCGTCTGTAGAGTGGCTGTCAGACTATATGCTACTTTTCTTGACAAGTAAACTGACGATGGAAAAGGAAACATGGAGAACTGGCCGTGACAGGAGTGGCGCAGTGTGTTTAACTTAGACCTATTGGTCCCATGGGGAGCAATATGTCTAAGAGGAGGCGAATAAGACGTGATCATCTAGAGGAGCGATATTGCTCCCCATTGAGGGGATCAAGATCTCCTAAAACTTTGAGTAAGCCTAGGTAAATATGTCTGTTAAACGTGGAGTGAATTCCGGACAGCGGCGGGTGACCTACCAAAAGGTATTTATTGTGCTTTGTAAAAATAGAAAGATATTTTATTGTTTAAAAAATGACTGGAAATGCCAGAATAAAGTGGAATGAAATTATACATTCGTTTGGCCTGAGGAACACCTGAGTGACAATGTTGACCTTTTGGGGTGTGTGAGTGGAAATTGAGTTTTGATCCGAGATCCAAGGGCTCTCGCAGGCCTGGCAGAAATGCACACACAAAAAGAGTTGGGATTCCCCACTTGACGTGTTGGATTCTGGTTGATCTTGTGGATTGCCCCAATCAACTCTTTTCCCCTAGTACTTAAGCAAATGCCCGGTCCGATTTTAGCAGATTGACGCCGAATTTTGAGAAAAACACAGGCTCCCAAGAACGCCACCAGCGCCTCTATCCATTCTTACTGCCAACGTGGAGAACGAAGAATAAGATTTTGGAAAATCTGTATGTTTCTGGTGTAATCGGACTGAACGATGTACATATGTCAAAACTTGTAATTTTCGTGAAATCAACATTTTTCCGTTGTTAGAAACCCTTGAGTCTGTTTTCTTCATTTTTTTTGGCGTGCATGCGAATCTATTCGATCTTTGTAGTAATATATAGATTATTTAACTCGTGAGGTCGAGGATTTACGATAAACGATGGTAGCCCATGAGCGTTCGTATCGCACTTTGTTATAGAAGGATTGTTAAAAAAAATAAAATCTCCTATTTGTTAACTTAAAAAGTTTAAGGGCCACAAAGACGCGAGTGTCACCAGTAAAACGAGCGATCGTTTGTGCTCCAAGTGTATTTTTCTAGATAGTCACTATCGTTCTCAATGCATCTTAGTCATGATATAAATGATGCATCTCTGCTTCTGATGCACGCCAACTGCAGAGGATGCTTTTCTAGCATATCACCCCGTCAATATCTGCAAGAGAGGCATGAAATTGCAAGCCATGAATACATAATGTCACTCAACATAACAATGTAATGTGTAATCTCCTCTGGTCCATTGGCATGAATAAAAATAGAACACATTTCTTTTATAATGATCTCTCGTATATAGAATGAATATCTTCTAAATAAAAAGAGCATATCTCTTAATGTTGGGTCGATTATTCGGAATCGCAACTGAGAATCGAAACAATCTGAAATTTTGGAGGTATCGGAATCGGTATCGGAATCGGAATCGGACAATTTGTGTCTATTTTCCGATGCCAACACCGATTCTTTTAATAGTTTTTTTTTATTTATTTGATTTTCTTTAAAGAAAAATATTCTACGGCTGATAGTAATACTAAAATAGTAAATATCTTAATGTTAACCTATCATAAAACTAAAATCCATCGATCATCCCTCACTAGTGTATCCTTACGTTTAAGAAAATATCTGCACATTTAACATGTGTTTTTTTTTTGCGGAAATCGTGAAAAAAAGCACATCTATAGGTAAATATGTTAGAGATTTAGAAAGAATCGGAATCGGTAATTGCATCGAAATTGGGATTTAATACGGAATAGGTAATTGTATCAGAATCGGTGAAAATAGTTGAATCGTCCCATCCCTAGTATTTATGCAGGGAAGGCATTATGCAAAAATAATAATGCTATTATTTGGAAGCATTTTCTTAACAAGGAGAGGACAGAATATGAGCTGCAACTGTACTGAACCTAACAATTTATTAAGCGAAAAATATCGTAAAACTTAAAAATACTAACAACATTAAATAACACGGCGCTTTCTCTTGTTACCTTGTGTTGGAGATATATAGATCTCTCTCCCTCTCTCTCTCTCTCTCTATCTCTCTCTCTCTCCCTCTCTCACACACACAATCTCTGTATATATATATATATATATATATATATATATATATATATATATATATTTATATACATATATATATATAGAGAGAGAGAGTCATCTACATACAGTACTGCTTCGCTGTATCACATATACATATATATATACATATATATACACATATATATATATGTGTTTAAAGAAAAAATAGAAAAAACCGAATGAAATTATTAAAAAATCAACGTTTCGTCCTTGTCTCAGAGGACGTCTTCAGGATAATTGAAATAAAAATGTGATAAAAGAAAAAGTCATAGATCGTGCGAAAAAAGACAGTTTTTTAAAATCCAACCCATGTCGGGAAAGGACGAATATGTGTGCGTATGGGAAGGTTGTTTGATGTCTATATATACAATTTTAAAATGCATTTAAAATAAATATGTACATTTTTTTTTTCCTTTTTTTTTTTTTTTTTTTTTCTTCTGCGAAACTACTCATTTTCCTGAAACATTCAAAGAAAAACGGTTAGCCAGGATCCACCCTGATACCTTGCTCTTTGATTATTATTTTCCCTATGCTAGGGGTTAAATGGTAGAAGCCTTTTCTTTGCGTAATAGTATTAGTATTCAAAATTAGTGCTGATTCTAAAAGTCTTCTTTTAGCTCTATCTATCACGTATTTAATAATTTTCGCTTGATCTAAATTAAATGAGTGATCGTGTTCTGCACAATGGCAAAAGAGTGCATTTAGGGCGTTACCATTCCTCATATATATATATGTGTGTGTGTGTGTGTGTATGTGTGTGTGTGTGTGTGTATGAATGTAAGACGCTACATATAAAAGGTATTGGGTAGATAATGAGTCGTGTATATATTGAAGTTCCTTCGTGTCGTCAAGTGTTCATAAATCCTTGTGGATATGTGTGTGACATGGGTTAAAGGACATTTACAGTACGGAGTCAACAAAAGGAACGGACGCTTGTTCCGGGAATGTTCTGCATCTTACCAACAAAGCAATAATAATAATAATAATAATAATACCTTTGTTCATCCGGATATTAGGTTGATGAATCTGCCAAAAACTGAAATGAACATTTCTTTCAAAGAATCGATCAGAAGTTTTCAGTTATATTTTAGATAGTTTTTAATTGCACTATGTTTGTTTGTTGGAAGATTGTACACTTGTTTTAGACTCTGCTTGAACCCTAACCCTAACCCTAACCCCCTTTCTTCACCAATACGTTTCCTACCTCTAACACTCTCTCCGTCTTTCTAGCACTCTCTCCGACTCTGTCTCCTCTCTTATATCACCTAACTCTCTTGTATATATGTGATTATTCCTTGCTATGACGTAGTTCTGTTGCATTGACTGGCGGGTACATATTGGAGGCATGTATAACGGCAAACATATAACGGGGGATTCATAATATAATTTTTTTTTTAATTTTTTTACTCACATTAGATTATTCTGTCCAACTAGCAAAAGACGCAATCGACGTCCAACTAAATTTGTAAAAATATTTTTGTTTTTGTTTTATTTTGCTTTTAGTTTTCATCAACAGGATCGGTATGCTCTTCGCTGCATTTCTAAAATAATAAAAAAATCGTTTACTCATATAAGATGATTATGTTCAACTGACAAAAGACGCTAACTAACAAACTGAAAAAGCAGTTCTTCAGGGCAGTGGTAGAGCCTGTCCTTGTTTACGGTGCAACAATCTGGACACCAATCAAAAGACTGCATAGAAAACTAGACGGCACATACACCCGTATGCTACAACAGTATTAAATATATCTTCGCAAAATCATCCCACGAAGCAGCAACTTTATGGCAACCTACCTGCCATATCTAATACCATCACAGAAATACGCCTACGATTTGCTGATCATTGTCTGAGGCGCAAGCGTAAATTAGTGAGTGATGTATTGCTATGGACTCCACGATACGGACGCGCAAGCAAAGGAAAACCTAGATCCAGTTACATCCTGCAAATAGCACACGACGCCAACTGTGAACCTGAGGATCTGAGGCAGCTGATGGCAAACAGGAAACCCTTGAAAGGAAGAGTAACATTGGTCCAGGCAAGGAGCCCGTCATCATGATGATGATAATACAAAGATTACAACGATGATGACAATAGCGAGGTATATATATATATATATATATATATATATATATATATATATATATATATATTCTATATACATCATGACGACTATGATGATAATTATTTTATCATATTAAAATACGGGGCTGAGGCATTTATACATTTTTTTACATCATTGATACAGTTCTGTTAACATAGAGGAGGGGAGATATATTACTGACGTCTGGAAGGGATTATACAATTAAAATTTGAAGTTTGTTATAAAAAGTCCATTTATAGATGATGATAGACAAACACATTTACCTTTTTTAGTTGGTTTAATGACGACACGAAGAAAAACAGTTATAAAATATTAGATGATTTCTTTATTCCTCATCCGGCCGATTGATGATGACAGGAATTTAACTTGTATAGCTACATGGCCTCTCTTCCACCGTTCGCCTATAAGAGCATCAGCTTCTCTCTCTGACTCTCCCTCTCTCTTTCTCAAGCTGTGAGTGTTATTCTCTGATTATCTCAGTATATTGAGAATTCTCTTTGTTTATGACGTCAGAAGTGTACTATTAATCCAAGAGTCTAAATTTTCTCGTAGATTTTACATATGTCTGTCCAAACACACTTTTTACAAACAAAGAATACCCAATTTTAATGGTTCATTATCTAACCTATTTTAATCAATATCTATAAACTCGCATTGTCTATTCTTTTAACTGACATATTTAATATCTAATTATTTCTAAAAGAATTAACGATCGACTGCATTCCTAAGGTTTCAATATATCCATTATCTTTTTTACACATGCCTACAGGGTTCGATTCTGGCCTTTTCCTAATATCATTCTCACTTATTTAGTCTGCCTTCTTACTTCTATGAGAACGGGACATCCCTTATTATGCAAGAATTCTACTCACAAAGACCTGACACGTGACTTTCAATTTTTCATTGTGTTTATTCCTATGTTTGAACACCCGCTCTGCTAATGCCCACCACATTCTCTTCTTGTAAGCCAACCAAAATATTTTACTAAACATTCCTTTGTTTCAATAACATTCTCTCCGCATACCTTTTGCAACATAAGAGTTACTTCACTGAATGTATGATTATCTATATATTAATACGTGTACGTGTGTGTTCTTTTGTGCGTCACGTTTACATCCGGGTTCTTTAATTGTTATTATCTGGTTCTTTTCATAAATGATGTTCCCATGAATTCTTCACAAGTTTTGGTTTCGGTTTTGACTATGGCTGATGGCACTTATATCATCTATTAATTTTTTTATATATAAATAATTTTATCAAGTATTCTTCGAAAGTTTTGGTTTCAGTTTCGATTATAGCCGAAGGAACTCAATTTATTTATACATACATATATATATATATATATATATATATATATATATATATATATATATATATATATATATAAATGCATGCAGATATTGTTTACGTAAGTTTTTATTTCGACTTCGATAAAAGCTAATGTACCCAAGTCATATGAATTTATTTTTTTTTGTTTTTGATATCGCAACTTTGTAACATATAAACATCGATTAAACATTAACTCTATAATAATATGCACGGAATTTGCAAGAATTAGGATATCATATTTAAGCGTACTTTACGCCCGGGATTTGCCAGGCGTTCGTGCTAGCTTAGATAAATACTTTTTTTCCGTTTTAACAAAAGAGCTCCAATAATATCAGAGCGTATCCATTTACTCTTAATATCTACAGAATGCCAACATTAATATATTACATATGAATGGGCCCCTTGTGGAATTTCCACAGGTCTCGCTTGAACAAATGAATAGAAAAAGGAAGAAAATGGAAAAACAGAATGAGAGCAATAACAATTTAAGAGACACACATGGTTTAGATCACTCCAAATGTAGTGCTTCCTATTTTTTTTTATTCAAAAATGTAGATCACTCCAAATGTAGTGCCTCCTATTTTTTTTGTATTCAAAAATGTAGATCACTCCAAATGTAGTGCTACCTTTCTTTTTTTTTTTGTATTCAGCCCGAATGGATCAAATATGATTCCAAATTGTATTGTTACGATGACTGAATTTATACATTCATGACCTGAAACGTTCTTTTATCTGTTGCAGATATTGACGGTGTGAAACTCTAAATTAATAATGATGATGACCTTGTAAAGAAATTTTTCTGGAGCAAAACAGGTCGCTTATTTTTATGTTATTACCACCGGTTTCGAACCTTTTAACATTTTTTTAAGCTAGAAGAAAAAAAAACACGAGGGTTTACACTTGAAACGACCCAAATGTTACAAGCACGGTCCGGACGTCCATGCACAGCCACTACGCCATAGCTAGAATACGTGAATTTAAAATGGTGACGACCACGTTAAAAATAAAAAAATATCTTGCACACAAAATGTCGCTCGTTTAATTGTAGCACTCTCGACTTCATATCTAGTTAACTTCTTCGAATAAAATTACATTGAAGTATTTTCTCTTGGAATGACCCTAGTACAATGGCGCGAATTGCAGGAAGATTGGCGGGTCAATGAAAACTTGAAGCAAATCATATGACAGGACAGTTTTAGGGTAGGGTTTGAAGACAAAATTGTTAAAAGTTTAGTGAGCTTGCATAATATTGGGAAATCCGTTCCCGCTGAGCAAGGTATAAGTCACGTTAAATTAATAGACGAAAAGGCAGAAGAAGCAAAGGTTATTGTTAACTTGGATATTTTTTTAAAGAATCACGCGTACCTTCTGAACTATGAAAAATTCACGTTAAAAAAAAGTGGTAGTAGGCAGGAAGGCTAGGACCCGTGACGCGAAGGTGGAATAAGTGAGAAAAAATCTGACATCTTACCGCTACTCCATGACGCGACCGAAAGTTCGGAACGTTAAAATTAGGAAGAGTTAGTCTAACGGATACGGTAATTTGCAAAAATAATTCGCAAAAAATTAACCTCTTCTTTTAGATAACTGACCAGTTGAGAGTGAAGAAATTAATATTTTTGACAAATTTCCAATGCTTGTCCTCCGAGACGTCGAGCTTCGAAATGATATCCATCTCGTAAAAGTCTGTCGCTTCTGTCGAAGGTTTTAGGCATACATACATACATACATACATTTAAGCAGACAGGTGAGATTTATATTATAGATAACCGATGCCTACTAAAAAATCACGTTGAATTTACAGAAGAAAAAGAAGAAGAGAAAGAGAAAGGAACGAAAAACAAGAAAAAGACTGGAAAAGAATATTTCTTCACGTATGCCGATCCGTCCCAAACTGTAACAATGTTGGAGCGAAATCCACAATGGTGAAACGAAGGCTTTTTTTTTTTTGCTTTTTACTTTAATGGGCTGTTATGACATGCGAATCGTATCATACTCCTTTCATCTAATAGAATTTCCACTTCGGTGTAACACTCCCCCGCTGATTGCATGATCATACGAATGAATAGTCAGAAAAGAAAGAGAAGAAGAAGAGTCGTAGAAGATAAGAACAATGACAGCAGTACAAGAACAAGAGTTTGAGTCGTTAACAAAATTGCACGTCGTATCCACCTGTGTAGTTTTCTGTCACCTTGCATTGAGTTTATGCTGCATTAGAAAAAGAAAGTTCATTAATCATCCGCAAAAAGAAATAGTTATATCAAACTGTAACAAAGTTAAATACATAACCACGAGTTACTTCCCCTGTATAGAATTATCACGAACTCTTTACCTTAATAATTGCTATAAATAGTGATATATGCGTGCATGTGTGATTGCAACCTGAATACAGCTTAATGAGATATATCGTGCTTGGGTATTTTTGTTATGAACAAATGCGGAAGGTTTTTAGCATAATATATATAAATGAACGAATAGAGAAAACAAAGAAATAAATAAATAAATACATAAATAAATAATAATAATAATAATAATAATAATAATAATAATAATAATAATAATAATAATAATAACAGGTGAACTGCAAAAACCGTGACCCTTATCGAAAATTTTGCCCATTGGAATCTGAGGGCAACAATGGCAACCATTTTACATTTTTGGCTAATAACAACGATGTAATCATTCTGAAAATAACCATAAACATAATGAAGTACATTTCAGCTTGGTTTGGCAAGTCATCATCAAAAAGACTGACACCCGACCAGCAAATTGTAAAAGATAAAATCAATTTACTTGGCGAAATATTCGATGAACGAATAATTTTACGAAATAGATCTGTCAACTTGACACCTTGTTCGTGCGATTTAACGCCATTGGATTATTGTTTGTAGATATGGGAAGAATAATGTCCGCGCTGATAAACCAAAGACAACATTCGACGCGTTTTTGTCGATATACAGTTTAATTAAATACGTAAGATAAGTAAAAAAATTGACGTGTAGATTGCACCACATACGCATATTCCGCAAGGCCGTATGTTAGAAATTGTTTTGATTATAAATACCAACAAATTAGTCGATAAAATAAAACCAAATAAATGAATATAATGATTGATGGAAAAGAAAGGTTAACTATGATGCCCTCTTATATCCCACATACTTCTATTTATAGACGGTTTTGAAAGCAATGTTGAAAGGACAGGAGAAATATAAATAAAGAACTATAATAATAATAATAATAATAATAATAATAATAATAATAATAATAATAATAATAATAATAAAATAATGATAATAAATTTAAATAAATAAAAATAAATAAAAAATTAAAAAAACAACAAATATATAAAAATATAGGCAATCTCTGACAATTGTGCTCCCAAAAAAAAGATTGCAGAAATAGATACAATTAATGCAAATATGGAATGGAAGCTTCTTTCATAGAACTGCACGCCTGTGGAATTGTCTTCCGTTTTCCTGCTTTCCGGCTGGCTACAATATGGTTGCGTTCAAGTCTAACGTAAATAAGTTCTTGATGAATCGTTCCATATAAGTTATCAAATTTACCGAATTTTCATTACTAATGATTACTATATGGTCCAATTTCTACTGTACACTCTTTAACCCTTATCCTTGAGTGACCTCTTGGCCTTGATAATGTGGTGATGCCTGTGTAAAAAAAGTTACCAACTATAAAACAAAACGGACGAAAATACGTTTATTGTCAAAAAAAGAAGTAGAAATGAAAAGCATTTTCTGTTCATAGTTGAACTTGTCAGTTTTTAATGTGCTTTATTTGTTTTGTTTTTGAAAAAAAAAAGAAATGGACGATTTTTTGGTTAACGGACTTTGATTGTTGTTGATACAGAGAAAATTTATTTTTTCTTGAAACAAGTTACAACTGTTTGTGTAAATCATAGTTAAATGTATTAATGTATTAATGTATTTTTGAAAATGTTTTTTTTATGATATTGTAAAATGTCGTAAATGTATGTAAATGTTATTGTATTTTTGCGACAGGAATTCAAAGTCATAATTAGGTATATCCATTAACATGGAAAGATTTAGGGAAAATAAGATGATACTGACAGATGGTTGGCCTAGAAACAAGTACAGAATTTTAGAATGGGACAAAACAGAAAATTACGTAAACGGGTATTTTTGAGAGTTTTTACAGATATAAGCCAAAAGAGAGATTTTATTTTTTTAATATTTTCTTTTTGTATTATTTTGTTTAAGTCCATAAAGATTTTTTCGCAAGATGTGTAGCTTGCTGGGTTAGCATTAGAAATGCCCCGGTTTGGAAAAATAATGGATCTTTTGGAAAATTGGGTGCTTATAAGCTGGTCGCACGTGATGAAGATTATAGTTTAAAGATAGCTGCTATTAAAACTACTTATCTTTTTTTTAACAAACAATATTGTAACAATTTATATATTTTTTGGATATTAAATTATTTTAATTGTACCAAATTGTTATAAAACTAGAATTAATTTGGTTAAGATAATATTTAAATTTAGGAAACAACGTCCATTTAAGCTTGGTAAGGAAAATTAGTCCATTATTGAATAAATATCGATTGAAAATACATGTTATGGTCATTACTGAAGTAGATATCGACATTGTCTGTAAGAGACTACACGCTCCCGGGACGTTTGAGATATTAGATCTTTTATTGGGGCAAAAATTAAGATGAACAAAAAACGTAGGCACAAGACCAACTCAAAAGGGGGTAAATGGGGCCGTTTGTCATTCTTGTTACTTCAGAACTAAGCCAAATTTCTCTTAGCTAGAATTTTTTTTTTTGCCAACTTTATCTTGACTAAAACTGAAGTTCGTTATCCCCCCCGCTTCTAGGCAAAATACTGTTTCACTCTTATATTCCCAGTAAACTAGCGGGGAAAAAAGCAAATCGCAGAAGTTTCAGAAACATGGACTTTTTTTTTCACACCAGAATATACGACTTTATTTAAGTAAAACACTTAATATCTACGATTACTATTAACTCGCTTGTATTGAATATGTGATTCCTTGCTATCTATAGCAAACCGCGGAATATAGTTTGCCTTACTTTCAGTTATATATTTACCTGCAAGATACAGTGATCTTAGATACGTCACTATGACTTTCTGAATAGATACACAATGCTTTGTTCCTGACCTAATTGACTGTCGTTAACTACGTATTCCGACGCGCCGTGTAGTCTTTTTGCGGTAGAAACACCCCTCTCTTGCGTGCTGCGTATATCCAAGAGGACTGTCATTGTCTGATTTGCATGTTAAATAAATAAAAAAAGAAAAAATGTTTTTTTCTCTATAACTAAATTTTACTTGACTATAAATTCTAAAAATTTATTCAACTGTATTCTGTAAGTTAATCCTCTCCTAAACACTTAGTCTACCTCACGACCAAGCTGCTACTAACACTCATACATTACACACGCTTAATATAAAGTCATTCTGTAACGCGTTTTCCTATTCCTAAGTCAAAATATAAACAAATATATAAAATTAAAAAACATTTTTTTTCTAAATTTAAAGGAAAAATATTAAACCATATTTTAACTCTTTCCAACTAACTTGTTGCAAATATAGTTGCTTCCACTGCATGAACTTTTACTCACCCTTTCCTCCAGTAACAATGTAATAGCAATGCCCCTTAATCTCTTTGAGGAGTGTAATTTCTCAGTAGACATAACATTTACATACTAACCCAGTAACATTAACTACCCACGCGGGATCGCAGAAATACCGGGATTAGGACCCAGGCGCGGGGTAAACCCTCTCGGTGCTGATGGACTCGTAGATCTTCCCAGGTCATCAGTCTAGGAAAAGGAAAACTCTGAAGCTAAACTTAAGGGGAAGGAGACCCTCCATTCTTGGGTGACATCCTTCCTAGAGCTGGTTACTCGAACAAATTCCGGTCTGCAAACCTAAACTTCTTAAGGGGTAGATAAGCACTGTCTATCGCCCGGCTTGTATACTCCTTCTTTGCCTATTAGCCAGGCGAAGAGGTTGAAGCACAGGGACTCGACAGAAACACTCAGTGGTCGATATTGTTTCCTTACTAGGGCAATGAACGCCGATTTCCCCTCTTCCGGCACATCCAATCCCCCTCTAAGCTGAGCAGTTGGGAGTGTTTGAACATCATAATGCCAGTACAAGTAGATTGCGTTAACCATCGTCTGATGGGTTGAGGGTACCGGATTTACAGTTCCTGGCTGCTGTTCCTAGTTCAGGAACGTTAACTCTTTAGTAGCGCTTAGAGCGGCTGCTCCATCAACAGTTGAATAATATCGGGATATTTATAGTGCCATGTCGTGCATGGAAAGGGAACATGCACTCATCTCCGGTGGGCCACAATCCTAGGAGATTGAAAGTCAGCTGATGGTCTACTTGTGTTGCATGCCTGGTATTCTGCATAACCACTGGTTCAACGCCCTTACCTAAACTGAAACTTTAAAAAGAAGTACAGTACAATCTAAAATTACGCTTAAACAGGACAAAACTCAAAGAAAATCAAATTGCCTCCTCCCTTGAGGCTTGCATTTAAAACATCCGTGGGCTTAGACCTAATTTTAATGATGTTGAAGCATTTCTCCTAACATACATCCCGGATATATTCGAACTAAGTGAGACTAACTTACACTCCTCCATCCCATCTAACTACTTTAACATGCCCGGATATCTCCGACTCTGCCGTAAGGACTCTGACAGACATATGCACGGGCTTGGAGTCTATATTCGAAACACCCTCCCCCTGACTAGAGAAAAAAAACTAGAATCGGACGACCAAGCCTTTATATCCTTTAGACTTAACATGCAACATAATATTAGTTACTTTTATTTTCTCTATCGCTCTCCCTCGACTTAGGACTGTATCCTAATAAACAAAGTCTCTGCCAGCATAGATACAGCACTTTCCTCGACACTAGCGCACAAGTTCATGTCAATATCCACCACAGTAACTGGCTTGGATTCTCTAATTACACAACCGCAGCTGGTACCAAAACACATAGCTTCTCTATATATCATTCCCTATCACAGGCGGTTACCTTTTCAACCCGTTTCCCTGACTAGCAAGAGCAACACGCATCACTTTTAGATCTGTTTCTGACCACAGTTCCTAGTGATTGTGTTACGAACGGCCACAGCTCACTTGGGAATGCTGATCATGTAGTGATTTTAGTTGAAATCACCCTAAACTCTCGAACCAAAATGGAAGAGCCATTACTCAAAACAACGAGATATTATAAAAAGGCCGACTGGGAAGCCATCAGGGATCTCATTACAGATGCCCCATGGCGAAATATCTTTTCACTTCCTGCTGAACAGTGCGCAAATAAGACCACTGAATTCTTCAAACCAGCAATTGAAGCACATGTCCTCACGCGGAAATTTTATAGCAAGCCCACATATGTAACTGCGATCGCGCAAATTCAGCACACGTACCACAGATTTAATCACCAGAAATCCAGTTCAAACAGACAGAAGTATATAAAAGCCAGAAGTAACTGTAAGAAAGAAATAGCGACAGCTAAGAGAGAATTTACTGAAATAACCCAAAGACGCATCGAAGCTCAGAATTTATGAACCCGTGACTTCTGGAAAATCTACAACAGTGTAGTAAATAATGGGCAATCAACAATTCCCCCACTATCCAACAATCATGAAGTAATCTGCTCAGCAACCGAGAAGGCTAACATGCTTGCCAGTCGGTTTGCCTCAAACTCCACACTGGACCCCGCTAACAACCCTCTCCCATACTTCTCTTTGCGGACAGACGGCACACATGACGATCTGAAAATCACCTCTTCTGAGATTCATGCCATTATAAAAAATATTGACATGGCAAAAGCATGTGGACCTGATATCCCGGATGTGCTATTATAAATGTGCTCCGTCGAAGTAGCTCCAATTCTCTCCAAACTTTGCAGCAAATGCATTAATGAATCTTGCTTTCCTGCCTGCTGGAAAACTGATTCTGTGGCACCAGTATTCAAAAATTCTGGCGAAAGAACTGACCCAGCAAATTACCGCCCCATTAGCATCCTCCCATTTTTTGGCAAAATATTTGAGTCCATAATTAACCAAGCTCTAGTCCATCACCTTACAGATGCTAAACTTTTTACCGACCAACAATATGGATTTAGGCAAGCCCGTTCCACGGCAGACATTCTAACTGTAATCTCCGAGCGTATATACCATACACTTGACAAAGCAGGAGAGGGTACAGCAGTATCTCTAGATATATCTAAGGCTTTGACAGGATATGAAACGAAGGTCTTCTAAGGAAAATCAGATCATACGGTATAACTGGACGAATACTTAACATAATTAAATCGTTCTTAGATAAGAGAAAAATTCAGGTTGTCCTCGATGGCCGTACATCTAAACAATATGATATAACTACGGGGGTGCCTCAGGGTACTAGTCTTGGACCTCTATTATTCCTAATATTCATAAATGACCTCCCTGACAAAATTGTCTGTGAGATAGGTATATATGCTGATGACGACACGCTCTATAAAAGACACAACAGGAAAACAAATGACCACATATCTAAAGAAATTGCAGAAACACTGGAGGATGACCTCCAATCTGTAGTGGAATGGCGACAAAAATGGATGGTCACATTCAATGGTACCAAGACTAAACTTATTTCCTTCAATAACTACAAGAAACCTTCTCTACCACTAATAGCAATGGCCAAAGACTCTTTATCTGAAAGCACATATTTTTAACTCCTCGGCACAACGTTCACAGGAAACATGAGTTGGAACAATTACATTGAGAGCATTGCCAGGACCGCTGCGAAAAAGGTAGGTTCTTTCTACCGTGCTAGAAAGCTACTGACCCCTGAATGTATCCTGTACCTCTATTAGACCACCATTCGCCCATGTATGGAGTATTGTTGTCATATTTGGGCCGGTGTATCTGCTACTAGTGTCTCACGCCTAGACAAGGCTCAAAAGAGAGTCGCCAACCGGATAGGTCCTGAACTATCATCCAAGCTTCAGCTTCTGTCCCATCGACGAAATGTAGCATCCCTCTGCCTGTTCTACAATGTATGTTCCGACGAGCTGCAAGCATTTGTACCCCCTCTACGTAAAACCCCCCGACAAACCCGACAAACAGTACAATCCCACCTCTTCACAGTAGAGATCCCTAGATCTAAGAGAGCCTTCTACTCCAGTAGTTTCTTCCCCCAGAAAAGCTAGACTTTGGAACTTCCCGCCAGGTTCCTTCTTCCCCAACTGTACTGACATTCAGAAGTTCAAGTGTAACATGAACCGACAGCTTGCTGGCCAACTTCACACCTAGTGCCCCTGTAGCCCCCTACATAAAAGTGGGAATGTGCCTTTTTTGGAGTGAAAATGTAAAAACCAAAAAAAAAAGAAAAAACGCATACCTGTATAATAAAAGTGTGTTCGGTTATTTATTTGAATTTAATTTCTCCCGCCTCTGAAAAAACATCTACTCCTACCCAGTTGAGCACTATATCCTAAAAACTCGGATTTCTACCTACTATTATGGACAATGTGAACGTCAACCTGTCCCTCAAGAACATACCAACGACAAGTAAAAGAAAGTACTTGTTAAACCTCACCCTAAGGATGGAAAGAATTAATTAGAAGAATCCGATGGAAGGCATATATTTTTTTTTAAGGAAAAAATACAAAACCCAACCAAACGGATTACCACGGACATGGTAAACAGATAAAACGGTAATAAACACACACACACACACACACACACACACACACACACACACACACACACACACACACATATATATATATATATATATATATATATATATATATAGTAACTGTATTGTATCTTCATATTGTTATGGGGGAGGTAGAATTTTCCACTGGAGAACAATGTACTTTACTGCTGTCCTGTTTTTAAAACTCCGAAACATCTCATGGTCAGCAGCTGAGTATCACCGTTTTTCAATTTAACTATTTTATTTTTTCTCTATATCATCAGATGTATATATATATACATATATATAAACACACATATATATAATAGATAGATATAGATGCATAGATAGATAGATAGATAGAATGATAGATAGGTGTTATTTATTCGCTTGTTTTGAGGTACTTTTTGAATGAATTCGATTATGTACACGGAGGCGCACTTTTACCTAAATGTAAGTTGGGAATAATTTTACCTTTTAACCAGCGGAATACATAATGTTTTTAAAATATAATTATCTACTGACACGGTTTTCGTCGTCTATAACTCATCAGAGTGCCTGATTCGAAATCGGGACCCCATGGAAAAAAAAAACCCAAACTTCTACCATTGGGTTATCTCACGCGACTGCTGGCTATATCAGGATTTACATAGATGTTATTTTTTTTGTTTTTTTTTTTATTTTGCGATAGTTTTTGAACGAATTCAATTAATTATACGAAAGTGCATTTTTACCTAAATGCGACTTGGGGATAAGCATAGGTTTGTGAATTATGTGAATTTTTAACCGTCCTATTGCTGTTTAGATATTGAACATAATTTATGCACTTTATGTTCTATTTTGGAATAAATATAGACGTTATAAGTCAAACGTGGATATGTAACTGAAATGATATGAGTTTTTTTTCATTTGTTTTGTTATGTATTGACTGATTATATACCCTAATTATTATAGGAATTTATTTTTATATTAGGAGTGACTGACTCAGGAGAGGTGCTATTAGGGATTGTGTAATCGTTGCATTGCAATTCACCGTGTGTGATTCATAATTCCTCCAGGATGGTTAGATAGCCTGTGTCGTTCTAACTGACCCATATCTATTCCGTTTCATTCAACAATCATTTAATATTTATTCGCTTCTGTTTTTATTTTTATATTACAATTCCATTATTCTTATATTCCAATTCCTATATTTTATAGTCGTTTGTTTTCAAATTTATTCGTGGTAGTTCAAGTGAAATTTCCCATTCATTCATTCATTTTCATTCAATCATTCTTTCTTTTTTGTTTTCATTCATTTCAAATATTATTCATCCATTCATTTTAATAATTATTTGCATCCTTCCTCTTCTATCATTTATTCTTCCATTCTTTTGCCCTTTTCTCCATTCATGTCAACGTTGCGCTTTCCATCATCATCCCTTAACAATTGTTCACCCAGATATGACCTGTCTCCTTCAGTAGATCGATATTTCAATCCAGAGTCATCGATCTGCTCATTCGGATATCATTTATTTTGATTCAAAAACCTTATCTTTTTTCCCTGCCTATTTTTTTATTAACATGAACAGCATATACTAGCGCATACTAATGCATAGCCTACACTATTTCTTCTACGGACATCTATTTCTTCTTCCTTTCAAACTTTACTTTCTCTATCTTTCTCTCTAACTGCTTTGCCCGCTGTCTTTTTTGTTTTTTGTTTTAATGTTTTTGCTGCAAATTTATGGAGTTGTCGCTACTTGAATTAGACTATGTTAGTTTACATGTCTTTTTATGCTTGCGTATCTATGAAACCTGGTCTATTTCTATCCATCTAGTGTGTCTCTATATTTCCCTCCCCCTTTCACTCTCCATATCTATGAGTGTGAGCATTTGTCTAGCGGCACTGATGAGTTGTGAAACAACGAAACAGGTCTGTATGTCGATGACTAAAAATATATTTTATAAAGCTCCCCTCTTTGGTAGAGCACTCTCGTAAATTATCTTACTCGCTACTTAATTTAGCTGAAATAACGCGAAGCTCGCAATTTGTTTACAAACAAAACGTTTGAGCCCTCTACGAGTAGCGGACGGATGTTTATTTAAATACGCATTCGGATAGCTTAATTTCGGCCACCGATTCCGTAGTCAGGGGGTAGGACTGCCGACTGTCATCACGACGGTTCTAGGTTCGATCCTCGGCTTGGGAGAGGTGTTAGTCTAGCGGCACTGATGAGTTGTGAAACAACGAAACAGGTCTGTATGTCGATGACTAAAAATATATTTTATAAAGCTCCCCTCTTTGGTAGAGCACTCTCGTAAATTATCTTACTCGCTACTTAATTTAGCTGAAATAACGCGAAGCTCGCAATTTGTTTACAAACAAAACGTTTGAGCCCTCTACGAGTAGCGGACGGATGTTTATTTAAATACGCATTCGGATAGCTTAATTTCGGCCACCGATTCCGTAGTCAGGGGGTAGGACTGCCGACTGTCATCACGACGGTTCTAGGTTCGATCCTCGGCTTGGGAGAGGTGTTAGTCTAGCGGCACTGATGAGTTGTGAAACAACGAAACAGGTCTGTATGTCGATGACTAAAAATATATTTTATAAAGCTCCCCTCTTTGGTAGAGCACTCTCGTAAATTATCTTACTCGCTACTTAATTTAGCTGAAATAACGCGAAGCTCGCAATTTGTTTACAAACAAAACGTTTGAGCCCTCTACGAGTAGCGGACGGATGTTTATTTAAATACGCATTCGGATAGCTTAATTTCGGCCACCGATTCCGTAGTCAGGGGGTAGGACTGCCGACTGTCATCACGACGGTTCTAGGTTCGATCCTCGGCTTGGGAGAGGTGTTAGTCTAGCGGCACTGATGAGTTGTGAAACAACGAAACAGGTCTGTATGTCGATGACTAAAAATATATTTTATAAAGCTCCCCTCTTTGGTAGAGCACTCTCGTAAATTATCTTACTCGCTACTTAATTTAGCTGAAATAACGCGAAGCTCGCAATTTGTTTACAAACAAAACGTTTGAGCCCTCTACGAGTAGCGGACGGATGTTTATTTAAATACGCATTCGGATAGCTTAATTTCGGCCACCGATTCCGTAGTCAGGGGGTAGGACTGCCGACTGTCATCACGACGGTTCTAGGTTCGATCCTCGGCTTGGGAGAGGTGTTAGTCTAGCGGCACTGATGAGTTGTGAAACAACGAAACAGGTCTGTATGTCGATGACTAAAAATATATTTTATAAAGCTCCCTTCTTTGGTAGAGCACTCTCGTAAATTATCTTACTCGCTACTTAATTTAGCTGAAATAACGCGAAGCTCGCAATTTGTTTACAAACAAAACGTTTGAGCCCTCTACGAGTAGCGGACGGATGTTTATTTAAATACGCATTCGGATAGCTTAATTTCGGCCACCGATTCCGTAGTCAGGGGGTAGGACTGCCGACTGTCATCACGACGGTTCTAGGTTCGATCCTCGGCTTGGGAGAGGTGTTAGTCTAGCGGCACTGATGAGTTGTGAAACAACGAAACAGGTCTGTATGTCGATGACTAAAAATATATTTTATAAAGCTCCCCTCTTCGGTAGAGCACTCTCGTAAATTATCTTACTCGCTACTTAATTTAGCTGAAATAACGCGAAGCTCGCAATTTGTTTACAAACAAAACGTTTGAGCCCTCTACGAGTAGCGGACGGATGTTTATTTAAATACGCATTCGGATAGCTTAATTTCGGCCACCGATTCCGTAGTAAGGGGGTAGGACTGCCGACTGTCATCACGACGGTTCTAGGTTCGATCCTCGGCTTGGGAGAGGTGTTAGTCTAGCGGCACTGATGAGTTGTGAAACAACGAAACAGGTCTGTATGTCGATGACTAAAAATATATTTTATAAAGCTCCCCTCTTTGGTAGAGCACTCTCGTAAATTATCTTACTCGCTACTTAATTTAGCTGAAATAACGCGAAGCTCGCAATTTGTTTACAAACAAAACGTTTGAGCCCTCTACGAGTAGCGGACGGATGTTTATTTAAATACGCATTCGGATAGCTTAATTTCGGCCACCGATTCCGTAGTCAGGGGGTAGGACTGCCGACTGTCATCACGACGGTTCTAGGTTCGATCCTCGGCTTGGGAGAGGTGTTAGTCTAGCGGCACTGATGAGTTGTGAAACAACGAAACAGGTCTGTATGTCGATGACTAAAAATATATTTTATAAAGCTCCCCTCTTTGGTAGAGCACTCTCGTAAATTATCTTACTCGCTACTTAATTTAGCTGAAATAACGCGAAGCTCGCAATTTGTTTACAAACAAAACGTTTGAGCCCTCTACGAGTAGCGGACGGATGTTTATTTAAATACGCATTCGGATAGCTTAATTTCGGCCACCGATTCCGTAGTCAGGGGGTAGGACTGCCGACTGTCATCACGACGGTTCTAGGTTCGATCCTCGGCTTGGGAGAGGTGTTAGTCTAGCGGCACTGATGAGTTGTGAAACAACGAAACAGGTCTGTATGTCGATGACTAAAAATATATTTTATAAAGCTCCCCTCTTTGGTAGAGCACTCTCGTAAATTATCTTACTCGCTACTTAATTTAGCTGAAATAACGCGAAGCTCGCAATTTGTTTACAAACAAAACGTTTGAGCCCTCTACGAGTAGCGGACGGATGTTTATTTAAATACGCATTCGGATAGCTTAATTTCGGCCACCGATTCCGTAGTCAGGGGGTAGGACTGCCGACTGTCATCACGACGGTTCTAGGTTCGATCCTCGGCTTGGGAGAGGTGTTAGTCTAGCGGCACTGATGAGTTGTGAAACAACGAAACAGGTCTGTATGTCGATGACTAAACATATATTTTATAAAGCTCCCCTCTTTGGTAGAGCACTCTCGTAAATTATCTTACTCGCTACTTAATTTAGCTGAAATAACGCGAAGCTCGCAATTTGTTTACAAACAAAACGTTTGAGCCCTCTACGAGTAGCGGACGGATGTTTATTTAAATACGCATTCGGATAGCTTAATTTCGGCCACCGATTCCGTAGTCAGGGGGTAGGACTGCCGACTGTCATCACGACGGTTCTAGGTTCGATCCTCGGCTTGGGAGAGGTGTTAGTCTAGCGGCACTGATGAGTTGTGAAACAACGAAACAGGTCTGTATGTCGATGACTAAAAATATATTTTATAAAGCTCCCCTCTTTGGTAGAGCACTCTCGTAAATTATCTTACTCGCTACTTAATTTAGCTGAAATAACGCGAAGCTCGCAATTTGTTTACAAACAAAACGTTTGAGCCCTCTACGAGTAGCGGACTGATGTTTATTTAAATACGCATTCGGATAGCTTAATTTCGGCCACCGATTCCGTAGTCAGGGGGTAGGACTGCCGACTGTCATCACGACGGTTCTAGGTTCGATCCTCGGCTTGGGAGAGGTGTTAGTCTAGCGGCACTGATGAGTTGTGAAACAACGAAACAGGTCTGTATGTCGATGACTAAAAATATATTTTATATATATATATATATATATATATATATATATATAAAGTGAACGTATCTGTGTGTTTGTTTGTGTGTCTGTCTGTTTGTGTGTCTGTGTATATCTTCCTTCGCAATAACTCTGTTAATTTTCAGTCTACAGACTCGAACTTTGACATACAGGGTACTGAGATTTGGGAAAAAAGATGTGATCGGTTTTCGGCCAGAAATTTGGCTGTTAAGGGGTCAAAGTTCAACGATTTGACCTTTGAGAACTCTACCAAACTCCTCCAACAATTCGGAGTCTAAACACTTCAAATTTTCGATATAATTTCCTTGGGCATGGATCTAACTTAATAACTTGATTTGAAGCTAAAACAATAAAGTTTAAGGGGACATCCAAGTTAAAAAAATTACCTTTGGGGGGGGGGGCAACGCCGGGCACTATGCTAGTATATCTATAAAAGTGAACGTGTCAGTCTGTGTGTCTGTGTGTGAGTCTGTGTACATTTCCCTACGTAATAACTCTATCAATTTTTAGCCTACAGACTCGAAATTTGATATACATGGTACTGAGATTTGGGAAAATATATGTGATGGGTTTTTGGCCAAAAATTTGGCTGTTAAGGAGTCAAAGTTAAACGATTTGACATTTGAGAACTCCAACAATTTGGGGTCTAAACACTTGAAATTTTGGATATAGGTACCTTGGACATGGATCTACCTTAATAACCTGATGTGAGCCCAAAACAATAAATATTGCGGCATAATATGGGTCAAAATTTAAAAAAAAAATGACCTCTGCGGTCAAATAATTTCTAGTCTAAACATTTGAAATTTTACATAAAGGGTATTAATATATAGGGCAAGCTTTTTCATCAGTTTGGGTAAAAAATCTTTAGTTACCAATATATAAATGTATGTATGTATGTATGTATGTATGTTTGCATGTCTGCCTAAACTTTCGACAGAGGCGACGGATTTTATCAAGATCAGTATCGTTTTAAAATTCGACGTGTCAGGCAACAAACATCGAAAATTGGCTAAAAACATTAATATCTTCACTTTCAACTGGGAATTTTCTACAGGGGGGTCCCTTTTGTCGCCGATTTTTTTTCGATTGCCAAGCGTTAAATAAAAAAAAACTTCCGGTTTGGCGGTGGTCGTAACAGCAAAGACGTCGGTGTTTTCTCCGTTTTTTTTCTCTTTCACGTTACGGGTTCGAGTCTGCCGTCCTACTATCACTTTTTTTTTCACTCAACATACACATCCAAACATTCGGACAACGCCGGGCTGAAATGCTAATATATATATATATATATATATATATATATATATATATATATATATATACTAGCGGGGGTGCTCGGCGTTGCCCGTGTGTTTGGAGGTGTAAAAGAGCACAATAGTTTTAGTAGGAAGGTAGGCTCGAACCCGAAGCGTTGACGCCAAGGTGGAAAAGAAAAAGAGAAAAAGACTGCTGTCCTACCCGCACGGCCACGAACTGCGTTTTGATTTAACGTTTAAAAACTTAATAAAACAGGTGCATGAATTCACTGGGGTAAAACTGCGAGGCAGTTTTGGGTGTTTTTTCCACAAGACGTTGGGGGAGTGGTCAGCTCCCCATAAGAAGGGAAGTAGTAATTGTCTGATATAAGAGGTTTCCCCGCATTGATCAAAGATTATTGCTTTTTGTAGCGCGAGTGCCAGGGAGTTTGTTTATGCGCTTATTTTTATTGAAAAGCAAACGAAACACGTGCAGATCAAGAAATATCGTGAAAATAACGTGTAAAAGTCATTGAAATAGAAAATAGACGCGACCTCAATTCCTAAATCGTAGATATTATAATTTAGACAGCATATAAAAAGTTTTAAGAATGAATGACCCCCACCGAGCAGCCCTTGTAAAAAGGTCTTGGCGGACATACAGAAAAATGCACACATACACCCACACACACGCACGCGCGCACACACACACATTTAGCCTTTCACATATATATATATAGATAATTGCTGTTTCAATGCACACCCACAAACATACACAGACACATCTGAAGAAGACGGAAGGAGCAGTCGAATATATGCGCTTTTGAAAGACTTTTTGTATTCCGGCACGCCAACACATACGCAATAAATACAGAAAAGATATAAACATTTATATATTTTTCGTATTGAGTTTTAACAATACACACACACACACACATATATATATATATACATACATATACATATATATATATATATTACCGTTTTATCTGTTTAGTTTCACATGTTTCTGCTACTGAATCGTATTAACGATCCAGTAACTTCGTCAGACTTTGACAGTTACTTGATCGTTAATACGATTCAGTACCGGAAACAGATAAAACGGTAATAAAATAAAAAATATATATATTTGCTCTGCAATAGTATTGGGCACCTTCTTCAAGTTTTCACTATTTACCAGTTCTGATATATATATATATATATATATATATATATATATATATATATATATATATATATATAAATTCCCGTTCACATACACCTTACAGGATAAAGCTAGAACCCAGAATTAGATAGAATCGAGCAATTGCATCGACAACGGACAACGCCAGACCCAAAGTGGATTTCGATGTACTGCATCTCATCGTTGCAATTGCTCGATTCTATCTAATGCTGGGTTCTAGCTTTATCCTGTAAGGTGTATGTGAACGTGAATTTATATATCTATCTATAATCTCCTCTTAATGTCTAATATATGTAGAAAGGGCGGGTCATCCTTCGTAGGGACGCGATGTCCCTCAACAAATAAGGTTGTTCCGTAATCGTGTCTGGGGAGTCAGTTAATTTCAGTTAATGTTTGTAGATGTGATATCTACCGCCTGCATACCAGCAGTAACTATCTTAGTTGTATATGACGCGTTGCTCGTCACATCGTAGAATGTAGAACTGGATGAAAATATAAGAATTTAAAAAAATTGAGGCATAGTCAATAGATTGCGCCTTGGCCCATATCGTTAGGTCGTCAGTATTGGACACTTCATGAGTGCGACGACCTGGGTTCGCGCCTATGTCGGAGCACGTCACTGATGAGATGTAGTACATCGAAACCCACTTTGGCTCTGGCGTTGTCCGTTGTCGATGCAATTGCTCGATTCTATCTAATTCTGGGTTCTAGCTTTATCCTGAAAGGTGTATGTGAACGGGAATTTATATATCTATCTATAATCACCTCTTAATGTCTAATATATATATATATATATATAAGGATTTTTAGTGTACAAAACTTAGACGATTTTAACAAGACATCTGGAGTCATGCCAAGTTGAAAAATAATTTGAGGGGGAAGGGAAAATGTCGTTGATAAAAACGATTTAAGAGTAAATTGATATATTAACGATTAATAAAGCAAAAATAAAACTATTGAAATAAACTTCGAGACGTTTTCCATCATCAAGAATGCGATTAAAAACGGAAATATTAGTAATTATCGTTTAAAATTATTTATTATATACCTGGGTTGCAGAAATGGAATAAATAGAAAAAAATGTTGCTAATATTAGGCTATTAAATTTTGAAAAAAATAATACCCTGCATAGCAACAGCAGAATAAACCTGCTTGCCCGTCAGTTTACTTTCAACTCTATTTGGACTCAACAAACCACCCCCTCCCTACTTGTCCTTTGTGGATAGAAACAATACTTGATCATCTGGAAATCATCCCAACCCAAGTACATGAAATAATTAAAAAACCTAAACACCTGAAAAGCATGTCAATCTAACCTCATCCGGCTGTATTATTACAAAAATGTTGGTCCTGGATATGACCTTAAACTATGCCCGATGGTGAGGCCCCAGCTTGCGGACTTTGGTGAGTGTGGACCCACCCCTTAATTGCCATTGCTCCCAGGTCCACTCTTACCCGGAGGGTTAGTACCTGTTAGGGTCCAAACTATGGGGTGAATAGAAACCTATTTGAACAAAAAATATTCTATTAAAAAGATTTTCTTCAAAATCACTGGATTCGGCATTAAATAACCTGACAAGGGTTTCAAAAATCACCAACCAACCATCCAACCAACCAACTAACAAAAATATGCCACTAAGATTGTACCAGATCCTTCTAAACTTTTCAATAAATAATTTATCGAATTTTACATTCCTGGCTACTAGAAAACTGCCTCTGTGATACCATTTTACAAGAATTCTGGCGAGGTATTATCACCCCATTATCCCCCTTTCTCTTTTCGCCAAAATATTTGAGTTCATAATTAATCAAGCTTCAGTACACCACATCAAATCTGATAAACTGCTGCCCGACAAATAGTATGAATTTAGGAAAGCCCGTTTTACTGATGACATACCAAATATAATCTCTGAACGTGTACACCATCCACTGGATGAAGCAAGGGGTAGAAAATGCAGTTGCTGTGCCTTTTTTGGGATAAAAATGCAATGAGAAAGAACTTTACAACTGGGATTTTAAGTTCAATAAAGCGCAGTAAAATACAATATTTTTGATAAGCAATATTTTATACTCACTCCTAGAAGAATTGAACATGAATAAATAAACGCATTAAAGTTTTAGAAAATAAATCATATTACGAAGATAATTTGTTTATCAATTTTGTGAGCAATTAAATGGTCAAATTGTCAGAAACAAAATAATAATATTTTGGAAAAACTGTGTTCATAATTTTTCTTTATTATATTTTATAAAATAATTGGATTCAAATATTTAATACATAGACAAAACAAAAACAAAAAACAAAAAACAAAAAAACAATCTTTTTATAGAGGAACTTGTAAGGCACTCGAATTCAAAGTCAGGGGGTATGCATTTGAAAATGTTGTCATAGTTAGCCACGCTGATCAGTCGTAGAACAGTCAAGTTTGTGTTCGTTGATAACTATTTTATTAATAAATAATTAACAAATAAAATAAACAATTATACAAGCTATATATATATATATATATATATATATATATATGAGTGTATCTATATTTGTAAATATGTATATATATGAATATGTATGTGTATTTATATGTATATATATGTATATATGTGTGTGTGTGCATATATAATCCTCTTTTTTCTATTACAATACCGATATATTATAATATATATATATATATATATATATATATATATACATATATACATATATATATATGCATATATATATAAATTATTTAATATAGATATACAAATATTTAGTTGGGGGATATTCAACTATCCCTCAAATAATTGTTGGTATACCTTTATTTAATAAATGAACCGTTCTATATCCACCAATATATAGTTTTTGTGTCTTCATTTCCCAATCTTATTGTTTCCAATATAAGCTCCAATGAAATTTGTTGAGCTTTATCTTATACCGATAAGCCTTTTCTGATAGAATTGGATTTACTCTATTCTCCTCTCTAAACTATATATATATATATATATATATATATATATATATATATATATATATATATATATATATATATATATATATATATATATATAAAGCTACGTCCCCATATATTTACAAAGGTTTTGCGCGGATTTCTCACCTGCAAAATGTAACGATTTTTTTGTTGTTTTTTTTTAATTAAAAAACAAAAACAAAATGGCAAAAAAAATATCATTTGAAAAAACTCGTTTCATTTGACAGATGACGACAAATCCCCGTAAATCATTTGTAAAGATCGTGTTACGAAACAGGCAGATAACAAATTTATTCTATTAGAATGCATGCATTCGTCCAAAAATAAATAAAACAAAAACAAAAAACAACGTCTATACTACAAGCCTGTAAACATTTCGAAAAAATATACTATTTCAATGAATGCTGCTTAATTGCTTCTGAAAAAGAAAATATTGAGCATTAAGTAATTCAAAGAACATCCAAACTACAGGGAAAATTGTTGGATCACCCTACGACTCAAAAAGGTATTTCACTGCAATTGCAATCATCTATCTGTATAAGCTCTAAAATGGAGTACTGTTGCCATATCTGGGCATGAGATGTTCGCCGAGTTCTATCCAGTATAGATACAGTTGAAAACATGTTTCGAAACCTAACAGGCAATGCCTTTTGCTCTTGATGGCAACCTCTTTTCCAGGGAAGAAACGTTGTGAACCTGCCTCTGCTTTATCGTTATTTTCCTGGAACATACTCGACTGAACTCACATCCGTAGTGTCCTGTTGCTTAAATTTCACAAAAAAAAACACTCGACTAGCTACAAGAACTATAAATGATTTCTACTACTTAATATATGTTCCTAAATATAAACGCAGATTTCATGAACAAAGATTTCTTCGCAGAAATGCACGCCTGTATAACACTGTTCTGTTGATCTGCTTCTCGGTTGAATACAACATGGTAGCCTTCAAGTCTAATAGAAACAATGTCTTCCTGGGCCGTCTCTAAAAAGAGTCAAATTTTACCCAATGTAAACTATTAACGTTTACTACACTACCACCTTACATTAATAAACTCCTCGAGTTGCTTGTGGGTCTTGATCAGTAGTCACTCCCCAATCCCGCAAAAATGCCAATCCGTGCAGAAGCCAAATTTATAGGTTTTCATATTGCATGAAATTAATAATGTATCTCATAGATTTTTAAGGAAGAATTTTCATTGGATGCAGAACTAAATTGCAAGCACTTTTGGAAGTCTCTTAAATCAGGGGAGATAATTCAACACTGCATTTATGCTGAGATATACTAATCCAATGTATCTTCATAGTAAGCTAACATGACCCGTCGAGCCATTATATGTGATATCTATCTATAGATTAGTGAGTGTACAGAATTAATGTATAAACGTGATACTCGTGAGAGAAAGAAAAATGAGTCGCGTATATATATATATATATATATATATATATATATATATTATATATACTAGCAGAAGTACCTGTCGTTGACTGGGTTCAAAACAGCCTACAGAAAATGGACTGTGATTGATGAAAGTATGATAGGTTATGATATGAAAAGGAGGGGGTTGTAAACAGATAGGTGTTGATACTCAAAAATTTTACCCTATGCAAAATATGATGAAAGTAAAGATAATTTTCGCGAAAATATATTTTTTTATATCAACTTTGTTTCCATTCATAGCAAAGAGTGACCAACAAAATTATGTTTCCTTACAAAGAGAAAATGTTATATATATAATAATATAAATATACAAGAAATAAATGTTATCATAGTCAATAAAAGTTACTTTTATGGTAAAAAAATTCATTGGTTTGTATTTTTAAGTAGTTTGTAATTTTTTTTTTAATTCACGAACCGCTTTTAAAAAATCAAAATAGCAGTGCCTTTGAAATGAAGAGCCCCGTTTTCAATTTGAAGGAGGGGCACCTGAGCATTCTGTGTTAACAATTTAAGAGAATATTTACGTGAGGAATATTTATAAACATATTTTAATGTTTTCCGTTATTTTGTGTTTGAAGAATATTCGATTATGGCATGTGTAATTTATATAAAAATTCATTTAAGTAGTTATCGCCTCAAATTTCGTTTTAATTGCCGTTCGCTGAAATTATTTCAAGTAAACAGCATGAAACACTATTTAAAAAAAAAAAACATCGAACTGAACTTTTATTGACTATGGTAACATTTATTTCTTATACATTTATTTTTTCGGGTAGTCGTTTGTTGGATTTTCTGCTAAACACTCTTATTAAATAATATCGACGAAATATCGAAAAACAAAGAAACTAAAGAGTTTTGAAAAATAATGAAGCCTTACTTTTTTAGTAAAATAATCCGAAACAGTAAATGGGATATGGGTAAACACGTCATTTCCTTAGTTTTTTAAAGCAAAGAATAAATATAAATATAGATACGAAGAAAATAGCGCCCTTTTGAAGAAGAAAAGCTTCGTTTCAGTTTCACAGTATTGAACGGCAGTATTGCGCTGTCGGATTAAGGGTTGTACTATTGTAATATAAAGAACACGCAAAATGTTACCAGACACACACACATACACACAGACATTCAGCTTTATATTATAGATATTTGTGTACATATATATATATACACAAATATATATATATATATATATATATATATATATATATATATATATACACTATTAATTTTAACGTCCGGAAACTGTTAATTACAGAACATACAACAACATACAGAATCTTATTATAAATTTTCTAAATAACTGGCTGTCCGTGTGTGCGTGTGACGCAGTTTATCTAAGCCTACCGACAACCCACCCAGGCAAGTAAGGTACCGAAATGAAGCTTATGACGTAGCGGATGCTTTAGTGATATTTATATCCATGTTCGGTGTATGGAAATGCAAAATAAAAATGCAAAAAAATAACGATTTACTAAACAATGTGTAATTTTCTGGATATTGTTCCGGTACAAGGACTACACTTTGACCAGCTGGGCAAACTTGGGTTCTTGTACTTTAAAATAGTTTAAATGGTAAACATATTTTTTGCGTGTGAAAACTATTTTAACTTGCAAGGAAAAACACAAATCTCTATTCGTTTTGTCTATGTTAGAAGTGCAGTAAAATAAATTGAACAAATATATTGAAAAATAAAGAAATTAAGGTGAAGACGAGCTCGTAAATTGTCGATTTGAAAACAAACAGTTTTTTATATCCTTTTTAATTCATTTACGCATGCGCAGAATTTTGAAACCGGAACTCGTAGACTGGATAGACAGTTTCAACAGCCAAGCAAGACGGATTGAGTTATATATTACAATAGACAGATAAATGAAACCGGCCGTTATAGGAGATATGAACCTAATTATACATCTAATTTCACCTACTAAATCTTTAAAAAATGTATACGCAATCTATAAGCGTCAACTTTTAGTGATTAATTATGTAACAAATCATAGAAGACGAATTACCGCAAGGTGATAACAAAAAAAAAAAAATACTTTCGTTTGTATAATGCTGACAGAAGATTTTGGTTATCAGATAGATATGAGCGAGATAAGATGTTAGCATGTATGAGTTAAATACATGTGTAATATGCAGAGATAAAATAGTAAATTAAAGAAATGATAGGGAAAAGTTTAATAATGTGACAACAAGCATATTCTTTTCATTGTTTTGACTCGAGTATATATCCGTTAATATCTTATATCGTTTTATATAGACTGATGTGGTTCTCAGTTGATTGATTGTGCCTTACCGTGCAGGATATATATATATATATATACTTGACAGTCAAAAGAATGACAAGAATATCCTCTTATCACTTAATAAGAGATAATAGCAATAATCTATTTTGCAATAGTGGAATAAGAGGGCGGCTGGACTGAGGAGAATGTCTTAAAATAGAAAAAAAAGTAATTAAGGATATGTGAGTAAAAACAAAAATATAGAAAACGGTGTAAAATAAAATAATTAAACGTACGAAAATTAAAGATCGTAATAAAAAAAATTAAATCATAAGAAAAATCTAAAATCAGTGAATTATCAATAAATGTGCAATAATAAATATACGTTTATTAGATTAGTTTAAATTTGTAAAAGAAAAAAAAACACATTAAAATATCCAAAATCAGCGAATTTATTCAATTTCGTCATAAAAAAGGATTGTTTTATTAATATTGCTACGAAAATATGTTTTACGTCATTATAATCAATTTATTAATTATTTTGAATTTTTCATTATCGTTTTTTGTTTTTTAGCTTAAAAATAATCCAAAAATACTTTATTATATAAAAAAATATATTGACGATTTAGTGATTTAAAATATTTCAACCATTTTTTTTATTTAAAAAAAATTAAAATCAATTTAATAAATAATCATTTTTTACAAAATTTATTTACAAAATTTGACAATATTTATTGATATAATTGGATGATTTAAATTTTTTCTTATAATGTTTTATATGAAATTCATTTAATTTCTTCTGTTAAAAAATTATAATCAATATAATAATCGTTTTTATAATGAGAAAATTTATAAATATTTAAAATCTTTAAAAGTGCAACAAAATGCCAATTACATTTTTATTAATTCATAAGACACATATGATTGAGTGTAAATATTCTTTTTAATTCAAGTATCTTCCTTTATATAGTTTAATATTAATAGTTTTCGGTAAAACAATTGTCCAGTTAAACATTTTGTTGAACATAGTTCTGTTGAGGCAGAAATCATTTTCAAGAAAATACACAGACATGACGGATAAATAGACAACCATCGGAACATTTTATTTCAATAAACACAATTTATATGACATAATAATCAAAAATTAAATAACTAATACTTGGTTGACATCCCATTTCGTTGTTTAATAATAGGACCCTTCTTAATCCGTGTACAAATATCATCTTAGAAGAATTCTTGTCATATCGGATGCAATAATGCTAAAAGTTCAGGCTTAGAAGATTGCTTTCTTTTATTTTTACTAACGTACCGGTTTAATATACCCCAAAGGATTTCAATTAGGTTCATATATGGGTGCAATGCTGTTACCCTTTGGCTATGATCATTGTGTAGTATCTGTGTTAACGTTGGCAGGTTGGGCCAAGTGTAAAAATATTACTATTATTATTATTATGTAAAAACATTATTATTATTATTATTATTATTATTATTATTATTATTATTAATTGATTCAAGCAGCGGCGGGTCTCTGGATCGATTATTATGATTAGAAAAATTAACAATTAGATTGGGAAAACTGATTGGCAATCTGTAATAATAATAAACAAGTACAAAGGAAAGTGGAAATAGAAAATAGGACTAAAAATAATTTTTGGTTCGTATAAACAAATAACTAGAGTGAGGTTACGTCAGCTTTTGGTCTTAGACACGTGATGATATGTAGATTTGGGGAGATTCTAGTCAGTCATTTGCTGAACATCAGAGAGAACGGACGACTCAAGGGCGAGTTGGTCTCACCATTACGCAGAGAGCAGCGTTTTCTCAGGTAGCCAAGATGTGAAGACGTTTTAATCTCTGAAGATTCCGGCCGGAATCATTAAAATAAATGTTCGTGTATAATTGTCCTGTTGTAACGCAAAGGAAAAAGAAGAAAATAAAGTCGAGGTTGGTTTAAAAAAACGAAGTGTATTAACATCACATGCACAAAGGTAGAAATATGGGTATAACTGACTAGCGCTCAGCTAGGTAGTTGAGTACTGTCGCTCCTTCTTGCGAGTGTAGACTTTACTGGTACTATATATATTGTGAGAACTGGTTTGATTTCCTTTATGTATAGAAAGGCCGATATAAAACGCCGCTTTGAAAATATTCCGTCTGGTGATTAATAACGTTTCTGTTTTGGGTTAATCCTAATGAACTCAGTTGATTTCCGTTTTCTTTTTGACCTTCTATTATCAGGAGCTGTCTTTGGTATGGGCACCTGAAGAGTATCAAACACTGTGTCCATGATATCCTCCTTACTGTTCGAGTATCTTTTCAGCGAAAGTGCTATTGTTTTTGTGAATCTTGTAGACGACACTTTCGCTAACTTCATACCGTTTTTTTTTGTTTTTTTTGTCATCGGTTTTTTTGAGATTTGGCTTATCCTGGCTTGTGGAAAATCGACCAATAAGATATAAGTTGGTTCATTTTACCGCTTAAGAATATTGGTAGGAATTTTTCATGTAATATTGAAACATATTTAGCAGAATTGATGTTTCCTTAACACTTTACCAGGTATGAGAGACCATTACTCAAAATAAAACCCCTTTCCATTGTCATGTATCAGCGTTGGCTGCAGTCTTTTAAAATAAAAATCTTGCAGAGGGAACCGCCATACGCATATATTTCCACTGTCGGGAAATAATGCAAATCGGAACGTATCTGAGTAAATAACATTGGTTCAAAAGGTCAGGTGTCACTCAACGATATCACAAGTCCAATCGTTTCTGCACTAAATATTGGCAAGAGAGAGAGAGATGTTTCCTTCTCCCAGCTCTTCTATAGTAGTTCAGTTGTTCTGGGAGTGTTGCAATGTCAAAGATTTTGTACTGTGGATCCCTTTCCACATTGCTCTTCACGTTACGCAAGGTTATTGCAGAGGGCCTGGGGCGATCTGGATAAAATTTTCTGCACTGTTTGGCCTCTCTTGTGGATTGGTCGATTACTCTATTAACAGTAGAAAAGATTTGAACGATTTCCTTCTATTTTGTGTTGATCCTCGCATTTGGTTTGCTTCAATGCTGTTAGATGCAATTTTAATGAGATTCTTTAAGTTATTCCAGCAAAATTCTAATTCGTAAATATAAATAAGCATAACTTATTCTTAGGAATATTATTCATTTAACTTTTTGTCATATATATGAATATATATATATATATATATATATATATATATATATATATATATATGGCGATTAAGCTACACAGAATATCCCGCGTTCCATCCAAGCTAGGATTCATCAGGCTTATACGTGGATGAAACTCGGAATATTCTGTGTAGTATAATCGCCATATATATATATATATATATATATATATATATATATATATATATATTATAACTTTGTACCTAGCTCTACCTTCGTATTGAGCAGTGTTGAAGTAAATACTTAAAGTTTACCCATAAATGTATACTTTCGTATGTTAATTTATGCGATTAAATGAAGTAGTTATATATATATATATATGTGTGTGTGTGTGTGTGTGTATGTGTGTGTATGTGTATGCGTTATTTGAGAAGGAAACCCGAGAATTAATAAAATAGTAATCAACGTTTCGTCCCTATTTCAGGGGACATCATCAGGATTTTGTACGAAAAAAACAAACATTAAAAACCACTAAGCACTCCCCCAAACCCCTCACATCCAACGCCAGCATATACTCTATCCCTTGTAATAACTGCCACCAATCATATATAGGTGAAACACAACGTAAATTAGAAATAGGACTTAATGAACATAAAAGAGACATAAAAAATGGAAACTCCTTAAATGCACTTTTCTGCCATTGTGCTGAACATGATCACTCGTTTGAATCATGCACAAAATATCAAATTCGTTATAGATAAAGCTAAACGAAGACTTCTAGAATCAACACTTATTTCGAATGCTAGCACCATCACGCAAAGAAACGGTTTCTACAAGTTAGCCGCTATTAACCGTGTCTTCTCATATGATTAAAAAATAAAAATAAATACGATAAAAAAAAGAAAATGTGCTTGTACATGTGTATATGAATGACGTTTTAATGTGTATATGTATAAATATATATACTCGGGGTTTTTTATATTCAAAAGTAATGGACTAATGAATTCAACGAGGTTGTTAGATAGTGCTCAATAAAAAGAGCTGATAATACTTGTTTATTGTTATATAAACATGCTCACATCCCGCTGCTACAAATAGCCACTTGTTTTAATCAAATAACAGATATCATCAGGCAGCGACTTGACTATTCAAAAGTTCAATGAAGTCGCTGCATGATGATATCTGTTGTTTGATTGAAACAAGTGGCTATTTGTAGCAGCGGGATGTGAGCATGTTTATATAACAATAAACAAGTATATATATATATATATATATATATGTATATATATATATATATATATATATATGCATACAATAATACAACCTTTCCACACGCACATTTATAGATTCTACCCGGAATGGGTAGGACTTAAGAAGTTTTTTTTCCTTTTACACTCGCATGTGGTCTGTAATCGTTTTCTCCTACATTTTTATACGAAATCCTGATGATGTCCTCTGAAGTCGGGACAAAACGTTGATTACTATTTTATTAATTCTCAGTTTCCCTTCTTAAATAACATAGCGTCAAACATCGCCTGTATTTTTATTTCATTTTTACTCATATATATACAAGTTGGAAAAGCATTTCATCCAAGGATTGAAAATTGTTAAGCAAAATGTTTTTACTATAGGCTTTAAAAATAAAGGTACGAGATTCATTTGGAAATTTATTTATCTTCAAAGTGCATTTTATAAATTTTACAAAGTAAGGTATGCAAATTTAATACCTTTTTTACACAAAGAATTAATTCTTTACTGTTCATTTTTACAACGCAACGATATCGTGAATTCACTTGAATTACACTTAAATTAAAATTAAAACAAATAAATTCATTTAGAATTCGAGAAAACAAACAAATTCATTTAGAATTCGTTCAATGCGGAATTGATATTTGACCTTTTTCGTTAATTCATCACGTTTTTTCCGTTTTTTCTGGGGGGGGGGGCGCGGTCGCCTCAATGATTCGTGTTCGCCCCCCCCCACCCCATCAAACTTTTCGGGAATGTTTCAAACATCCGGGCACCACCGAATTGCTCGTATTGCATCACGTTTAATTTTTTAATTGTTTTATTTTCTTTTTCAGGATTTTTTTCTTGATAGTTTTAACATTGTTTGTCTTTATAATATTCAAACATGATTATTACTTCGCTTTGTTATCATTTTAACCCCCCCAAGTACACACGCATCTAAAAACCCGGGCAACGCCGGGTACCCAACGCTAGTAATATGTAAGAATCGATAGAAATATTACTATAGTAATATATATGAAATCTCTATGAATTAAAATATCATATTTAAACGTGTTTCATGATAAGATACTTTTACGCCGGACGTTTCTTCTAGCTTAGATAATTACTTTTGCAGTTTAAAAAATAAGCAACAATAATATCAGGGCGTTTCTATTTACACTGAACATTTACAAGATGCTAACATCAACATATTACATATGAACGAGTAGGCTGTGAAATTTCCACAGATGCTGCTAGTAAAGAATTTTTTTTTCACATTTATTTGAATAAAGTATTTTTACAGTCCTTTATGTGTTTTTGTTTTAACACTTGTGTCGTCAGAACATAATAAAAAATTTAAAAAGTTATTTTTACATTTTTTACATAGGAATCACCACTCATCTCGGCCCGAAGGCCATTCGAGGATAAGGATTAATGGGTATACATTAGTCAATGTATTTATAGCATAGTAAACATAACTGCTGGGAATTATGTGAATTGGATTAGTGAGGGGGACGGTTCATCATGCACTTGTTTACGTTGGACTTGAACACAATCAGATTGTATTCAGCTGGAAATCAGGTAATCGGAAGCGTGTTTCACAGGCGTTCGGTTCTAAGAAAGAAACTTTGTTCATGGAATCTACATTTAGGTTTAGGCACAGTTAAAGAGTGTGGGAAATTATTGATAGTGGTTCTGGCTAGACGAATTTTTTTCGTGAAAGTTTGGCGAGGGGGGGATAGACTGAAGCTCAGCTAAGCATTTGTCATGAAAATAACGATTAAACAACGTATCCTCTGTAGGAAAGAGGTTGCAGGGAAAAGAAAAGGGCATCCCACTGAACTACGAAGTCTATTTTGAGCTCTGTCAAGGCAGGGTAAGCTGCTTCTAGCAGCTCCTGCCAAGATGTGGCAATAGTGCTCCATCCTTGGCAGTACCTGGCTTTTATGTAGGTAGAGTATTGCATCAGGAGTGAGATATCTACTGGATCGGTAGAAGGATCCCACCATTTTGTCAGTGACCTTGGCAGTGGATTTGATATACGGGTTCCATTTCAGGTCAGGAGTAAAGGTCAAGCCCAGAAGCTTGTCCAAACATGAATCCTCCCCAAAATGAGTCTCTTTAAATTAAGTTTTTTTTTAAAATAAAATATTAAATAAGTTAGCACAAAAAGTGCTTGGATAGTTCATGTTAATAGTGTGTTTCCATATGTTTTTGTGTTTCGTTTCATGCTTAGTTGCTCCGTTCCGTATTTCCATCAACTGTATCCATTTTCACCATTTTTGTTTTTAGAGCGCAATTGTTAGAACTTGCTTAATATTTTCGATTAAACTATTTTTGTCTAGTTATAAAGATTGACTGGTTTGCTCACTCTAGAACACGCAACATATAATTATCCGTGTGAGAGGCATTCATTATTTTTAGGTAAACCATACGGTCGTAAAAATTGTCAATTAGCTTTTTAAAATAAAGCTGAAGTAATGTTTTTTTTTACTCTGCGACGCCAAAAATATCAATAAATATTTGTTAAAAGTAATATATTGTTAGTAATTCTACAAACAGATTAAAACGATTGTAAGAAATATGCAACTATTACATATTTTTGTAAAAGAATAAACGTAGGCAAGTTACTTATTTATACGAAACATGGAGTCGTATCGTATACGGAATATTTTTATATCAATTTTAGGTTTTCCCCTGACACTTTTTTCTGCTTTTTTTATTGTTATGTTAAAGCATAAAGTCTGTTGCTTTTATGTTTTAAACTTCGATACGTTAAATAAAATAGTTGAAGCGGAAGTCTTGTGTTAAAACGACTTTGTGGAAGTTCAAGGTAAAAGCACACTTTGAAAGATATTTTAAGGAAATGGCAGAAAATATCTATTACATAAACTAAGTAAATTAGGAGGAAGGTTGTAGATCTAAAGTTTCACGTGACAAGTGAAAATCTCTTATAATAAGATAGCTAATTCGTTAAAAAAACAAACAAATTATTTATTAAATAAAAATCTCGTAGGACATTATAATCAATATATGATATATAAAAACACGCATGTATCCGATTATCCATTCATATATTTGTTAATTTGTTATTCAGATTACCAATTAGTAACATACGAACAATGATATATATATATATATATATATGTATATATACACACAAATATATATATATATATGTGACCAAGTAGTTAATAAAACATGTTAAAAACACTTTGAAAAAGAGTTAAAACATATTTAATTTTAAAAAGGAAACACTAAGTAAGTGGATAGTCCTTAATCCGCTGAGTTTCGACAAAATACTTTCCTTCTCATCAGAGGGTAGGATTTAGCAAAATGCGGGATCCGATTTTGCATGCAAACATATTTGATGAAACTTCAAGTAAGTCATAGATCTTACTTGATAACAAAAAATTAAGCAGAGGGAATACGGTGAATAAAAAAATGATGTCACGTGAATTGATAGTCCGGTGAAGCATAAAGTATCCAATGATGATAAATCCAAAAATGCAGAATCCAAGAAAGTTAAATTTCCAATCGCGCAAGTAAAATCGGTCCTGGATATGGCCTTAAACTATATCCAATAGTGAGGCCCCAGCTTGCAGGCTTTGAGGAGTGTGGAGCCACCCTTTAATTGCCATTGCTCTCAGGTCCACTCTGACCACGATTGTTGTACTTGTAAGGGTTCCAACTATGGCTTTAATAGAAACTGACTTGAAAACAACAAATATATTGTATTAAAAAAATTTTCTTCAAAATCACTGGATTCGACATTAAATAACCTGAAAAGGGTTGGTATGCCGTAAAACAAAAACAACCAACAAACAAACACCAATAAAATCCAACGGAATCGCGTAATTTGAAGATGATTTAAAGTAATCCAAAAGGCAGAAATCTGTGGAATAATTCACACATGTGTACAAGGAAAAGGGAATGAATTCCATAAAAGGAATTAAAGAAATTTAAAACACTCTGTATGCATTTTGTTAGCTTCACTCTATAACAAGTCCACGCAATATTTGCGCGAACCATTGTTATAAATTCTACAGTTTAAAAAACTTTTTATTATTTTAGATCATATCATTGATTCATTTTGTCCTTTATTTGCTACACACCCGAATACACACACGCATATGCATACATGCATATGTGTGTGTATTTGTGCGTGTATTTGGGCTATACACACAAATACACGCCCAAATACACACACACATATGCATACATGCATATGCGTGTGTGTATTTGTGCGTGTGCGTGTATTTGTGATATACACACAAATACACGCACAAATACACACACACATATGCATACATGCATATATACATAGTTATATCATTTATGTCCTCGCCTCCAATTTTGCAAAGAAATTAGTAGACAGCGCGTCTATCCCCGAAATATAACTAATTATCTTTAACGCCAGTAGCATTACTAATTAAAACAGAAAAAAACAAATTAAAATAACAGTTGCGACATTTTTAAATGATTGTAATACTGACATGAATAATTGATGTATTTAATAGCATATAATTCAGAAATAATAATAATAATAATAATAATAATAATATCAATAATAATAATAATAATAATAATAATAATGTACACCCCCATCATGCACCCCCTCTATTGTTTCATCACTGTTCTCCCCAATAGAAAAGTGATACCAAAGAGCCGGGAAGGGTCAAGGAGATCGAGGAGTGAGCACTGGCCAGACCTCCGCTGGACAAGCGCGAAGAGAACTGGGATCTTGGGGAGGCTTAGTGCAACTCAAATTCCAGTATAAACCAATGTCCACTGCCAGCGAGAAATCAATGGTAAGAGGTTGTTGCGATGATGCACATTTATTTGCAAATGCTATGGAAGGAGGTGGAGAGAGCGTGACGTCTGGGGAGACTTTTTTCACTAAGTTTCCAGAGAACACCACAGGTCTCCAATCAGATCGTTTGTTGACTTGTGTGAAAGCTACATGTGAGCCAATAATAATAATAATAATAATAATAATAATAATAATAATAATAATAATAATAATAGCAATGATAAAGAAATGTATAGAAATATTTGGAATAGCATATTTCTTGAAAATAAATATAAACAAATTGAATGTGTCATTGACATGAAACATAGAATATATTGCGCAAGTTTATATGAACAGGTGCCTTTTTAGTGGGACTGCTTGTCACGATTGTTGCTTGTTTTCAATATCGTACGCTTGGTGTTAATATTGCAAAAGGTACGTGGAAACGTGGGAAAATTATTGAAAATGACAGAACAATGCTTTCGGATGGCGAAATGATAAAAGAGGTCGAAGAAAAAAGATACAACTGTTTAGGAATTGTGGAATTAAATAAAATAAATAAATGAACTAATACGAAAAAGATTACAAGAGAAGACTATGAGTAATTTTTAGGTCAGGATTGAATGGGAGAAATCAAATATCCGCAGTAAACATGTTAGCAGAGGCTATATTTCCACATGTGCCGGGTATTATTTAATGAGTTGAAAGATACAGACAGGAAGACAAGGAAAAAATGAAGATGAACAAAGCTCTTCACCAAAAAGTGCATTCCATTGGTTAGGTATGAATTGAAAATGGTGAGGATGACGATTTAATAGGTGTACCTATTTACAATGCCTCCCCACGGGACAGAGTTAGACATCAGGGTCGTTTTTTAACGTGGAGAAAAGGTACAAAAATACAAAATTGTCTCAGTCATGAAGGACTACTCCTCCACCGAAAGAGAACAAGAAATGGGAGTGCATCATCTGAAGAACAGATACTACACTTTGATCTTATGGTGTGTAAAAGAAGTCTGAAAGTTTACATCTCTAAGTGTAAATAAAAGCTGATAAAGGAAGTGTCAAAATGCAAAAAATTGCAATCAGGAATATAGTGTATTAAATAAAGAAAAATTGGAAGATAACTTGCATTTCAGTAGAGAACTATCTGAGACAGTGGACAAGGAAAAAACCTCACGATGGCTGTATAAAAATGGCATAAAGAAACGCTAAAACGGCTGAAAGTACCCTATATCGACTGATGGGGTATATTTCTAAGAATATCCAACACCTCGTCAGTAGTTTTGAGAAATGAGCTTAAAAGGAGTACAAGAGACGACACGACAATATTGCGAGAAAAGTATTAGGTTTGCGCAAAAGCAATATCGTTTCATCAGACAATATTTTTATATATGATCTCTGACTAAATTCATAGATATATACATAGCAATGCTATATATTCTTTTGAAGCGCGGTTTTCGCTCAATCGCATCGTCGTTACTGTTCTCTTTTTTCCAGGCTTTCCGACAGCATGGACAAAATTCAAACCCGCACGATTTTCTTGTTTCAGATCAAACTAGGCCGAAAAGCTGTTAAGACAGCTCGTGATATCTATGATGCTTTTGGCCAAGGACCACTAACGAAGAGAGTACACAACAGTGGTTCAGGACATTTTGCAATAGTGTCGAGAGCCGCGAAGATAAAAACGACTGCGGCCGGACGACTGCGGTTGATAACGAACATTTGGAAGCCTTAATTGGAGCCGATCCTCACAAAATACCATAAAATAGTTGCTGTTGAACTCGAGGTCGACTACTCAGCAATCGTTTGCCATTTAAAGCAAATAGAGAAGTCAAAAAAGTTGCATAAATGGGTGCCGCAGGAATTGAACGATGTTTTTTTAATCGTGGTTTTGAGGTGTTTCTACGCTCCTTCTGCGCAATAAAACGACCCATTTCTCGGGCGGATTATGAGGTGTGATGAGACGTGGATCCTCTACGGCAATCGGCGACGTTCAGTACAGTAGTTTGATGCTGGAGAAGCTCCATTACAAGCCAAAATTACACCAAAATAATTATATCGTAAGAGTAATTCTACTAACTGCAGAGCATGCGTACATAGGAATTTTTATTTTTAAGTCGCTTGATTTTTTAACGGTTTTAATCTATCTGGCGATAACTAAGACGAAAACAACGAAGGCTGAAGCGCAAAATAATGACTCGAGCGTTGAATATTTTAGTCCTGATTTTCAGCTGAAATCTATTTATTTTAATTTTTAGGAATCATTACAATATATATTTTAAGTATCTACAAGATGAAACGTCAAATTATCAACCTAGAAAAGACATAATGCCATTTCCGTTTGATGAAAACCATTTTTATTACATACCATCTACTAGTTGGCAAGTTGTATACATATCCCAAGAGCTATGGGCGCTTTCTATCGTGTCTGAAAAAGACACAATGTTCAAGAAGAGAGATCAGGGATGCGCCTCTGTATAACTTATGCTCTCTACCGATTCAATTTATGACAACAGGACTATTCACAGCACCCTTAAGATGCATCACTAGATTGCCACAAATAACAGGAGTGTCTCCAAGATGATGGAAACAAATTTTCTATCTACGGTTATGGTCTTTGGCGTGGTTTCAAGTAAGGACCACATCATGCCACCTCACAGCTTCGAAGTCGGTATGAAAGTCAACACCAAAGTATAACTGGATATGCTGAAAAATTGGTGCAAGGAGGTAGCTGTTAGCAGACTCTGGGTTTGTCACAGGAATCGGCGCCAGCTCACAAGTCCAAAGAGACCCAGGCTTGGCTTCAGGAGTGTTAGGACTTTGTACTCTTTTGCCACTGGACCCCTTCCTCCCTCTGATCTGAATTCGCTGATCTACTTTGTTTGGTCATACGTCGAGAAGATTATCAACCATAGCACCAAAGCCAGCCTGGTCGCAACCATCCGCTGAGTATTCGCCGACCTCCTGCCGGCGCTTGTGGAAAAGCGTACACGGAATAGATGGCATTACGTAACAAGTTATCTGAATTGATTTTTCAATAAAAGTTTTTAAATAAAGCTCTAGTAGTGTTTTCTTTGGGGCCACAACTTTACCGTTCCACACTGTATTAATCAAAAGAGAATACTATATAATAATAAATAAATAAATAAATAAAAATAATTATAAATAATAAATAAATAAATAAATAAGAAATAAATAAAATTAATAATAAATAAGAAATCCCCATGGATTAAAACATATTTAAGCGTATTGTACGACCTTGCAACGCCTATCAGCCGGCTGCTCTCTCTCTCTCTTTCTCTCTCTCTCTCTCTCTCTCTCTCTCTATATATATATATATATATATATATATATATATATATACGAGCATTAGAGCACGGCGTTGCCCGGGTTTTTGGAGGTGTATGTTGAGCAAAAAAAAAGCGGTCAAGTAATTTAATGTTATAGCCCTATTATGACCCCTTAACATTTATTATTTTGGGTTCAAATCAAGTTATTAAGTTAAATACATGTCCAAGGAACCTGTATCTAAAATTTCAAGTGTTTAGACCCGAAATTGTCGGAGGAGTTTGGTAGAGTCCTCAAAGGTAAAAACGTTGAAGTTTTACCCCTTCACAGCCAAATTTCTGGCCAAAAACCGATCACAAAGATTTTCCCAAATCTCCGTACCCTGTATATCTAATTTCGAGTCTGTAGACTTAAAATTTACAGAGTTATTGGAAATGTACACAGAAAACACACAGACACACACGAAGACACACACACAGACGCGTTCACTTATATATATATATATATATATATATATATATATATATATATATATATATATATATATATATATATATAATTGCAAAAGTACCCATCTTTGCCTGGGTTCAAAAACAGAAAATGGACTCTGGTTTATGAAAGTATAATAGGTTATGAAAAGGAAGGGTTGTAAAGAGAGAGCTTCGAATTTGGGGGCATCAAAACCAAAACAAAATATGATGAAAGTAAAAATAAAATAGATAAACCCCATCATTTATTATACCATACCTGGTCACACTGAAACACCTATCACAATATTTTGTGGATCTATATTAAAAAACCTTGTTAAAATTGGTGACATAACGAACGCCCCATCATTTTATTATACCATATTTCTTCAAACTGAAACATAATTATCAAAGTATGTTACGCAGATAGATATGGAGAGTCTTTATTAAAGTGTGTGCCTATTTCAATTCTATGGAGGTCAGGCTCAGACGCAGACCCAAGAATTTTATTATACCATCCTTATTAAAGTTAAAACATACTTATCAAAGTATTCTTATGCACATCTATATCAAAAAACACTTGTAAACGTTTTTTTTAAATTTTTTAATTTTGTATTTCCATGCCTTGTAGACCAGGCGCGTACGAAGACCCCACAATTTTAATGAATCATCATTATGCCAGATCAAATATACGCATTTCTGTGTTTCGATACATCTTCTATCATTATGTGTGATCAGTTTTCTATGATAGTCAACCATGTAGGAGCCTATTCGTGACCATACACACACACAGACTTCAGCTTTATATATATATATATGTATATATATATATACATATATACATATATATACACATATATATATATATGTGTGTGTGTGTGTGTGTGTGGGTGTGTGTGTGTGTTTGTATACACTTTGGAAGAGGTCACTTTTCCTTTGGCCTTTTGGATATAGTTGAAGCAGGGAATTGGGTTTGTATGTTTTTTTCTCTTTTGTCCATCCACAAACGTTGCCCATGTGCCATCTATCAGTGTCAGTGATATCAACGTTTCGTATTCAGAAATTGAAAGCAGGCAGATCAACGGCTCTTGGAATATAGCGAGGATACACGTCTATAAGGTTTCCTCCTCCCGTTGTAATTCAAGCAGAAGCCATTTACGAGATTAACTTATATTTCAAAATACCCAAATAGTCACAAATATATCTCTTTTCTCTCATTTTCTCTGTTATTTACATTCTCTCTCTCCCTCACACACACACAGGCATATATATAGATATATATATATATATATATATATATATAACTACTTAATTTACTCACATAAAATTAATATACGAAAGTATAAATTTATGCGTATTAACTTCAAAAGTGCTCAATACGTAGGCAGAGCTAGTTAGTAATCTATAAAATATATATAGCGATTAAGCTTAATCGCCATATATATTTTATAACTTACTATATATATATATATATATATATATATATATATATATATATGCTTAGTTTTTTTTTTAAGAAATCCAGCAGAGTGCTCAATTAAAAGGAATATCCGAAGAATAAGAGTGTATTTATGTATATTTTTTTTGTGTACAGAAAGTTGTTAGATGAGATAAGTCATTAGTACTGTCGGTTTTAAGCGATGAGTATTGGCTATAGAGAGCTTGTTTTGGATATCTAAAACGGTCCTACTTATCGGGCTTGAAACCGACGGTATTAATGACTTGCCTCATCTAACAACCTTCTGTACACAAAATACAATATATATATATATATATATATATATATATATATATATATATATATAATATATATATATACTAGCAGGCAACGTGGCGTTGCCCGGTCGTAAAATACTCACAAATATTATATTTTAATACATGCAGAATTCTAATTTATTATAAAAACAGATAACGTAATTATTAAATGACAAATTATTATTTTTTAAATAAAGTAAAAAACAGGAAAGGTTCACTTCTTGTAAATAAAAAAAAGAATTACTCGACCTGAGATCGAAACGAAAATATTAAGACAATGAGTCAAGTACGATAACCATTTGACCAGCAATACACACTCTTTAAAAACTGTTTTACAAACTACTTCTACTTAACATAAATTATCTTCAATGTGAAAGTTTCAGGCATCTGCATTTGTAAAAAGTTTACAAACCGGTAAAAACCAAGATGACTTCCACGTACCATTATTGTTTTTAAACTTTGACCGCTTAGCTGCCATTTTTTCCGGATTAAAACCAATTATAATGTTTTTCACATGTCTGAATACACTATATACCAAATTTCTTGTCTTTAGATAACAAATTCACTGGATATATTGAGAAGTATCCTCATACACATATTTCCACTGTTAGAGATAGATATGTATACACATACACATGTATAAATATTTTGCCTACATAATGTTAAAAATCGGCTTTTAAAACTAGTGAGTGAGGCCGTTTTCTCATACTTTCAAGCTCTTTTCCAGAGCAGCAACGTTGCATATCTATCTCTGTTTTATCGATATTTTCATTGAAAGTGCTCGACTGAGCTTTAATCTGTTTTCCCTGTCAAACATTCAAAACAAACATTCGTCTAACCACAAGCAACGGTTTCCTTAGTTCTCTATTTTTGCCTACTTTTAAATGCAGATTCGATTAGCAAAGTTTGTTTCCTTAAACAGCCTGACTGTAGAACTCTGCACCGTGGGTTTGTTTTTATAGTTAACTTCAACAAAGCCGTCTTCAAGTCACAGATAAACGTTTTGCTGAATCTTCTCTCTTGAACAACCAAATGTTTGCCAATTCCCACCAGTTCCCCTCACATATTTATTCTAACTGATAAAATTATACCAGTTACCACGTTTCCTTCAGTGGCCTTCAGTTTCTTAACTGTTGAGCACTGTATGTAAATGAAAAGTCGGTCCGTTGGCCTTCGTGCTAGATCGTGACATCGAGTCACTCGATTACCGTAGATCAACATTTAATAAGGTTTATACCTTTATAAATGTGTAAATTCACTTGAAAATCATTGCGGTTTATGGTGGCGCTGTGTTTATATTCCTTGCAATTGACAAAGATGGATTCTTTGCGGAGTTCGAATACCATGAACAAACACAATCGTGACTTCCTGCATTGATGATTCCGCAGGGATAAAACACTCGTACCTATATAGATTAAAATGATTATATATTTTCTTTGGATGGCAAGAAAGAAAAAAAAACAAATAAAACAACATACTGAGGATGGAGTGTATATTTATGTTATAAATTTAAAATAAGTAAAATATTTGTTTATTTTCCTAATATTACGTTGTGAGTTGTCTTTCAAGCGCACTTGATGCGTATTTTATTTTATTCAAATTAAATCAGCGTTTCTATATGGAACTCACACCCTGACGTTATTCTCGCGTTGCCTACGCACTGTTTCAACATTTCAAAATACAACCGCTGAGATACAACGCGCGAGATCGTGACTATAGATCAACATTTAATGACGTTTATGACTTTATAAATGTGTAAATGCACTTCAATATCATTGCGGTTTATGGTGTCTCTGTGGTTATATTCTTTGCAAATAAAGACAAAGATGACTTCTTGAAGGCTTCAAATTCCATGAACCGCCGTAATCGTAACTTCCTGTACAGATGATTCAACAGGAATGAAACACTCATGTCTGAATAGATTAAAATGATTATATATTGTGTTTGGCTGTCGAAATAATTATATACTCTCTCTCATTCTGAAAATCATATTACTAATTGCTCGCTAGGTTAGCATGCTGGATGGCATCGTCCGAGCGAATAAAATATTCCTACTTTTGCGACATCGGCTGGGGTTATGGCTTGTTTGAATGACCACACCCCTTGTTCGATACGAAGTAGGTTCATTCTATACTCGAATTTCGTCGCGGTTTGCTTGATTTGTATTGGTTAATAGAATTCCCTGTGTGTGTGGCGTGTTTACTCCTGTGGAAGAGTGCTCACCTCGCATGCAAGAGGCTCCAGTTTCTGATCTCGGGTTCGAATATGTCTAACTGATAAGCCCACATGAGGGATAAATGTTACCTGCCATGGCTCTTCTGAGCTGCGGCGTAATTTGGTTATTGACATAATTATATATATACATATATATATATATATATATATATATATATATATATATATATATATATACTTTAGTAAATCTGAGTAAAATAATACGGAAAATATATAAATGTTATTTTTTTTTTTTTTACATGGGGGTCACCACTTATCAAGGTCACTCAGGGATAAGGGTTATTGCGTGTACAGTAATCAATGAGATAGAATTGTAGTAATCATTAGTATTGGAGATTTTATAGAATATCTTACTTAAGGGGGCGGTTTGTCAGAAATTTGTTTATGTTGGATTTGAAGACATCCAAGTTGTAGTCAGCTTGGAAACAGGAGAACGGAAGAGAGTTCCACAATCGTGTACTTCTGAGAAAGAAGTTCTGCTCATCGTACTCCATCCTTGGACCTACTTGGCTTTTATACGGATAGAGAATTGCATCAGTAGTGAGATACCTGCTGGAGCGGTAAAAGGACCCTACCATTTTCCCAGCGTCCCTGGCAACAAATTTGATGTACGTGTTCTATTTCAGATCAGGAGTAAAGGTCAAACCCAGAAGCTTGTCAAAACATGGAGCCTCCCCAAACGAGAGCCATCCATTTCAATTGATGCCAGATGGGGATCAGAGCGTTGATAATGTACAGATAGAAGCTTGGTTTTGGATGCATTAAAGGTGATCAGCCACCTCTTCCCCCATTGTACCACGCGCTCAAGATCAGAGGAAAGACACTTAGAGAGAACTTTGTCATTTACGGCCTTTGATGTGTTGCCATAGATGGTCGTGTCATCAGCATAGATGTCAACAAATGATTTAAGTATGTGTTTTGGGAGATCATTGATGTAGGTCAGGAAGAGAGTTGGGTCCAGGATGGACCCCTGGGGGACTCCAGCATTAATACTGTGGGCCTCTGATATCTGCCTATCAACCACTACTCTTATGAAGCTGTCAGAGCGAAACAATTTATGATTCAGAAAACATTTCCAGTTATACCGTACCTGGAAATCTTGTGAAGTAGGCCCTTATGTCATACCTTATCGAAGGTCTCCGATATGTCAACAGCAATTGCCCTGGAAATGAAGCCTTTGTCAAGAGATTCACTAATCCTATGAGATATAAGTGTTAGCACATCTGCTGTAGATCTTGCAGAGCGGAAACCATATTGAATGTCACTAAGAAGGTTGTTTCTGTGAGGTGCTTGACTATTCTTTATTTAATATGGATTCCAACAACTTACTCATGACACACAGGAGACTTATTGGTCTGTACTGAGAGGGAGACGACTTTTCACCTGAATTCTTAAATGCAGGGCATACTGATGAGGTTTTCCAGAGTGTTGGAAAGCACTTCTCCTTAAGGCAATGTTTAAAACCGTTTTGTAAGTATGGGGGCATGGTCTGGTTGAGCTTTTTCAGCACTATAATTGGAATGCCGTCAGGGCCAGTTGCTTTACTGGAATCAAGATTCTTGATTAGCTTGGCGACCTCACGCACAGATATTTGTATGTTGCATAGCGTGTTGTCTGTTATAGGAGGAAATACGGGGAGTTGATGGCCATTGTCGCATAGGGTAGAATTAACTGCAAAGTTCTTGGCAAATAGTCTGGCCTTGTCTGATGCTGACGAGATTACCTCAGGTCCATTGATGATGGTAGAGATAGAACGCACACTTCTGTTCAAGATCCTGTTTGCTATTTGCCAGAACTGGTGGGAACCAAGCCGCTACTCAGCTACTTCGGATTTAACAGACTTAGCATATAGCTATCTTGAATTTTTTATTACTATTTTACAGTGGTTGCTGGCAGTCCTGAAAGCAGCTTTAGTCTCAGTACATCTATTACGTTGGTAGCTATGGAAAAAGTGATTTCTGTGAGCGATGGCAGCAGAACATTCAGGGGAGAACCATGGCTGGCTGTTAGGTTTTTGTTGGAATTTTTTGGATGGTATTAATCGGTCTATGCCTACAATTAACCATTCGGTCAGGTCTGATACTATAGAGGACACATCCTTTTTAAACATGGAATGCAGAGGTAGGTCAGATATGAATGTACGGAAGCTATCCCAGTCAGCCATAGAGTATCGACATACAGTACGGTGGAGAGGTACGTCTGAAGACTTATTACATTTCATTTTTATCTTAACTGCTACAACAGAGTGGTCAGGATCCCATATGAGATAGAACGGAACATAACACAGCTCAGGGGAAGTGGTGAGGAAAAGATCTAGAAGGTTTGCAAATTGACCGGTAGTATCGGGCACACGGCTAGGTTCGTGAACAATCTGAGAGAGGTCATAGGCTTTGGCAAAATCATGACAAAACCTCCCCTCGTCATCGGTTTTATTTGAGTGGGTCAGCCATTCCACATTATGGAACGTGAAGTCACCGCAAATGTGAATGTTAGCCGAAGGATGAGAAGAGAGGATGTGGTCAATTTTCTCAGATATGCTCTTAAAGATAGTAACCGCACTGTTGTGGGGGCGATAGAGGGCAAATATAAATGCAGTGGTGTAAGCTAGTGCAACCCAGAAGCACATATAAGGTAGATTAGGGTCTTCTATTGAGATATCCCTTCCACATCGAAAGCCATCTTTGATGTAGGCACATATTCCATGCCCATGGCAATCTTGGGGGTCAGATTTCGATGTTAAGTTAGAGTATCCTTTAATTATGAATTCATCTAGAGAATTGTTTGGCACTATGTCAGTTTCCCTTAGAAATAATATGTCCGGTTTCGTCTCCTGTAATTGTGTTTCAACCTCTGGAAGGTTGGAACGTAGACCCCTGATGTTGGAAAAGGAGACATGGTAGTAGGGGTCTACGTTGGTTGATTGGGTTCTAGGTTTATTCGTGTTTCTTTTTAGGAAATTTGTCATGATTGTTGAGGTTTGGGGATTTGTGGAAAGGTCGGTAGACTTGGTTTGAGCAGGACAGAGAGGGAAAGTAAGAAAATGTTTTTTGTAGCACATGATAAGGTAAAGCCGTAACAATTACCCACTAGTGTGGCATCGAGAGGCCCTAACAGAAACTACTGTAGGGTCCAGAATCCATTCACCAAATGGCAATACAGCAGCCCCGGTACTTTGCACCTGCTGATAGGACAGCCTCCTTACTGGTTAATTCAAGGTTCGGGTCCCTGACTATCAGGCGGGTAATGTCAGCCCAGGTGACATAACCCCAAGGATAGACATAGAAACAGCAATTTTCCGATATCTCAGGCTACTCTTTACAAAGTACTACCGACCTGGAAAGCAGCTTTTTCTTCGCCCTTTGTCAGAAAAATCACTCATTGGAAATGAGGACTGAAGGACAAAAAAGGAGAAGCGCGAGTTACTGGAGCTGCCGATAACACATCCACATGTATTATCTACTCTCCATTGAGAAAAAAAAAAGGTGAAAAGGACTTAGTATAAGTCCGTTGCTACATTCCCGGCTTAGGGTAGTACTTGAAGATAGTCTACCCTCCCATGCTTTTTGCTTTTATCTAGGTCGAGCTGGGATGTTCGACCGTCCCTCCCCTCATAATAAATATGCTATAATGGAACTTTTATCAAATTGAAAAAGTCTGGTTATTTTTAACTCGTTTAAAAATCTGGTTAAGAAGTAATACCTTTAGGGTTACGTATTAACTTTAGACTACCTAGAAGTAATGCATTCTTTTAGAAGAAAAAAGTTGTGTGTTTTTGTGTTCAGATAATATGCAAATATAATGTGGGAAATTTTCAATTTCATGGGAGACTTTTTTCTCGTTTTAAATATAAGAAAAATATTGGTTAATAAAAGTATTTTTGACAAAAAAAGATTTAGGAAAAAGATAAGAAAACAAGACAAATATTCAGGATTAAAGTCAAACCTGTGATAAGGAAAAAGAGAAAAATAAAAAATAAAAAAGTAAAACATGTTCGTGTTTTTAGATTAGTAAACTGCAAAAGTTACCACAGAAAAGTTCCTTAGCTTTTAGGACTGTGGAGTTGGACTTAGCTTGGAGTTCATAGCGTAAAAAGGAGGAATGTCAGCCAGTCAGTCTGCTTTTATATCCTATTCTGTATTTATTTGCGATGTGTTCACGTGTAGGAATACAAAAGTCATTTGAAAAAGAACGAAAACGTTTCTTCCAAAACACATAATTTCAACTGATCCTTAGGTAGTAATCTTTTGCTACACAGTCATGACTATGTTTCGTTAGCTAGTGACTACAGACCTCCTTAGGCGACACAGCTTATACACAAGCAAAATTGGCCTATATATAAATATATATATATATATATATATATATATATATATATTTACACGTGTATATATATATATATATATATATATGTCCGCGCGTGTGTGTGTGTGTGTGTGTGTGTCTGCTGGTGAATTATTGAGAATCTCCATTATAGACATAATGTAAGAGAGATGTAAAGAGAGAGGGAGAGAGAGAGAGAGTTTAGGCGTCGCAGAGCAAGGTATGAATAGACTAATTTGATAAATATGAGTTCTTTGTAAACGCGAATGCTGTCCGTTTTCTGCCATTCTGATCTCGTTCTTTGTTAATATGATTTACGGTCGACACAGAACGTAAGGGCAGATGAAGTATGGAGGGTGACGTGGGGCATAACAAACTTTCGACACCGTTGCCATCACATGTCAGTCATCACCATTATACAATGTTCGAGACACGTTGGGGGGAGGGTAAATCAATCCTATCGCAACATTGTCGCTCTGTTCCTGTCCCACGTACGACCTTCATTATTAATGTTTTACGCCGAAGTGGTTTCGACTTTGGATACTCATTTTCTTTATTTTTAATGTAGATATTGGAGAAATGTATTATTTAAACAAACACCGTAAAACGGATTACAGAAACATTAGGTGAGGGGGGGGGCTAAGTGCTTAATGACGCCGACTTCCAGCCCAGTCGGTTCACGGGAAACACTCTCACTTTGGGATGCTAGCAACCGTCATGTTCTGCTACACAGAAGTATTCGCTGTCCTTCTAGAAAACACTCTAACTTGAAAGATGTCGAGGAAACGATTGCCAACAATAACCATTCGGATTGATTTTAAACTAAAGATGGGTACCCGGCGTTGCCCCGGTGTTTGTAGGTGTGTGTGGTGTTAAATAAAAAAGAAACCGGGGGTTAGGATCGAAGCCGTAGCCCTGAGGGAAAGTTTGAAAATTAAATCGGCCAGCCAGAATGATGCATTGTTATAAGCGAATAAGTAAAAGATGTTCGAAAGTCGTCGAGCGTTACAACGACGACGATGACGATGTAAGCATTGTTATAAGCGAAGTAAGAAAAGAAAACAGCGTTTTAATTAAGCGGGGGGGGGGGGGTAATCAAAACATCGAAAAAGAAACACAAAAAAACTAACGTAAGGCAAACGAACGATGAAAACAGAAAAAACGAACACGTGAAAAATGGCGTAAATAAGTCTGTTTCGATATTAAAATTAAAAAAATCGGTGGGTACTCGGGTGTTTTGTGGTGTCGCTAAGAATAAGCGAAGTAATAAAAAAAAACAGGAAAACGAACGTTACATGAAAAATGGCTTAAATAATACAGGGTTCAATATTTAAATTTAAAAAATCGAAAAAAAAAACATCACATACCACGATTCGAACCCAAAACGTTTAGATAATGAACCAAGGCCTGAACTTAACGTGAGCTAAAGCGACTTATATCAAATTCGTACGGTTTTTTCAACTATTTAAAGTAAATCAGGTCACGACGTCATGACATAATCTGACGCATGCGTTGTTGACCCCCCCCCTGTAGAAAATTGTCGATTTCGGGGTGAAAAAGTTAACGTCTCTCTCTCTCTCTCTCTCTCTCTCTCTCTCTCTCTCTCTCTCTGTTTACGTCTCTCTCTCTTTCTCTCTGTTTGCGTCTCTCTCTCACTTCGTCTTCCTTACTCTAAAGAGTGTTACTAAAAGAAGAAAATGGCGTCTGGCTGTTTTTTTTTGTAAGCGTATTTTTTTTACTTCACATTTTTGGCTTGTTATTTTTCGTTTAACTATCGTATCTAACTATTTTTAACGTGCTAATAACTTTGGTAACGTTTTCATAGCGTAGAAGTTCATACTTTAGCTTGTGTGAGGGTTAAAAAAAATTTTACTGATAAAAACAATGTTTTTAAATTCAGACTGCCATTACAGCTTGCTGACATCAAGATCACGTGACATGACTCAGCGGGTTTTAAATACAAGTTGACCCAAAATAAACGGTCCCGTGTACACTTTATGTAGAAGAGTTGGTGCCCGTATTTTTAGGGACAGTTATAAATCGATTTAAAAATATGTAATGTTTAACATTAAGATGTCACTTTTTGCCCCCCCCTCCTGCAGAAAATCGATCTGTTGGTTCTTTTGGGCCATTTTTTTTATATTTGTCGTCCGGAGGGTGGGTCTTTTAGATGAAACCAAGGTTGTGAATTTTTGTTTGGTCGGTCAAAAGTTTTTAGCAGACACACAAACATACATACATACATACATTTTCGCTTTTATATATATAGATTAATGAACGATGCGTAGTAACAGCGAAAATAAACGTTTAAACTCATATTTTATACTAATGAACCAAGATATACGGTTTCAATCCGATGTGGAGTCATTCTCACGACCCAATCGTAATTGATGTCTCCTGCTAAGAAACTTTATCTGCGTGTATGTGAGAGTTGAGTTCGTTTTCTATGGACTCGAAAACGGCTGGGGTGAGCGTAATGAAATTTCACACATCAGTACTTTATGTGTCTGGCAATGTACTTAGATATGTTTAGCATCGGAATATTTTCGATAAGTCTAAGTAATCGATAAGCCAAAAAATTCAATAAAATAAGAAACAGGCGATTTTTATCAACACTTGATACAGCCTCACATCACTAGTACAGTTTAAAAGTGTTATTACCACACAAGCTGAAAGGTCCAACACATAAAATCAACAGTATGTTCTTTCATGAGACAAGGGTGCGATTTAAATTAATGTTTTTGCTTAAAGCACAATTTCACAATGATACTTGACTTTTTTCATTTTAAACGTAAATGAAAGCCATTATTACCGCACAAGCAGTGATACCAGGTATATAAAATTTACATTATATTCTTTGATATGGTAGGGGAGCGTTCAAACTGAATAATTCTTGTTTAGTGCACAATTGAAACGTGATACTCGACTTTTTTATTTTAAACTTTAATTCAAGCTATTATAGATAAAATGATTATATTACAGAAACAGTAGATTCTCTACAGTGCAATGTAAACTACAATGTATTGTGAAAAAGGCACGGCGTGCCGGCATGTGAAACTTCCTTCCGATGTCGGAGGAAGAGGAGTGCCGATGAGAGAAGGGTACTAAAGCTTAGCATCTCCGCTGAAGCCACAAGCCTGGGTCTCTTTGAACTTGTGGGCCGATGCTGTGTCCTTCTGCCACACACAGGTTCTGGCAGCGGCCACTTCATTGCACTAAAAGATCACCACACTGTTCAGCACATCCCGGTACACTTTTGTGTTGACTTTCAAGCCGACTTCGAAGACGTAACCTGGCATCATTTGGCCCTCACTTGAAGCCACACCAAAACCATAACTGTGGTCGGAATATTTATTTTCACGGCATGGGCACGTCCCTCTTATCTGTCCTAATCTACCGACGTATTTTGACGGTGATTGCAATGGTCCTGTTTTCATAACTTGGATCAGTGAGTGAGCAGGAGTTGTACAGCGGCGCATCTTCTATCACGCTTGATTAACATTATGGTTTTCAACAAGAAAGAATTCCGGTTTTGTAAACGGAAATGGAATCATGTCGTCTTTTTTACGGCTACTGTTTTATTGTTTTACACTGTAAATAAAACTGATAAATATGGGAAAATGTTAACCCAATTCGGTTGTGATTGCATTTCTTGCAAAAGACCTGATACTGTTTACTGCTGTAAACACCTGTCAATATTATACCGTCTAAATCTCCTTCCAAAATTGTTCCATCAATCGTGTGGTGACGTGGCCATCCACATCTCGCAATGCCAACGATTGATCTGCCTGGTCTACTCGTCTCTCTAATATTGTTATGACACTTTTTATTATATATAAATAAACAACGTGCGCGTTCTAATAAATTCTAATCTAAAAAAAAACAACAAATAGCTCAATTCCTAATTCTATATATTGCATTAGCCACAACTATTAATCTCCCTACGTAAGGCACATTATACGGCATGCATCATATTTTTTCTTTTTCTTTTACAGTAAAACGAACCAGTCTAATAACCGACAATATTTGCAAAATTAGGATAAAATATAAACATTCTTGAATATTTTTTACATAGAAATCACAACTTATCAAGGCAAGCGGCCACTCGAGGATAAAGGTTAAAGAGTGTACAGTAGTCAATTGGACAATTTTGTTAACTTAAGGGGAATGGCTTATAAAGAACTTGTTTACATTGGACTTGAAGATAACCATATTGTATTCAGCTGGAAAGCAGGAAAACGGAAGACAGTTCCGCAGGCGTGCAGACCAATGCCCACACAATTGCCGTGCTAATAAAAGCATTATTTAGAAAATCATTTATTACGACGAAAAGAAAGCTTTGCTAATTAGTTTGTGTTTACATCATCCTATTTTGCATGCAAATCATCACCTATTTTAAAATCTTAATGAAATCATTCAAACTCATTCAAATAGCAAGAATGACGAACTAATGCAAATAAGCGTCATTTTAAAAAGAGAAATAAATGTTTCCCTCACGTTTTTTTTCCATAAATTACAAGAAAAACCCCTGAAAATAATATTTAAAATTATAAACTCGTGTATTATTCGTCTCCAATATAACATTTTAAGTTTTGCAAAACAATAAACACAAAACTTACACGAGTTTAAACTTACATATAAAATACAAATTAGAAAATATTTGATGGAAATTGATAAATTTTATAAGAATTGAAATCGGTAATTGCATTGGAATCGGAAAAATATTTGAAAACGTCCCATCAATAATATTTTTATTTTTCTATCTATTTATCTACCTATCAATTTTTTTATCTACCTTTCAATATAAAAAATATATTTTATTCTATTATATACTAGCAGTTCAGCCCGGCTTTGCTCAGGCCCTATGTGCTGTTTATAACTTGATTCCCGTAAATCTGGTCGTACAAAAGTTACTTCTAACAGGGAAGACAATGCTATCAAGATCCACAGCCTAAGAAACATATTTTAAAAGGATTCCCAAATCCAACAATAGCCCAATCTTGTTTAAAAAAAATGTTCTCTCTTTCTACTGTCAAGCAGAGATTAAAGGATTTAATTTGCGAGGATATGTTGCAAGATGCAACCATTGATTTCTGTAAAGAACATAAAGTGCCGTCTGATGCAATGTCAGATGAATGAAGATCATGGCTCTTCATATAGTTCAAAAGTGCTTTTTGGCGACGAAAGCAAGTACAATAGGCTAGGCAGTGATGGTAAGCCGTGCGTCCGTCGGAGGAAAGACGAATAATTTAATCTTAGGTGCCCAGTTTCAACGCGGCAAGGCAGTGAAGGTTTAGTTTTGGTGAGGGGCAGTATTAGTACCAATGTTCCAGGGCATATAGTTCACGTGCACGGTAGAATTAATTCGACCAAGTATATTAATATGTTGACTGAGCATTTTCTACCCTACTTTGGTCGGAATTTGGATGATAATTCCATCTTCATGCAGGATAATGCTAACGTTCACACAGATGGCATTATAAAGAGGTTCCTAGAAGATCATGATATGCCGTGTTTGAATTGTCATGCACAATCTCCAGACCTCAATCCTTTCGAAACGTATCCCATAACATCAAGCAACAAACTTCAAATTTGGAAGAACTTTGGACAAAAATATTAAAAAAGTGGGATGCCATTTCCCCAGAGTATTGTTGCAGTCTAATTCAAGGAATTCCCAAAAGATTGCGGGCTGTCAAAGTACAGAAAGGCTACGCTACTAAATATGAACTAGTTCATTGTGTTCTGCTCTATTTGTGGTGCATTAATATCTTAAAATTACATTTAAATAACAATTTTCAATTGTGCGGATTTTCTTTTAGCCTCCTCAATTTGAAGTTTTTTTTTTTTTAATTAACGCGAGCACAATAATATTTCAATTAAAAGTCAAATATGAACAGGTAAAATTGTAGAAGAATTAATAGCCAATCAAATGAGGTATAGTTTGTTTAAGCAGTTACATTGCATTTAGCTTAAATTGGCAGTCTTTGAAAGAATTACAAGTGCGGACTTTCTGTTTGCCGCCTGTATATACGAGGGGCATGACATAAGTAATGGCTCTGACCCACTTCCCATAGAAGTAGAGCAACGAAACTTGGCACAGTTAGTAGTGTTTCTCAACATAGGAACTACCCAGAGTTATGCATTTCTCCCATCGTTTGATGCAGCTCTGGAGACCGTTTTTGTAGAATACCCCAGGTTGGTTCTCCAACCACGACGTGACTTCAGAAATCAAGGCTGCATCATCTGGGAAAGCTTACCTTTAAAAAACAAGTTCATGGCTGGGAAGAGGTAAAGGTCAAGGGGTGCAAGGTTAGGAGAGTAGGGAGGATGGTGGAAATTTCATAACCACACGCCCGTGCTTCTGATCTGGCGACATGCGAGTTGTGGACCAGAGCGTTGTCCAGCAGGAGGAAAGTACCTTTGCTGGTCTTGCCCCGCCTCTTGATTTTGATAGCTTCCATTAATTTCCTCAAAAGTGAAGCATAATAGGCTCTTGTAATTGTGGTACCCTTTGTCAGGTAATCTTTCAGCACTACTCTGTTTTGATTCCAGAAGACTGTGAGCATGATCTTGCCAGCAGAGGGCTACACCCTTGCCTTCTTTGGAGGTGGTGAGTCCAAGTGATTCCACTGCATTGACTAGGCTTTGGTCTCTGGATCATAGTGATAGACCCAGGTTTCATCTTGTGTAATCAGTCTTTTGAAAAACTTTGACTCCTCTTCTTGGCACATCTCCAAATTCATCCTCGAGCACTCAACGCGTTCTCGCTTCTGGAATGGTGAGAGCAACCTGGGAATTCATCTGACAGACACCTTATGCATATCCAAATGGTCATGAATGATAGGTCCATAGACCTTGCATTAATCTTGACATATTGGGCTATTTGGCGAATAGTACTGCGCCGATCTTCCAAAATGGCAGCCTCAACTTGATGAACAGATGCCTCATCAATGACAGAAGGGGGGGGGCGTCCAGCTGTGGGAGCTATTTCCACAGACTTCCGGCCACGGTTGAATTCACAATTCCAGCGTTTTACAAGGTCATATGATGGGGCATTATCACCACAAGTCTCTTGTGGTATGCGTCCTTTTAAATACAAAAACTGGATCATTGCTCAACATTCAACAGGCTCCATTTCACACCTGACTCAGTTCAAACACCTGTAAAAAGAAACCACAATTAGTTCAGAGCTGTAATTTGTCACATAACCAGTAGAGATATAAATCATTACACATGCAAAATTTCAGCTAGATCAGACAACTGGAATTAGGTCTGGGGCATTATTCATTGCACGCCCTTAAGAGTTTTACTCATGTCTAGGTAACCTACATCAAAAATCTTAATTAGTGAGACCCAAAATTGGAGATCGTTGAAGTCAGGAACGGTCGACACTTTCAACTTTGACCTCTTGGCAGCCAATTTTTCGCTCCCAAAACTGATTATAATGCTTGCTGTTTGTCTGAATATACTTTTATTTAAAATGTTAAATGTTTAGGCCCCAAATTTGCTGAATAGTTTGCTAGAGAGTGTAAAAGTCAATCCTTATGAGCTTTGATCCCTTGGCAGCAACATTTTCGCCCCCAAAACTAATTAGGAATCTTTCCCTATATGTGCGTACACGTTATGTACAATTTGAAATGTTTAGACCAAAAATTCGTTGAGGAATTTAGTAGAGATCGTAGAGGTCATTTTTTTTTTTTTTTTACTTAACTTATTAGATGTATTAATGTTCATAGGGGAATATGAATTGAATCGTATGTTTTTAAATATATAAACGGCTATATTACGTTACAAACGAAGCCTTACTCTCATTACCAAACTTATATCTCTCCTTTTTTTTTAATTTTCAACGACTTTTTCCATTTTTGAGATTGAACAGGGTCATACGTTTCATTAAATCAAAAATATATTTTCAAATATTTGTACTGGTATTTTGTTTTCGTTCATTTCTTTAATCCAGAGGTTAAGACGAAAAATTGATAAACACATAACTTGGTTATCGGAATACTATACTACTAATATATATATATATATATATATATATATATATATATATGATTTTCAGAATTTCACAGATTATATAGAATAAATGCCACATCAAACAACGTCGCAGCCCACAAGAGCTAAAACAGTCAACGAACCGGAAGTCCAAGAGTCGAGTTCCGCCATCATTTGAGCTATATATATATATATATATATATATATATATATATATATATATATATATATATATGTGTGTGTGTGTGTGTGTGCACGCGCCTGAATCCGTGTATATATATTTACATACATATACATACAATATTTATATATTCATATATATACACATATATATATACATATATATACAAAAATATATTTAGAAATTCCGCTTAATTGTTTGTTATCTTCATGAAGCACGACATGAAATGATATAGAGTCCTTTATGCAAAGTTTTTTTTTTATTTTTCTTCTTTTGCTATATATTAAAGTTATATATATATTTATATATATATATGTGTGTGTGTGTGTGTGTGTGCGTGTGTCTATACATATAACTGTCTGTGTCTGTGTTCAAGTGTGTGTATCATGATATTTATTCACTTAACCCACTTTTGCGAAAACAAAATTTAGCCGCGGGTGAATCGTGACACGTAATAGACATTACTAAACCTTTCTATATTCCTGGCTAATGTATCAGTACGTGAGTTTAAAAATAAAAAAAAGAATACAGTATTCGATAGTAGCTTCTACATTCCATAACAGTAAGTGTAAAGTATTATATTAAACAGTTATATATTATAGTCGTTATGTGTAAAATGGTTAAACGATCCTCAAAACGTATAGGCATTTTGACCTCTGCCTTCACTTACAAATTCAATTTCAGTAAATCGACTAATTCTAATGGAATCGTAAGTATTTATTAATTAAGATTATCTTTATTCTTAGTTGAAAGCTATTATGGTATTTATTGTATTTATTTGCTTTCCCACCAAAGCAAAATGGCACACGGCCGTTTTTTAGTGGGGGGGACCCAGTTCGACTAAAAGTAGGGTAAAAAGAGGGCACTCTGGTTGCGATCAAAAATAATAATTGTCCTAGTATAGAGGGTTTCCCCTCAATTGACTGGTACAAATTATTTTAAGTGCAGCATCTGCAAAACAGATACTAGACTTTGATCCCGGTTCGAATGCCAAACAAAAAAAGGGTATTCATTTGCTCCCTCACCGAGACAAATAAGGCACAAGGCCGATTTTTAATGTGAGGAGTGAAGGGAAAATGGGGACCAACTCCCCAGGAGAAGGGGGGCTGGATAATTAAAATTGGTATGAAAGGTTGCCCCTACATTTACCAAGGTCTTATATGTGGGATTGCCTCCACATATGGTGTTTGCTTGCAGTATCTGCCGGAATAGATACTACACTTTGATCCTGGCCCGAAGGCCAAGAACAAAAGGGCACTAATTTGACCCCGCACCGAGCAAATTAGGCACAAGGCCGATTTTTAATGTGAGCAGTGAAAGGGAATTGGGGGTCAACTCCCCGGGGAGTAGGGGAGCTGGATAGTGACAATTGGTATGAAAAGTTTCCCCTACATTGACCAAGGTCTTACGTGGGGTCGCCACTACATATGGTCCTTGTTTGCAGTATCTGCCGAAACAGATATAACATTTTGATCCCGGCACGAAGGCTGGTATTTATTTGCTCCCCCACTGAGCAAATTAGGCACAAGGCCGATTTTTAATGTGAGGAGTAAAGGGGAGGGGGAAGAGAAAAGGTGACAACTCCCGAGAGGTGGGAAATGGGAGCTGGATAGTGATTTGTGAGCTGGCCCAAGTAAGGTTGCCCCTACCTGGACCAGAAGATTGCCACAAGGGCAATGGTCTTTGCTTGCAGCATTATGCCGAAGCAGACGATAAACTTTGATCGTCTTTGCTTGCAGCATCTGTCGGAACAGATACTACACTGTGATCGTCTTTTTTGCTCGCAACCCCCGAGCAAATTAGGCACAAGGCCGATTTTAAATGTGAGGATGAAGGGGAAATGGGGACCAACTCCCCGGGGAGTAGGGGAGCTGGATAGTGACAGTTGGTATGAAGGGTTTACCCTACATTGACCAAGGTCTTATATGTGGGGTTGCCCCCACATATGGTCTTTGCTTGCAGTATCTGCCGGAACAGATGGTATTTATTTGCTCCCCCACCGAGCAAATTGGGCACAAGGCCAATTTTTAATGTGAGGAGTGAAGGGAGGCGGAAAGGAAAAAGGGGACCAGCTCCCGAGAGGTGGGAAATGGGAGTGGTTAAAGGTCAGGCATGTGGGGTTTCCCCCACATCTGGTCTTTGCTTGCAGTATCTGCCGGGACAGATGGTATTTATTTGCTCCCACACCGAGCAAATTAGGCACAAGCCAATTTTTAATGTGAGAAGTGAAGGGAGGAGGAAGGGAAAAAGGGGACCAGCTCCCGAGAGGTCGGAAATCTGAGCTGGTTAAAGGTTAGATATGTGGGGTTGCCCCCACATCTGGTCTTTGCTTGCAGTATCTGTCGGGACAGATACTACACTTTGAGGTATTTATTTGCTCCCCCATTGAGCAAATAAGGCACAAGGCCGATTTTTAAAGTGAGGAGTGAAGGGGAAATGGGGACCAACTCCCCGGGGAGTAGGGGAGCTGGATAGAGACAATTGGTATGAAGGGTTGCCCCTACATTGACCAAGGTCTTATATGTGGGGTTACCCCGACATATGGTTTTTGCTTGCAGTATCTGCCGGAACAGATACTACACTTTGATCTTGTTTATATATTTTATTGCGTTTTAAAAATTTTGAGAATACAATTAAGTAAAAAACAAAAGATTTTTAAACAACAAAATTAAGCACAAGGCCC
>NC_136508.1:21092902-21205402 GCF_053919585.1 Euprymna scolopes
CTGTGTACATTTCCCTACGCAATAACTCTGTAATTTTTAGTATATTTCCATTAAATATTATAACGCGAAGCACATCCATAAAAATTGACACGTACACACGAAATGATGACGTCACTATAATTGTGTAAAATGCTGACGTTTTATTCATCGCCGTGGAGGTACCTAGAGACCATTTTGTATTGTGCTTGTGCAGCAGTGTCGTTCTATTTTGTGCTACAGCAACGAATATTTGGTTGTAGTGAGAGAAAAATGGAACAGCTTTGCTTTTGTTGTAGCAATATGAATGACTTAATATCAATGGCGAACCCCTACAATGGACATAACGATACAGTAAAACGAAACTAGTAACATGTCTCTTCTTGGTGGAATGGGTTGTAGGGAAAAGACAAATCATCCCCACTACATCGCTAAGCCGATTTTGTACACTGTCGAGACATGAAAGAATGCATAGAGAGTCATCTCCCCAGATACGCAAGTGGTACTCAATATTAGTGTCTCTGGGGTTTTATTGCAATCAATCTTTAGATGAAAACTATTAAAATCGATATCCAGCAACAATGATTAAAGATTACCATGTCACACACGTCGCGTAAAGTAATAAATTGTCCATGTGTAGATAGATAACTAAACACGCACACACTCGCCCACACACACGTACACACACGCACACACAACATATATATAATGTATATATGTATATATATAATGTGTATATATATATATATATATATATATATATATATATATAATGTATACATATATATATACACGTTAGAAAATCATTTCATCCAAGGCATGAAAATTGTGAAACAAAATGTTTTTACTATAGGCTTTTAAAATAAAGGTACAAGATTCAATTTGAAATATATTTATCTTCAAAGTGCCCTTTTATAAATTTTACAAAGTAACGTATGAACATTTAATTTAATTTGAATCAAGAAATCACCTTGGATTCATTTTATATAATGTACATTCTGTTGCACTTTTAAAAAATCATTGAAAATATTATATGTATATCATTAATTGCTGGATGAAAGATAATGTTTTTAAATTGCAACAAAATATACATTACATAAAATAAATCCGAGGTATTTATTTTTAATTTTGACCCCATTATGACCCTTAACATTTATTGTTTAGACAACAAATAAGCTATTAAGGTAGATCTATGTCCAAGTAACCTATATCTAAAATTTCAATTTTTTTAAAACCAAAATTGCGGAGGAATTTGGTAGAGTTCTCAAAGGTTAAGTCGTTGAACTTTGACACCTTAACAACCCAATTTCTATACGTAAAAAGAATTACAAAGATTTTCCCAAATCTCCATACCCTGTATATAAAATTTCGAGTGTGTAGACGGAAGATTGACTGAGTTATTGTGTCGGAGAATGTACACAGACAGACATATAGACAGACAGACATACACTTTTACTTATATATATATATATATATATATATATATATATATATATATATATATATATACTAGCATGGGCGCTCGGCGTTGCCCGGGTGTTTGGAGGAGTATGCTGAGCAAAAAAAAAAAAAAACGCCTATTATTACTCCTTAACATGTATTGTTTTGGGCTCAAATGAAGGTTTTAAGTTAGATCCATGTCCAAGGAACCTATATCTGAAATTTAAAGTGTTTAGACCCAAAATTGTCGGAGGAGTTGGGTAGAGATCCCAAAGGTCAAATCATTGAACTTTGACCCTATAAGAGACAAATTTCTGTCCGAAAAATGATTAAAAGTTTTTCCCAAATCTCAATATCATGTATATCAATATATATATATATATATATATATATATATATATATATATATATATATATACTAGAATTTACCCCCGGTGTTGCCCGGGTGTTTGGAGGTGTATGTTGAGCAAAAAAAAAAAAGCGCTCAATTTGACCCCTATTATGACCCCTTAACATTTATTGTTTGGGGCTGAAATCAAGTTATTAAGTTAGATCCATTTTCAAGGAACCTATATCTAAAATTTCAAGTTTTCGACCCAAAATTTTCGGAGAAGTTTGGTAGAGTTCTCAAAAGTCAAATCGTTTAACTTTGACCTCTTTACAGACAAATCTCAGTTTGAACACTGATTACAAAGATTTTCCACATCTCAGTACTCTGTATATCAAATTTCGAGTCTGTAGAATATAAATTGACAGAGTTATTGCGTAGGGAAATTTACACACACAGATACACAGACACACAGATACATGCACAGACAGACAGACACTTTCACTTTTATAGATATAATAGACAAAGATATATACGTATACATAAATATATATGGAAACATTTTTGTGCTTACTGTAAACTTTTTACGCAAATATTATGCAAGTATAATATGTAGAATATCTGCGTGAATATGATTACACGTAATAGTAAACCAAAGATGATCATCCCATGAGAAAACCGAAAAGCCTAATAGGGAATTAATAAAAATGAATGTTTAAAAGAATGTGCAAATTAGCACAACCCATAGATAAGAAAATTGTATTTTCTTTTTAAATAAATAAGAAAAGAGGGGTTTTTTTAATATGAATATCACTAAATATATAAAATTACTATTTTTGGATTATTTGATCTTTTCAGCTTTAAAAAATGTTGACATTTTTATCCACCAACATTTGTTTTGTTTAGTATTCGGACCATGAAATATAGGGGGGGGGTAGAACACCTAAAAAAATGTTTCCTCTACTATATTTAACGAAACCTACTTTTATTATGTAATTTTTTTAAATAATGAAAAAATATCGAAAATTTCGGGAAGATATGGCTATTATTTGATTTTTGCTAGATCTTTAAAACATGGTCGTGTCTATTGGTTAAAAAACCATCACTACTTAGGAACGTTGTTTTAAAGCGCCGATAATGTCCCGCATTTTAATTATGTAATCTTTCTAGGGCAATTGCTCTTGACATATCTAAAGCCTTTGATAGGGTATGGCATAAAGGTTTACTTCATAAGATCGCTAGCTATGGTATAGCTGGAAAGGTCTTCTCAATTATTAAATCATTTCTTTCTGATAGGTTCATAAGAGTAGTAGTTGAGGGGCAAAAATCAGAAGCTCACAGTATTAATGCCGGTGTCCCTCAGGGATCCATCCTGGGCCCAACTCTTTTCCTGATCTACATTAATGATCTTCCAAATCATATCCTTACATCATTTGTAGACATTTATGCTGACGACACTACCATTTATGGTACCACATCTAAGACAGTAAACGACCAAGTTCTCTCCAATTCTCTCTCTTCTGATCTTGAGCACGTAGTACAATGGGGAAAGGAGTAGCTGGTTACTTTTAACCCATCTAAAACCAAGCTTCTCTCTTTACATCATCAACATTCTAATCCACATTTGTCATCAATTGAAATGAATGGCTCTCGTCTTCAGGAGGCCTCGAGTTTTGACAAGCTTCTGGGCTTGACCATTACTCCTGATCTTAAATGGAACACATATATCAAATCTGTTGCCAAGTCCGCTGGAAAAATGGTGGGATCTTTCTATCGATCCAGTAGATATCTCACTGCTGATGCTATTCTCTATCTATATAAGAGCCAGGTACGTCCAAGGATGGAATACTGTTGCCACATCTGGGCAGGAGCTGCTAGAAAGGACTTGTCCTGCCTTGATAGAGTTCAAAATAGACTTCGTAGCCTCGTAGGAGATGTCCTTTTCTCCTCCTTGCAACCTCTATCTCACAGAAGAGATGTTGCGAGTTTGTCTCTTATGTATCGTTATTTTCATGGAAAGTGTTCAACTGAGCTTCAATCTATGGTCCCCCCTCGCAAAACTTTCACAAGAAACACTCGTCGCGCTGTAAACACTATCAATAATTTCCCCCACTCTTTATCTGTGCCTAAACCTAAACGTAGATTCCATGAACAAAGCTTCTTTCTTAGAACTGCACGCCTGTGGAATTGTCTTCCGTTTTCCTGCTTTCCGGCTGACTACAATATGGTTGTGTTACAAGTCTAAAGTAAATAAGTTCTTGATGAGCCGTTCCATATAAGTTATTAAATTTACCAAATTTTCATTACTAATGATTACTATATTGACCAATTTCTACTGTACACTCTTTAACCCTTATCCTTGAGTTGCCTCTGGACCTTGATAATGTGGTGATGCCTTTGTAAAATAAAAATGTAATGTTATGTTGTAAAAATTAAAAAAATAAACCCAACATATTAGCATTTTTTTGAAGATTTTACTTTTAAATAGTAAAAAAGGATGATAATATGAAATTTAATTACAATTACATCGTGTTACATATAGGGGGGGTTTAAAACTGTGGCGTGCTTTGGAGGTACCTAATGGTCTATATATTATTTAATTGGAATTTATTATGTAGATGAGTATTATTTATCAATTTATTGCGGACTGTTATCCTCAGCTTTTTGGTTGTTGTTTCATAACGTTTCGGACAACTATTCCTCTGGCCTTCGTCAGGCGGTAAAGATGCAATTAGGAGATTCGAAGTTTCTATCCCCTCGCGGTTGCCAACTGACGAAGACCAAAGGAATAGTTGTCCGAAACGTTGCGAAACAACAACTTTAAAAGTTAGAATAATAATCTGCAATAAATTAATACAAAATGGTCGTTTTAAAGTCTTAAATCTTGGCCTTCGGGCTGGGATAAAAGTGTAGTATCTGTTCCGGCAGATACTGCAAGCAAAGACCATATGTGGGGGCGACCCCACATATAAGACCTTGGTCAATGTAGGAGCAACCCTTCATACCAATTGTCACTATCCAGCTCCCCTACTCCATGGGGAGTTGGTCCCATTTCCCCTTCACTCCTCACATTAAAAATCAGCCTTGTGCTTAATTTGCTCGGTGGGGGAGCAAATAAATACCAGATCAAAGTGTAGTATCTGTTCTTCAGATGCTACACTTTAATTTCTTGTTCTCTGTTAATGGAGAAAAATCCTTCACGACTGAGACAATTTTTTATTTTTGTTCCTTTTCTCCACATTAAAAAACGCCCCTGGTGTCTAACTCTGTCCCGTGGGGAGGCATTGTAAATAGGAACAAATGTTGTTTGGGTCGTTTTCTTGGATAAAAACTCCTCTTAAATAGTCGTCTTAACTTCTTCCAGATAGTTTAGTGTTCTTTTGTTGTAGGAATCTTAGTTCAATTGATTATCTTGAATAGCCCCCTATTATCAAATATCTGAGATCTCTCCATAAAATGGTTTTGTAAGGACTATCTGGTATGAGAATATTCCCCAAGTATAAGAGAGCGCGGACGCTCGTATGGCGTGTATATCCAAATATCGAACGACGTGAGATATAACATCACGGCAAGCAAAAAGAAAAAGACTATATAAAAAAAGAAACAGCAAGTTCTAGAGGAGCGATGTTAGTGAAGACGACCACATTAGAGAGGTAGGGTTACGTCACAGACGTAACGAGAAGTCACACGTTGCGGAAGAATGGGGATGAAACAGGAGGTGAAGTTCTTTCCTATTATTTTTCTTATTTGCGAGTGACTGTTGGGCCTCAGTACGCTACGTGTTTACCCGTGTGTAGAATGTGTGTAAACGTGCGCCACGTTACACTAGTAAACCACGTTACGCTAGTAAACCCTGGCAAAATTTCCGAAATAACCGTATTCGAAACTCTCAAATAAGATCCCTTCGCTATTAACACACAGTAGCTCATATAACAGATGATATACGACACAATCAATGTTAAGCCTTATCAATTGTGAATACCAGCCGCTGTATGTATGTCGTTGACACAGCTCTGCAAGAATTACAAATACCTTCTTTAAATCGGGATATATCTGAAAAAATCTCATTAAATCGCAATATCCATGCAGTTGGTGATCGCTTCTGAATTTTATATCCCCTTAACACATCCACCTTAGGAGGAAACCGGTTACACCCGCCTAGGGTAAACACTGCTGGTCAGCAAAGAATATGAGGCGTGATGTACCTTCTTTTTTTTCTTCTTTTGTACACAGAAATCACCACTTACAAAGACCCGAAGGCCACTCGAGGATTAGGGTTAACGGGTATACATTAGTCAATGTGATTATAGCGTAGTAAACATTAGTAGTGGGAATTTTGTAAATTGGATTACTTAGGGGGATGGTTTATCAAGAACTTGTTTACGTTCGACTTGAAGACAATAAGATTGTAGTCAGCTGAAAAGCAGGCAATCGGAGGAGAGTTCCACAGGTGTACGATTCTAAGAAAGAAGCTTTGTTCATCGAATCTGCATTTAGGTTTAGGCACAGATAAAGAGTGTGGGTAATTATTGATAGTGGTTTTGGCTAGACGAGTGTTTTTCGTGAAAGTTTGGCAAGGAGGGACCATACATTGAAGCCTAGCTCAGCACTTGCCATGAAAATAACGATAAAGCAGAGAATGGCTCACAACGTTTCTTTTGTGGGAAAGAGGTTGCAGGGAAGAGAAAAGATATCCCTCACGAAGTTACGAAGTCTATTTTAAACTCTATCAAGGCAGGATAAGCTGCTTCTAGCAGCTCCTGCCCAGATGTGGCAACAGTACTCCATCTTTGGACGTACCTAGCTTTTATATAGGTAAAGAATTGCATCAGGAATGAGATATCTACTGGAGCGGTAGAAAAATCCTACTATTTTTCCAGCGACCTTGGCAATGGATTTGATATAAGTGTTCCATTTCAGGTTAGGAGTAAAGAGCAAGCCCAGAAGCTTGTCAAAACATGAAACCTCCCCAAGACGAAAGCCATTCATTTCAACCGATGTCAAATTGGCATTAGAGCGTAGATGGCGTAGAGATAGTTTTAGATGAATTAAAAGTAAGCAGTCACATCTTTCCTTATTGTACCACATGCTCAAGTTCAGAGGAGAGAGAATCAGAGAGAACTTCGTCGTTTGCGGTCTTTGCTGTGTTACTATAGAAAGTAGTGTCGTCAGCATAAATATCTACGTATGATGTAAGGATGTTATTTGGAAGCTCATTTATGTAGATCGGGAGAGAGTTGGATCCAGGATGGACCCCTGAGGGACTCCAGCATTAATACTGAGAGCTTCTGATTTCTGCGCATCAACCATTCCACGTAATATAACCTCCAACAAATTTATTAAATATACTCCACAAAACAAGATTAATTCTTGTGATCATCATAATATTATATGAATCTAAAAATTGATTGTGCATTGGTGTCCCAGTATATTTTTTAGTCAGAAGTCTGAAAAAATAAAGGAGATTATGGTAGCTACCACGTAAAGTTTATCAATGTCTTAAGGAAAACTAATTTTTATAGAACGAACTGGATTCAAACTTATGAGATCAAGGTCGCAATAGGTGTCGTAACCCACTAGACGACCACCACTTCCCAATTCTTGTGATAGAATTGAGTAATAACAAGAGACGACAAGAAGAATATACTGCAATAAGTTCTCAGACTGTTTTAATACAGCTAGTTAAAATGCTCATAGACTCTTGAAAATTCAGTATGTTATTGTTATTTATATTATGAGATAACTGGCACATTTTTATGGCTTTAGTTTCAAAAGAACAGCTACACCTAGAATTGAAATACATCCTAATAAAGCTCGATTGTTACAGCTGGAGAATCTCAAAAGTGCAATATGAATGTAGGAAAACTTTAAAAGAACGATATGTGATAATATTCTGTTTTAATCTTGCACAAAATTTTATAGAAACGTATGGAATGCTTTAGACTGCTTTTGGACCATCTTGCACGAATCAGGCATCAGTTTCTGAGCTGCGTAAAGGATACAAACAAGGTATGGAGTTTGCGAGGGATGATGAGAAATGTGTAGTGAGTAATGAAAGTCAGAACACGAGAGTTTATTGGTCAAAGAAAGATGCATTCGGTAAAATCGCCTGCATCTTCAGTTCATCGTAAATAATTGTGTGTACAGTTCCCACACTGAACAAAGCTTCTTTCTTAGAACTGCACGCCTGTGGAACTCTGTTCCGTCTGCCTGCTTCCCACCGGACTACAACTTGGATGTCTTTAAGTCCAATGTTAACAAATTCCTAATGAACCGCCCCCTTAAGTAAACACTTCATCAAATCTCCACACTAACGTAATGTACTTGCAATAACCCTTATCTCTGAGTGGCTTCCGGGCCTTGATAAGTGGTGATCACTGTGTAAAAAAAAAAAGAAGTTCATTGATGAGTACCGTCGTGTCTATATTTAGACAATAAGTGCACGGTTTGATGTCAGTGTGGGGACTGTACACACAATTATTTACGATGAACTGAAGATGCAGGCGATTTTCCCGAATGCATCAGTCCACAACTTTAATCTTGTAACAGACTATTTGACCAAGATGGACAGCAAGACAGTTCTTTGCCCTCCCTATCGTCTAGACCTTGCTCCCTGTGACTTTTGGTTATTCTGAAAGTTCAAGGAAAACTTTAGAGGCTGTAGTTTCTAGACGATAGAGGAGGTGAAAGACGCTGTGACAGGGGTTGTTGGCACGCTCACACAAGAAAACGTCCCTACGGCCTTTTAGAAGTTGTTCGAAAAGTAAAAAAAAAGTGGATTGCAGCCAGAGGAGATTACTTCGAAGGGGACTAGAGTTTTCTATGTGTACTATAAATAAAAATGTCTGGAAACTCATTGGAGGCACATCATAAGTATTCAGTTGGGGAGAAAAACATATTATCAAATTCTTGATTAAATGAACGTTGGAGACAGAATTGTAACGGAACAGTCGGTTATCTGTTTCCTGGATTTGGCACTATATCTCTACAAATGCATATGCAATGTTATAGGAGTGTATATATATATGTGAGAGACGTAAACCGTGTTTATTTTGTGCGATTGTATGCGAGTCTATCTAAATTTTGTTGTGAGTGTATGTACATTTAAATATAGAACATCAGCAGCCGCTGCGGCCAAACCTGCTTGTACCACACCAGGTTAGTCAGCCACAATCGGGCCTGCAGTCAATGTGAACAACCTCCTTCATAGAATCTTCGCTTGCGAAGTACAGCCAAGAGAGACTTCCGAAATTCACTTAGCCAGGAAGCAATCAGTATTTTAGCTTTAATTATTTTTTTCTGCTTCAGGTTTATTTGTATTGCATTGTGTTATTCATAGACAACAGAGATTTTCATTAATTGCTGTCTTTGAGTATTTGAGAGCGAGAGAGAGAGAGAGAGAGAAAGGGAGATAGAGAGAGTGGAGGAGAGAGAAAAGAAGAATAGGGAAAATTCTAATAAAACAATAAAGACTATTTATGATGACGTCACTATAATTGTGTAAAATGCTGACGTTTTACACATCGCTGTGGAGGTACCTATAGACCATTTTGTAGTATGATTGTGTGTTTATTAATGTTTTTTACTTATTACTTATTAATATATACAAGTAATAAGTACAGAGATAGATATACATTAATATATATACATAATTAGTAATTAATCGTGATATTTACAACTAGAAATAAAAAGTAGGTTTAAGGCTCCTAAAATTCACGCTAAAATTGTCCGTGGCGCAGTGGTTACACTACTGGCAAAAATCAATTGTAAAAATGATATTCTCCTGGAAATTGAAGTTTTAATCCTCAATATGGGCGACCGAAAAATACATTCGCGAATTATTTAGGACTTCTATCGATTCATGGCTGACGGAAAAAGAGCACGCTACACCCGTGAATAAGTAAAGGGTTCCGCTCGAAATTCCGTCCAAATTCCTGAGTTCGACAGAAACATTCTCAAGTTCAACAAGATACACCTGAAAAAGTTGGAGGTTATATCGACCGAAACATTGTGAAAATAACACTCAAGATGAGAACAGTAGTCCGATAAATAATACTACAAATAACCAATCCTCATCTCAAAAATTCAGAACTGTCAAAAAGCACAATTGTTGAATGGTAGTCTTTTAATCACATTCGTTTGGGGGGCACAATTTAAAAAGAAAAAAATAAAACGGAACGAAATTTAAATCTCCGTTACATTTTTACAACAACCATAAAACAGTTCATACTTCGCAAGTTTTATCGTAAGTTATAAACATCTAGATCTACTTACATTATAATAGAAACCGAGCGACCCCTAAAAATCTGGTAGCTGAGTATCAAATCTGCTTAAAATATTGGTGGAAAAAAAAACAAATAGAACCTCTCCCAAACATACTGGAAATAATTTGATTTCGTCCTTCCCTTGAGTGTTTCCAATGATAAGGATTGATGTACTAGGGTTTGTATTAGAAATTGGGCATTTATTAAGTCTTTAATTGTTGATTTTGTTTACATTTTGGTTAAATTTTTTAGTTTGCAATCGCTGGAAGTCCACTCCAAAAATGGAACAACGACGGGATTTCAATCATGGTTAGGGTTCGACCGGCAATAACCGGATTCAGCCGAACCTTATTCAAATGTTGAAACACTAAATCAACATTTTATTTGATTTTTGCATAAATAAATAATGATGGCATAATTAATGATGGCATAAATAATTAACGATGGCATAATTAATGATGGCATAATTTTTTCAGTTTATTTTCTTAACATCTGTTGACAAAACATAATTTGTACATTCTCTCAAAAACAGTCAAATTCTTCTCTACTTTTACCTAACTATATGCAGTTTTATATAAAACATTCATTTTTTTTTAAATAAAAATTATCTTTACAAAAAGAAACATTTATTGCCAATTTTCTTTATAAAAACAAAAAAATGTAAGTTTTCTTGAAAAACAACTTTCACCTAACAATTTATGGTAAAAATTCATCTATTCTTGAAAAATAAAACAGCTTTCATTGATATAAAAATTGCAAAAATAATAAAAGTATATAAATAATACAAAATGCAATTTTTCTTGAGAAATATATATATATATATATATATATATATATATATATACAATAAATTTACTGTAGCTTTTTGTTATTTTTTATTTATTTTATTTCTATTTTTTTCGGTTTGTTTGTTTTTAAATTCGTCTGCATCTGTTTCTTTACTCAGCTTAATTCAATGACTGACGATCGAGCCCAAACCATAATTGAGGGAAAATCCTGACGAGCCGGATCAAATTATGCAAGAGTACCAAAAATATGGGATGTCCATTGTACAGGTCAGCTCATAAAAAGTATTCTTCCTCCTTATTGTAATGAAATAGACCAGCCGAAATGTTGATATTCAATTTAAAAATCCATGATAACTACTTACATTTGTTTGTCAATTTCAACAATAAGTAATGCTATCTACCTAATTGTTGTCATGTAACATTTATTTCGATCTTTCATAATTACACGAAAAACTGATTTCGGCTATGTTTGTTTTGTCACGTGACATGTGAAGTAAACACAGGGGAAGTAGCTTAAATTTCTAATTTTTTCGATAACTATTTCCTTTAATTATTTATTTCTCCATTATCGTTTTTCGTAAGTTTTGACTAATTTCATTATTGTGACATGACCATTCAGTAGATAATATTGGTTTCGCTCGAAAATCATTATTTCGATTTCCGAATATCGCAGCAATAAAGTAAAAAGAGTCAAATGTTTCCGGATATTCTAAATAATAATATTTGAAAGCAATATATTTTCTCTGAATAATAAAAAAACAACAGTTTACTAAATTATTTCCATTTTTTAAACTTATTCTTCAACATTTGTTCATTCTTTTTTTCTTGTTTCCTCATTCTGAATAATCATTGGTATCCAACTTATTTTGTTGGTTTATTCTTTAAACAGTTTCCTTTTCAATTTTTCCATCGATTTATTTTTCATAAATGACTATACTTACATACAAAAACAAAATCGGACACATTTTTTACTATATGAGATTTTCCAGTGCGTGTTGACATAGATGTTTATAGTAAAATTAAATTCTCATGTTTTCCTCTCTTTTACCCTCAGGTAGAACGGGCAGTGGGTGTTGCGTTTGTGTGACTTACACCATGATTGCTACTCACATGGGCAAGTATATGTTGCGTGTTCTACAGTCCTAAAATAAGATTAGCTCTACATCTGCACAGAAAAAGAGACACCTCAAAACATTGTGAATCTACAAATATTGACAACATAAAAATAGGATATATATATTTTGTATTTTTGTTTTTTTTTGTTACATTTTAATAAACAGAGCAACAGCAATGCGTAGCCGGGAACAGCTTATATATATATATATATATATATATATATATATATATATATATATATATATATATATATATATATATATATATATAATAAGAATTGCAGTTAAGTTTACCAAAATAATCCAAGGCAAAACTAAAGTATATTATAAATATTGAAGAGTTAATATTTATAAAGTAATCTCAACCAGATGTAAAAGCTCGATAAAAGAAAATAGGAAAGAGAGCTTATAATAAGAACAAGTAGTTAATAAAACATGTTAAAAAACACTTTGAAAAAGAGTTAAAAACATATTCAATTTTTAAAAGGAAGCACAAAATAAGTGGATAGTTTTAATCCGCGGAGTTTCGAAGAAATACTTTCCATCCCATCAGAGAGTAGGATTTAGCAAAATGCGGGATCGGATGTTGCTTGCAAAATTCATTAAATTCTTTTGCAAGCAACATCTGATCCCGCATTTTGCTAAATCCTGGCCTCCATAGAATGGAAATAGGCACAAATTTAATAAGGATTTTTCATATCTATCTGCGTAAGCATACTTTCATAATCATATTTCAGTTTGAAGAAATATGGTATGATAAAATTATGGGGTGTTCGTTCGCACCTGACTTCCATGGAATGAAAATATGTCACAAAGTTTAACAAGGTTTTATAATGTAGACCATAGAATATTGTGTTAAGTGTTTCAGTGTGAACAGGTATGGTATAATAAATTATGGGGTTTATCTATTTTATTTTTACTTTCATCATATTTTGCTTTGGTTTTTATACCCCTAAATTCGAAGCTATCTCATTACAACCCTTACTTTTCATAACCTATCATACTTTCATAAATCAGAGTCCATTTTCTGTAAGGTGTTTTTTAACTCAGTCAACGACGGGTACTTTTGCTCGTATATATATATATATATATATATATATATATATATATATATATATATACAACAATTAAATAAAGAAACAATGCATTTAAAAAGAAAGTAAATACGATATTATTATTATAATTAAGTCACAATTCATTAATATCTGCATTTAATAGGAATTCCAAAAGAAATGTTCTTGAATCATTTGAATTCCTTGCGTCGTGACATTGGCTGGTCCGCACGATTTCCTGATCTAACCCCTGACATTTTTTTCATGTGGGTATATTTGAAGCCAAATGTATTCGTATTCGGCCCCCGCCCTCGATCTCTTACATAATTATGACGAATTTTACGTTCTGAAATTAGCTGTTTCACCCTTAATTTACCATCGAGTCATTGAAAACTTTCGAACTTTCGTGAAGGTCTACAATCGTGTGTTAGCAATGATGAGAATCATTTGGCCAATTTAATGTTTAAGACGGTGTGAAATATAATGGCGTTCGACGCACGTTTAATTTTTATTGATCTTTTTTTTTTCTTTTTTTTGATAAAATAATGTGTGTGATCATGTTGGGACCCCCCCCCCTGTATAGTTCATGTTACGTGCTTGTTTCGAAAATACAACTTCAATTAATGATTACGTAGGAAATAAAAAATGTTTAGCGGTGAAAATTAGGTTTATTTTTTTAATGTAGAAGTGATATTATTTTTTATGTTTTTATTTTATTTTATTTTTTTTGCTTTGGTAAATAATGTGTTATCTTCTTGAAAACGCATGGTTAATAAGACATTTAAGACGTTTTTAACAACGAAATATGAGTATGAGTTATTTTTTTTATATAAAGGCCCTCATTACCTGTGATAGTAGTTTAAAAATTATCTTTTGAGAAGTGTGAAACGTAATTGCGTAGTTTATATCATCATCATAATAATAACAAGATGAAACCATGGGTTTTCTAATGAAATAAATTGCTAAAAGCTTTCAAGAGCGTCATCTTCTGTAAAGTTCGAAAAGAAATGATTATGGAAATGCGACGCCAATTTGACAAAGTAAATCTACTAAGACGCGCGGTTACTGAGAATGTATTCTAGAATACCGGAATACCCAGGATGAAATAAGATTATTCACAAAGAGCGTAATCTGTATTATACGTGTATAGTTGGCGAAGTTACCCTCTATTTTTTGTATAGGAATTATGTAAAGTGGTCGCTTAGTCGTCAGACCGAGATTGAATACACGAATATGCCAAGATTATAATGTAAAACCGATGTACATTTTTTACAGTAATTATAAAAAGAGTAATTGATTACAGTTGAATACCGAAGAGACATAAGAAAACATTACTTGTGCGATGATTCTGAGAGTCTATCAGCGGGAGTGTTAATGTCTTTTGCGTGTACATAGTTTTGACGAGACTGCATGGTTCCGTGTCCAAGGAAAAAGAAGAGCGAGAAATATGAAGCGAAAACGGATGTGAGATGTTAACGAAGGGTTGTGGCAAATGGATAGTATTGTCAGAATTAAAGGGCGATAATTAGGTTTACCTCAGTGTCACAAGGTTGTGTCCGTGTGTTCGCTTGTAGATGGAACTCGGTACCCACACGGGTGACAATCGCTCTAATGCTTATTCAATCTAATATGAAAATGTTTTGTATTTTTATATACAACCATATTTTAATTGTCCATGTATTTTTTTTTTTTTTTACTGTTATCCTCATCTTCTCTTCAGAGTTGGTGTTGTTTCAACACTTTTCGGCAAACTCATCCACCGGCATTTTTCAGGAGATCAGCTAAGAAGATAAGAATAACAGTCTGCAAAACGAATAAACGCACAACTATAAGCTCTCATCTTAAAGGATTCCAAAAATTAAAAAATAAATTATAATACTGTCAGTTGATACGGACCCGACAATAAAAAAAAAATTAAAAATGAAATTCATAAAACCATATAATCAAACCGTGATTACTCATCAGGACCTGTGGCGCAGTAATTAGGCGTGTTGAGTCTATACATTTCCAGGTGAGCGTTGCATGAAGATAACGGTTTCAATCATACAGACTGACCCATAAAATACGGGTCCCAGCTGTAATTAGGCCCCCGTTTCTTACTGTTTTGTCCTAATGAAATGACTTTGGTCATAACTAGTTTAATATATTCAAAACATCACATCAAAGCACTAGGGTCTTTGGTCTTTTTTTTTCTATTTTTCTCCGTTCTACCGCATATGTTCTAGATAGCCTCTTTTGTTTTTTTTCGGGTCACCCTGTATAATGGCAGGTCAGCGGATGTATTGGCCAAAACTTGGTGAGACAAGAATTATGGAAGCCAGCACTTACACCGGATAAGTTACAACATTCGGTTTTCCTATTTAAATCGACATTCTTAGCTAATTACCTGAAGAAGGCCAGAGGATAATTTGGCTGAAACCTGGTGAAACCAAAACAACTATAAATATGAGGATAACAGTCCGTAAAATGAATGAATGCATAAATTAGGAAGCCTCATCTAAAACGATTCTACAAATGAAAAAAAAAACATGTTTTATTTTATTCAAATTAAATCAACGTTTCTATATGGAATTCACACCCGTGACGTTATTCTCGCGTTGCCTACGCATTGTCCCAAGATTTCAACATAAAACCGCTAAGATACGAGGCGCGGCTATTTACTGTTCTTTCCTCAAGTTTACAACGTGGAGAGAAAGGAGAAAAGAAAGATAAACACACTGAAGATGTAGTATACCTCTGAAATATATTTATGTTATGAATTTCAAACAAGTAAAATATTTATTTTTTCCCTAATATTACGTTGTGATTTGGTTTTCAAACGCGCCTGATGCGTATTTTATTTTATTAAAAAAAAATGTTTAAAAGATAATTAATAAAGCGCCATATTTCAATTCAAATAGTTTCCTTTTTTCCAGTTATATACAGTGACCTTTAATCGGATTGTTACCAGCCAGTCAACGCACAGTATTAGTAGGAATGTAAATTGAAGGGCGGATTCCTTATTTGTTTAGGGAAGATTTAATAGTTGAAAGACAATAAAACGTAATAAAAACAAAAGAAACTAGACGTCCTGGGATTTGGAATATATATTTCCATGTGAAACATAGCAGCGAACGTTTTTTACTGAGAAGTCAAGCGACTCCAGGTTTTCCCAAGTAAAGATAAGCGAGATTTTCCGATAAATAAAGTTAAAAGTAAATAGAACTCCTAATGCTTATATCGAGCAATATCTGCAACTGAAAGTGCTGTATTCATTGATGAAGAGCTACGATGTAAATATCACTGATAACATACCATCACTTTTACCAGAATGCAGTAATATATTATTATCCACAGATATTTTTTTTAACTAGACAAGCAAGTATTTTAGCCTGTTTTGTTAACAAATAATTCTGATTTGTCAAAAAAGATTATTAGAGTATGAAAATGTGATTGTTTTTCGATCAGTGACCAAATGGTTCCAAAATTACGATATACGACCCTCTTTCTTTTAATAAAAAGATAAGTGAAATTGTATGTGAAATTGTCATGATTATATCATACATTATCTTCAGCTGAAAGCGCTCTATTCTTAGACTAATAGTTGTAATTGATAGCTGTAAATAACCAATGATATCTCTTTGAAAAGCAACTATTTCAACACATTTCATTAACAGTTGCGTGTCATATATATATATATATATATATATATATATATATATATACGTGCCATATATATATATATATATATATATATATATATATATATATATATATATATATATATATAAGAAAAGACCCCCGGTGAGAAGTAATGATAATAATAGATGTTTGATACCGGTAATAATTAATCTGCTATTGTGTATACATTTTTTTGAGAGAGTTATCTCTGATCGGAATAATACAGGAGATGATCAAATCAAATATGACTGCATGATAATTCTCGGGAGCATGCATCACTTATTAAATATGAACGTGACTATATTCCAAATCTATATAGCACCAGTCTTTATAGACACACAGTAAGCGATGACAGATGAATGTCGATAACTTTATTGGTAGAAAGATATTGAAGAAAGTGGCTTACAAACAATAATAATAGAATTTATGTCATAGTTTTTCTTTAAAATAGCTTAAAATCGAGCGACGGTCTCTCTCCCTCTATATCTCTGTCTTCCCCTCTCTCTCTCTCTCCCTCTCTCACACATACACACACACACACACACACACACACACACACACACATATATATATATATATATATTTAATAATGTGATTGATAATTTAAAATTCAAATTAGAATTAAAAATTAAAAATCTGTTTCATAAAAAGGAACAACAAAGTCAATCATTGAATTGTTTTTCCTTTTTATGAAACAGATTTTTAATTTTTAATTCTAATTTGAATTTTAAATTATCAATCATATTACTAAATATTAAAGTAGCTGTAGGATATTTGCCTATCGAGCTTATTATATATCTGAATTATAACGGGCACTGTTCTTTTTTGTGTTTTAATTAAATTAGTAATTTTACTATCACATTAAAATACACTCTGCTCTTTAGACTACTGTTCTAACCCCCTTTATATATATATATAAATATATATATATATATATATATATATATATATATTTATCTTTCACCAGCCTATCCATTCACGTAATCACATTTTTCTTCACCATATTCCCTTTGCTCCACTTTTTTGTTATCAAGTAAGATCTTTGACTTACTTGTTGTTTCACCAAATACTTTTGTATGCAAAATCCGATGCCGCATTTTGCTACTTCCAACCCTCTGATGAGAAGGAAAATATTTCTTCGAAACTCCGCGGATTAAGGACTATCCACTTATCTAGTGTTTCCGTCTCAGATTAAATATGTTTTTAACTCTTTTTAAAAGTGTTTTTAACCATGTTTTATTAACTGTTTGCTCATATATATATATATATATATATATATATATATATATATATATATATATATATATATATATATTTAAAAGATTGTAGCCATCAACAAATGTAGGTTTTCTAGACTTTTATCATTTTTTATTTAAAAATATTTTCATAACGCTATTCAAGCTTTGTTCAGCTCTCTTCAGCTATTTTTATATCTGAAAAGAGCTGAACAAGGCTTGAAACGGGTTATAAAAACATTTTTAAAAAACATGATAAAAGGCTGAAAAACCTACAATTGTTGATGGCCAAACTCTTTTAAATATATATATATATATACATATATATATATATGTATATATATATATATATATATATATATATATGTCAAGAGAGAGTTAGGATAATGGAGTAAATTCAATTCTATAAGAAGATACTTATTATCGGGATAAGATAAAGCTCAACAAATTTCATTAGGCTTCAATATACCTTAGTACAAAGAGTCCCCTAGTTCCCACAACGAAATGTTGTATACCTTTATTAAATAAATGAACTATTCACCAGTATATAGTTCTTGCGTCTTCATTTTCCAATGTTATTGTTTCATACATATATATATATATATATATATATATATATATATATATTAAATTTATTAGTGTGAGTCCAGAATGGGTTTACATATTGCTTCAGTAGAGGAAAATCCTCAAAAAGAAGAGGAAATTTCCGAATAGCATCGTCACAGTAATAAATTTCCTATATACTGCTCTGGCTACACATTGAGCACTCTAGTCCGGTTTTTCACCACTCCTAAATATATATATATATATATATATATATATATATATATATATACATATATATATATATATATGCGTGTGTACGTTTTTATATGTGTGTTCAGATATGTGTGAATTCGCGAGCGTTTGCCTTCCTTTATTTTTGAACGATATTATCGTTCGAACTAATTTCGTCTTGATGTAACCCCTCGTCTCTCGGAAAAACAAAATTATCTCATAATTTCGCGAAATACGAAAACGAGTCGAATTAAAATCGAATTGCCGGTGGATATTTTTGATAATTGCTACGCTAACGATTAATTCATTTCCAGTATTTATATATATATATATGTACGTATATGTACATAAATAAATCATAATGTATATTTGTGCACATTTTTAGACTTATATATTTTCTACATTTCCTTGCACTAGAAAATATGTGTTTCTATAAATATATGCAAAAGTAAATGTTAATGTTCAGAGCACGTCATAAGACCAAGGTAAAAATGCTCGCCATGATCCATACATACATGGACATATTTATTATCTATACTTCTGTTTCTCTATCGCTCTATGCCAACCATGTGTTTATATTTTTATTTTGAAACATACATATTATCTATATCCATATTTATCTATCTATCTATCTATATAGATTGATAGATAGATAGATATGTATATATATATAAATATATATATATATGTGTGTGTGTGTGTGTGTTTGTGTGTGTGTTTAGCCGAAAGTTATTATCCAAGCACGTCTGATTGAAGAGAACAGTGTTATCTTTTTTTTTTCGATTTTTCTGAATATCTTTTAGATTCGTCTTTTCATTTTCAGCTGGCATGTTATATAAAATTGCGCCCAAAAGTTGTTGTTCGACCATATTCTTCTCAGGCGCTTTCTATCGTTTTTTTTTTCTTTTCCTTTGAGGCTCGGTGCATTATAACCCTCTCTAAAAAAAAAACTCATACAACGCATACATAGGCCACACAACAACAACACTCTCCCGGCAACTAACCTATATTAAGCCAACAATAGTGCCATGAAACAACACCTTACATCACGTGATAAGAATCTACCGTCGTCCGACATTAGAAATACCTAAATTTACAATGCTAAAATTGTATACCTAACAACTGCACACGAAGAATAAAATTACTAGAAACCATATTATCATAAAAACCTACAGCCCTTTTTAAACCGGATCTAATTTACCACCGGGAAAAATATATTCACAGTATTTAATAACAACCATGAAATTAAATAAATAAACTATAAATAGGAAAATCAAAATTAGAAAATAAAATAAAAATAATTCCTCCCAAAACCTCCTGCAAAAAAATATGAATAATTAATTATACATTCTCTCGTCGAATGGAAAAAATATCCACAAAAATAGGAAAAAAGAATAACTCTTTCATGTTCAATAAGACATGTTGATATATATATATATATATATATATATATATATATATATACATATATATATATATACTAGCAAAAATACCCGCCGTTGACTAGGTTCAAAAACAGCTTACAGAAAATTGACTCTGATTATAAAAGCATGATAGGTTATGAAAAAGAAGGTGTGTAGAGAGATAGCTTCGAATTTGCGGGCATCAAAACCAAAACAAAATATGATAAAAGTAAAAATAAAATAGATAAACCCCATAATTTATTATATCATACCTGTTCACACTGAAACACTTATCACAATATTTTGTGGATCTATATTAAAAAACCTTGTTAAAATTTGTGACATAACGAACACCCCATCATTTTATTATACCATATTTCTTCAAACTGAAACATAATTATCAAAGTATACTTACGCAGATAGATATAGAGAGTCTTTATTAAAGTGTGTGCCTATTTCCATTCTATGGAGGCCAGGCGTGGACGCAGACCCAAGATTTTTATTATACCATCCTTATTTAAGTTAAAACATTCTTATCAAAGTATTATTATGTACATCTATATCAATAACACTTGTAAACGTTTTTTTTTTTTAATTATTAATTTTTTTTATTTCCATACTTTGTGGACCAGGCGCGTACGCAGACCCCACAATTTTAATGAATCATCATTATGGCTGATCAAACATAGCCATTCGTTGACTGGGTCCAGAAACAGCCTACAGAAAATGGACTCTGATTTATGAAAGTATGATAGATTATGAAAAGGAAGGGTTGTAAAGAGATAGCTTCGAATTTGGGGGTAGCCAAGGCAAAGCAAAATATGATGAAAGTAAAAATAAAATAGATAACCCCCATAATTTATTATATCATACCTGTTCACACTGAAACACTTATCACAATATTCTGTGGATCTATATTAAAAAACTTTGTTAAACTTTGTTACATATTTCCATTTTTATGGAGGTCACGCGCAAACGAACACCCCATAAATTTATTATACCATATTTCTTCAAACTGAAACATAATTATCAAAATATACTTACGCAGATAGATATGAAAAGTGTTTACTAAAGTATGTGCCTATTTCCATTCTATGGAGGCCAGACACCACAATTTAATCATACCATCCCTATTAAAGTTAAAACATACTTATCAAAGTATTATTATGTACATCTATATAAAAAAAAAAAAACTTGTAGACGTTTTTTTTAAATTTTTTTATTTCCATACTTTGTGAACCAGGCCCATACGCAGATCCCACAATTTTAATGAATCATAGCCATTCCTCTGTCTTGATACATCTTCTATCATTATATGTGATCGGTTTTCTATAATAGTCAACCATATAGGAGCCTATTCGTGACCAGACAAACGCACAGACATTCAGCTTTATAGTATAGATATAATAATAAAAATGCAAATTTGTCTTTCTGTGGGTGAGTTCCTTCCTTATAGACTCCGAAACGGCTGAACAGATTTTCTTTTACATTAGTGTGTAAGGCTAGGAGTGATTCTAATGAAGTTTTGTCTCAGAATACCCTCAATAATATCCGATAATCGATAATCGAAGCAGTTATTTTAATTTATCTATCATTGGTAAGGCCACTTTTCTATGTCATCGCTTAGCAACAATGATAGAACAACGGGCCGTGAAAACTCTATTGTTGATAAGTTGGTAAAGTGATTTTTTTTTTTTTGCAATTCCGCACGTACATTTCTTAATGTTTTTTTTTTTTTTTTGTCCGTTAAATGGAAAGAAGTTTATATAAAATAACTTTATAAAATAAACAGCATGTTCTCTAGAATTTAGAATAACATAATTTGGACTAAGTTACTACATGGAGGCATGTGATGGTTGGTTGTTTTTGTTTTACGGCATATCAACCCTTTTCAGGTTATTTAATGCCAATCCAAAGATTTTTAAGAAAAATTTTTTAATAGAATATATTTGTTGTTTTCAATTCGGTTTCTATTTAACCCATAGTTGGGACCATAACAGATACTACCACTCCGGGTCAGAGTTGACCTGGGAGCCATTGCAATTAAAGGGTGGCTCCACACTCCCCAAAGCCCGCAAGCTTGGGCCTCACCGCTGGATATAGTTTAAGGTCATATCCAGGATCGGGTGCATGTGAAACTTCCTTTCGGCCATTTTCGTGAATTTTGATGACAATCTAAATATAAGAGTGTGAAATATTCGTTGATCATCATTCAATCCGTGTAAACGTCGGGTCTTCCTGCTATATATATGGTGTCCCTACTATATACATATATATATATATATGTATGCATATTAAATTGTAATTTATATGGTGTCCCTACTATATATATATGCATATATATATATATATATATATGTATGTATATTAAATTGTAATTTAAGGAATTTCAAAAAACTCTCATTGAAGTGAGTTTCATATCAAATTATTTTTATTATTCTAAGCAAGACAAAGCATGCTTTAGAAAATTAATCTCCTTAACCTATAGGGTTTCGATGTCTTCCATCTCATCAGAGGAAAGAAAATATAAGCAAATACTTATAAAGGTATGTACCCTATTTGCGAAAGTCAGTGAGACATGGAAACAAATGTATACAAGCACTTGCCCGATTCGGATATTTACACAGCTATGCGGATTCCCAATATATAACTTGGACCTTATTACCAAACGGATGTAAAGAACGCATTACATGGATTTTACCAAGCAAGCTGGATCAAAAAAAACTTTCATATCCTTTTTCTGCAAATCCTCCTGCTACAGGACTTCTGATAAATTTATTATTTTGACTGACTTTCCATGTCTCACTGACCTTAGCAAATAGGAGGAATACCTTTATAAGTATTTGCTAATATTTTCTCTCCTCTGATGAGATGGTAGACATCGAAACCGTATAGGTTAAGGAGATTAATTTTCTAAAGCATTCTCTCTCTTGCTTAGAATAATAAAAATTCTTTGATATGAAACACATTTCAATGAGAGATTTTTTGAAATTCATTGAATTACAATTTAATTTATTTGCTCTGTCTTGCATATCGAGCAATTCTTGTTTAGATGGGAAAACTTATAGAATATTACTGCCAGTAATATTTTGTAAACCTTACAATCCCACGTTTCCATAACAACTGATTGTTAAATAAAAACTATTCTGAAGTATATATATATATATATATATATATATATATATATATATATATATATATATATATATATATATATATATATGAATTTGAGATAAGGGGATTAAAATTGACAACCTGAAGGAAAGGTATTGTTAAGTTTGCTGTGGTTTAAAAGAAACCGTGCCAATACAGGCGGCCATGTCAGAGATAGATGACAAAAGACAGTAAGAAATCAATGCATCGCGCTGTAATAGGGAAAGTACAAGAAAACATTTTATAAAAGCCAAAAATGTAATAAGAATGCGGAAGAAAGAAAAAGAGACTGCCATGTCTGTAGCTGACCTATCTCTGGTAAATATGGCAGGCGCCATACTCGCCGAAAATCATCTTTATCAATCAGCTCTAACCTCCCGCATATGTGCTGACACCTAGCGGTCGGACACGTCTCCAAGGTTAGGGATGTGAGTTTCAACTTCCGATAAATGAGGCCGGACTCTATCCATCATGGTGACGTTTTGTATCGACTCTCGCTCTCCTGTTTATTTATTTTTTTGTTGTTTTGTTTTGTATTTTATATCCAATTTTCTTTGTGTTTGCTTCCTACATGTACATTGTCCGCGAACTTATTTGATTGTCTCCCTTTGTTTTTGTTTCTTGCCTTCTCTTAAGAGACCTTCTTTATCTCGAAAAGCGATTGCGCATGCGTGGATATCTATTATTCAATAGAGTCTGTCTAAACGCGAGAATATTTCTTTTTACCCGCGTCTCGTATATTTTCCCCGTCATCGGCGCGGATGGCCAACTAAATAGCCGGATCACTTCAGTTATGCAATTTTCTTATCTTTTCAATTGTTTCGACTGTCAGAATCTTCGAAATGAGCTATGTCCAAATGTTTAGGCCGAGGAAAAAACTCCAAATATAAGGAAAGGTAATAGAAATATTAACAGAGGAAATATTGTTAGGACCTTGTTTCTGCTTCAACCGAAGGAAATCCAAAGAGTGAACATAGCAATGTAATATATCAATGGTCGCCAACTTCCGATGAAAATGCACTGCCGTGCTTCAAACTGTATTACATAATATATATATATATATATATATATATATATATATATATATATATATATATATATATATAGCAGAGTTAGAATGTTTGCATGGGGCTCATTGGAATTTTATCAAATGTGGTATGTGGTGGCTTATCGGATATTTATCTGTTTGTCAACTGTTTCACGAATGTGCATGCGTTAATAGTTAGCATGACAGGTTATATATGTTAAGAATGTAAACACTTTCTAAAGACCGGGGCTAGCTGGCATAATAGTTATCGTACTTGACTCGTTGTTTTTAGGTTTTGGTTTTGATATCAGACAAAGTATTTTTTAACTTTCAAGAAGTGAACTATTTAGAAAATAATGCATAATACTCGAGTGTACATGTCTCAGTTTCTTTATCAATTAATATATTATATTTGTGCGTATTTTACGACAAAGCAACGCCAGGCAGTCTGCTAGTTTTATTATATTTGTCAATACATGTAAAATTACGTACTGCTGCATCATTCATAAGAAAGTTATAGAATTTATATGATCTATATACGTAGTTGGACTAAAAATAGAAAAACCGATTTTTTTTTAATTCTTACAATTTCTTGATTTATATATTTTATTTCGCTAAACAAGTTTAACAAAAAAAATTATAAAAAATAGACACGAGGCCAATCAAAATAATTAGGGCGTTACTGTACATTTGATTTCTCTGTGCTAACCATAGCTAGAGTTTTCAATCAGCATAAAACCACAGACACACACATGTAATTTCGGTATTTGAGTACTCACACTAGAGCTATGTGTGACACTAAGACGGAAAAGGAATAGAATATACATACATACATATATATATATATATATATATATATATATATATATATATATATATATATATATATATGAGCAAACAGTTAATAAAACATGTTAAAAACACTTGGAAAAAGAGTTAAAAACATATTTAATCTGAAAAGGAAACACTTGATAAGTGGATAGTCCTTAATTCCGCGGAGTTTCGAAGAAATACTTTCCTTCTCATCAGAGGACAGGAATTAGCACAATGCGGGAGCGGAATTTGTATACAAAAGTAATTGATGAAACAACAAGTTAGTTAAAGATTTTACTTGATAACAAAAACGTGAAGCAGATGGAATATGGTGAAGAAAAAGGTGATTACACGTGAATGGATAGTCTGGTGAAAGATAAATAATCCTATGACGGTAAAATCCAAAAATATAACTTCAAGGAAGTTAATTGAATTTCCATTTGCACACGTAAAATCCAAGAAAATCCTGTAATTGGAAGATGGTCCAAAATAATCCAAAGGCCGAAATCCATGGAATAATTCACAAATATGTACAAGGGAAAAGGGGAAAAACTTCAATAATATTAATAAAGGAAAAATAAGATATGCTATTATCACTGCTGCCGAGATATAAATATAATATAATATTTACAATATACTTTAGTTTTACCATCTTGGACCATTTTGGTAAATTTAATTGTAATTTTTGTTATATTTATATGACATATTTCATTAAATAATATATGTTCTTTGTCTATTAATTCTATTTTCGATCATTTGTAACTTCCGAATAACAGTCTTCACTTCTGTCGGAAACTGGTTGATGAATTTACCATGTTTATCATTAGTCCGATATATATATATATATATATATATATATATATATATATATATATATATATATATATTGTGACGGTACCCTCGGGTAGGGGTCTACTCGGAAGATTCCAACACCGAGAGCGCGTCTATAAAAAAAAAATATAGGGTGCCAGCTGAAAGTTATTCAGCCGAGATAGCACCTGTCCAAGTTCGGATCAGTGATATCGTCGTGGAATACTTCGGTGACATTCGCGTTAACAAATGCAAGGCAACGAAAAATGATGAGGAACACGACGACATTTATATAAGTGTTATAAACACGACAATTTATTAATAAAATAAGGCTGGAGAGAAAATAACGGAAAACAAAACAGGGCAACAAGACAATAACTAAAAAAAAAAAAATCATGCAGACAATGTTATGGGATAAAGAAAGGGGGGATATGTGATACTTATAATTGTTTAAAGAATATCGTCTCTTATTCTCTTTTCCTTCCTTTTCTTTTTCAAATGGAAATCAATGAGGTGCGTAAGTAATGTTCCAATGAGGGGGGGTTATAATGAAAAATTTCAAGAAAATAAAGGTTTTCTCTTTTCACTACTTTTTTTCTATGAGTCAATAATAGATTGTTCATTGGCCGGCCAAATGGAGGGTCCAGTGATGGGGAGAATTATTTAGAGAGTTGCTTCTTTATCTCTTTCTTTTTCTTTTTATATGAGGCACATAATAGTTCAACGTAGTTAGCTATTTGTGCGAGATGGGAGTTGGACAATTTGAAAAGTGTACTTATCTTTCCTTTTTCCGGAGTTGTTGGTCCGTATTCCGACGGCGTGAAGTTTCACTGATAATCGTTTCTTGCTTTTTGTTTTTCTTTCCCTTTTGTTCGTTGATAAGCAATTCTCATGACTGACTTTTAAATTCCAACCGTTGCGTGCCAAGGTATGACCATTGTCCTCATATCTGCGCGATGTGAGTCGACTGGGTCTTTTTTCTTCACCGTGGGATCTCAGTCCAACTATCTCGTGCCAAGGTATATCCATTGTTTCCTTATCGCCGCGATGTGAGTCGACTGGTGTTTTTCACCATGAGACCTGGGCCGCGGTGTCTATAGGTTGAAGAGAAGAATCGCCACGCGTGTGATCGCGTCTGCGCTCTCAGTCCGACTGATTAAATTTCCCGCTTTTTCTTTGCTTCCAGACCGGTCGGGGATGGGGATGTTGTATCAATGACATTCGGTCAAGACTGGATTAGGGGTATGTCATCTCGATATACTGCTGCCATGACAACACGGAAAACTGGGTCATCCCGTCAGGTCTCGCTTTAACTACGACTTATTGTGATATGAGAGTTTGGGGGGGTTGTCTGCTTGGTTAATATATATATATATAAAATAAAGAGGCGGGGGTATAGCCAATTTTCTTAAGAATATATATATATATATATATATATATATATATATATATATATATATATATATACATGAGAAAAATGGAAAAAGTATTTCGCTTAAATAGAGAAATACAAGGCAAGAAACCGAGTTATGTGTTTATGAAAGTTTCTTCTTAACTTCGATGTATTCATCCAGAGGAAGTCTCCGAATAAAGACGAAACATTGATGACCACATAAATCGGGTTGTTCCTTTTTATTCCTCTCTCTCTCTCTTCCTTTTCTCTCTCTCTCTCTCTCTCTCTCTCTCTCTCTCTCTCTATCTGTATATCTATAAAGCTGAATGTATGTGTGTGTGTGTGTGTGTGTGTCTGGTCACAAATAGGTTCATATATGTCTGTCTTTTTAAAAAAACTGATTACATACAATGATAGAAAATGTATTGAGAATGGGTATGTTTGATCTTGCAGAACGGTGGTTCATTAAAATTGTGGGGTCTGCGTTCGCGCCTGGTCCACAAAGTATGGAAAAAAGCATTTAAAATTTTTAAAAAAAGACGTTTACAAGTGTTTTTGATATAGATGTACATAGTAATACATTGATAAGTATGTTTAAACTAAAATAGGGATGGTATAATAAAATTGTGGAGTCTGCGTTCGCGCCTGGCCTCCAATGAATGGAAAGAGGCGCAGACTTTAATAAAGATTTTTCATATGTATCTGCGTAAGTATAATTATATAATTATGTTTAAGTTTGAAGAAATATGGTATAATAAAATTATGGGGTGTTCGTTTGCACCTGACTTCCATAGAATCGAAATATGTCACAAAATTTAAGAAGGTTTTTTTTAATATAGATCCACAGAATATTGTGATAAGTGTCTAAGTGTGATCACGTATGGAATAATAAATTATGGGATGTATCTATTTTATTTTTACTTTCATCATATTTTGCTTTCATAACCTTTAATAAATCAGAGTCCATTTTTTGTGGCCTGTTTTTGAACCCAGTCAACGACGGGTAACCAATAATACGTTGCTACACAGTCATACGTATGATTCAGTCAGCTAGTTGCCAATAACTATAGACCTCTTTAGGCGATAAAGCTAACACGAATGTTAACACACACACACACACACACACACATATATATATATATATATATATATATATATATATATATATATGAAAATGTATAAAAAAGGATACGAAAAGTATGGAAGCTTATAATTTTTCTTTATTAGTTTTGTGGCGTGAAGGAATACAAAATAATATTATGAAAAAAAGAATTTTTCTTACAAGTACATCTTTTGGACCTATTTTTCATTCTTTATCAATGTAGTGAAAGTGATCAGCATACACGAGGATAAGGGGAGGGAAAAAGGAAGGAGGGGGAGGTATATACAATGAGAAGGTGCCTCGTCAGTTTTAAGTATATACACATATAAGTGCGCACATACACACATGCACACGGTACTATACACAAATAAAAGAAAAAAGACAAATTAAACAGTAAATAAAAATTGAGAAACGCGCCTTTAACTGTGCAATATTTTTAATCCCAACGATATTATTTATTCCAAGAGAGAACAAGAAGCAAAAGGAATATAACACGTTATGAGGAGATACGCTATGAATTCACTGTAAATCAACGTATATTTCTCGTTCGAAAAAAGAACGAGAACGTTTTAAGACAGAAACGAAACGCTCCCTTTTAATCGTTTGTATATTAATACGTACGTACACATACGTATACACACAAATACTCACATGTACAAATATATGTATATATACACACATAAACGAATCTCTCTCTCTCTCTCTCTATATATATATATATATATACATATATTAACAAATACACATGGACACACATGAATTGTTACTTAAACGTAGAGACAGTTATAATATATACACAAGCCTACATAAGCGAATGTAGGGAGAGAGAGGGGGGACGGGGAAATAGGTATGCCTGAAATACACACACACATACACCCACACACACACAAACACACACACACACACACACATATATATATATATATATATATATATATATATATATATATATATATATATATATACATCTAAGATCATACACGATCAAGTTCTCTCCGATTCTCTCTCCTCTCATCTTGAGCACGTGGTACAATGGGGAAAAATTTTCTTGTTATTTTTAATGAATCCAAATCCAAGCTTTTATCTTTACATCATCAACGCTCTGATACCCGGCTGGCATTAATTGAAATGAATAGCTCTTGTCTTAGTGGAGGCCTCATGTTTGGCTAGCTTCTGGGTTTAACCTTTACTCCTGATCTGAAATAGAACACATACTGTTGCTAAGTCCGCTGGAAAAATGGCGGGTTCTTTTATCGATCCTGTAGATATCTCACTGCTGATGCAATTCTCCATCTATATAAGGATGGAGTACTGCTGCCACATATGGGTAGGATCTGCCTTGAAAGAGTTCAAAATAGATTTCGTAGCCTCGTAGGGGATGTCCTTTTCTCTTCCCTGCAACCTCTACATCACAGAAGACATGTTGCGAGAGTGTCTCTACTTTAACGTTATTTTCATGACAAGTACTTGACTGAGTTTTAATCTATTGTCCTCCCTCGCCAAACTTTCAAAAGAAACCCCGTCTAGCAGGAAACAATATCAATAATTTCCCCCACTTTTTATCTGTGCCTAAACCTAAACGTAGATTTCTTAGAACTGCACGCCTATGGAATTGTCTTCCCTTTTCCTGCCATCCAGCTTACCACGTTATGGTTGTCTTCAAGTTTAATGTAAACAAGTTTTTGATTAGCCATTCCATATAACAAATTTATCGAATTTCCATTACTAACGATAAATATATTGTCCAATTGTCTACTGTACACTTTTTGACCCTTATCCTCGAATGGCATCTGGGACTTGATAACTGGTGATGACTATGTAAAAAATACGGTTGTATAAAGAAAATTAACACTTAAAGAAAATGTGTTTTGAGAAACACACACACAAATGTATACACACACGTATATACATATATCCACATTTACGTACATATATATATATACATATACATATATATATATATACATATGCATACATATACATATATATACACATACAGACGTATACACATACATTCATGTACATATACACATACAGTCGCATAAATGCATACATATATGCGTACATAGTACGCACACACATGTACATACATAGACCAATACGTAGGAGAATATAAAGAAGGAAAACATTTACGGAAAGTGTAAAGGTTTCCGAAACAGTTAGCAAGAGAGAAAAAATGGTTTACCCCACCCCACCGTGCATTTCAGTCCTAAGGAAAATGTTTATGGAAAATCTTTGTTTTTATAGAAATTGTAGTCATTGAGTAGTCCCAGGTTTTTGTTAAGGCCTGATGTGTGCGTGTTAAGCTTTAGAATGAGATTTTTTTTTCATATTGTCGTCTCTAACGTTGTGTAATAAAATTGGATGCTATGAGGATGTATCTTATGTTGTCTATTGTATGGTTAGGTAAATGTAAGTCGATAGCTACGCGATGCTGTGTAAATTTCTTTCTAATGGTATGTTTGTGGTTTTTAAGGCGTAGACGGAACTCCAGGCCCGTTTCCCCACGGAATCGCCTTTTGTGCATTCGGTGCATTATAACAGATATATTACATTTGAGCTATTGTAGTTTAGAGGGGGAGTTTGATATGCATGTTGGTGCCTGGAGGGGAGACTGTGCTGTTGGTGTTAATATGTGTACATATTAGACATCTGGACCTATTGCAAGGTTTGTTTCCTTGAGATGTGAGGGCGCGGTAAATCCGAGTGGATGTAAGTAAAGAATGTAATTTGGGGAGCTATCGTTTGGCACACATAGGGGGGGGTTATTGTATATTGTATTGAGTGTGCGGTCCTGATGTAGTTGTTTGAACATCTGTTTCATGGGGTTGTATAAATGTTTGGTGTTATTATTGAAGTGAAATACTATAGGCATTCGTGTGGATGTTTTGTTGTTTTTGTGTGTTAGTAGGTTGTGTCGACTAATGTGCGTGTTGAGTTTTAGAATTATATGAAATCCCACTGGATTCAATTGACAAGGTGTTTATGTTACAGGGAAGTGTGAAGTTGACAAGCTGCCGAGGGTGATGCCTTTCTTGGAAAATCCACGGAGGCCAGAACATATTAATTAAAAGGTTGGTCATTAACATTTTCGTATTTCCCAAGATGACATAAGAACTCACTAATTAGTATCAGCGAACAGATGCTTTAAAGAGACCGGCAAAATAAGTGATAATGGTTTAATTTACATCCCGAGAAGATTTTCTTCTTTTTATTTATTTTTAGTTGTTGAACATTGTTGTATTGACACGGCGTTGTCCGGAACTGTTAAATCTTTCAAGGTCATTTGTTTTTGATTTTACACCATATAGACTTTATGAAATTATTACATATTAAAAAAGATAAATAAAATAAGATATACTCTCGTCAGTGGTAGTTGGAAGTCAAAACTAATGCTTTATTTTATGATCCTTATAGCGAGATGTAGGGGAGGGCGCGACATTTTTGCAATCATTACTCCTCTGACCCTTTCAATTTCACCTTATAATGCTAATTGCTTACCAATACAGAACTGACTCTTAGCGAATCATATTATAGCAAATGGGCTTGTCCGAAATAAAATTTTGTAAATTAAACTTCAGAAATAACGATATCGTTTAGTCAGTAAATTGTTAATTTAGTCAGACTGTTAAAAACAACAATGTAACACACAGTGGGCCCATGCATGTAAATGCCGAGCTGTTTGAGAATTGACGTCGCGGCCAGGAAAAATATAAAAAGGAGAGAGAGTACGTTCAAGAACACGTTCGAGAGCATGTTCGAAATGACATTCTATAGAAAAGAGAGCCGATAAAAGGAGCACGGTCACGTTTTAATCGGGAAAGTACCCGAAAATCAATGTCATTGTTCGAAATTGAGTAAAGTTATTATTTTGCCTATGTTCCTAATGAGGTATCCAGCTACAACGTCTTGGATCCTGAAATATCTACACGTTAACGTGTGTGCAAACGTGTGTAGCTTTACGCTATTACTATTTTCGTAAAATTTAGATCATTTGGACTATGGCTTTTATTTTAAATATTATCTCCACAACATTTCGGCAGATGTAACCTCCGATCTTCATTCAGATATGCCTTGTAGAACTAAAGAAACTTTATATCGCATACGAGAATATGTACATAATTGCGAACGGAACATTTTATCTTATCCACAGCTTGCTGTCCTTTTGCGTACAAAGATTACTGACGCAACGTATAAAAGTGTAAATTTGTATCAGTTCTCCTGACTGTCTTATGTCGCGTAGAATATAAAATAATCGATTAATACGATACTAAGATTTCTATTAATTTCTGCACTTGGCGGTGAAAGGAAATGAAATGGAATAAAAATGTGTAACACTATTAGAGTATGACATTGATAATGAAACGATCAAAGTTTGATTGCTTATGTGGCTTTTTAGTCGCGTGCAAGCTACTCTATAAGCCACTCCGTCGGTCGGTCGGTCGGTCGGTCGGTCCGTAACACTTTTGCGTTTGGCCTTTTTGGTTAAGCTTAAAGGTCTGTTGTTAATAGATGCTGTTCTTAGCTGTTTAAGTTTTTCTTGGCCTTTTGGCCAAGATCAAAGTGTAGTATCTTTTCGGCAGATACTGCAAGCAACGACAATATGTGGGGGCAACTCCACATATAAGGCCTTGGTCATTGTAGGGACAACCCTTCATACCAATTGTCACTATCCAGCTCCCCTACGCCCCGGGCAGTTGGACCCCATTTCCCCTTCACTCCTCACATTAAAAATCGGCCTTGCTTGTGCCTAATTTGCTCGGTGGGGGAGCAAATAAACACCCTGTTCCGGCAGATAGTGCAAGCAAAGACCATATGGGCAAACCCCACATATAAGACCTTGGTCAATGTAGGGCAACCCTTCATACCAATTATTACTATCCAGCTCCCATTTCCCACCCATCGGAAGCTGGTCCCCTTTTCCCTCCCCCTGCTCGCTCTCCATATTAAAACACGGCCTTGTGCCTAATTTGCTCAGTGGGGAAGCAAATAAATACCAACCCTTCATACCAATTGTCACTATCCAGCTCCCCTACTCCCCAGGGAATTGGTCCCCATTTCCCATTCACTCCTTAAAAAACCGGCCTTGTGCCTAATTTGTTCGGTGGGGGGAGCAAATAAATACAGCCCATTTCCCCTTCACTCCTCACATTAAAAAACGGCCTTGTGCCTAATTGCTCGGTGGGGGAGCAAATAAATAACCTTTTCTTGGCCTTTTGGCAAAGATCAAAGTGTAGTATCTGTTCTTACTACATGCTGTACTCATGTTTGTAACTTTATGATATAAAGTGGGGGATCCCTTTTCTCTATTAATTTAATGTAAAATGATAACCCACTTTACAACCAGTCAGTCTAAAAGCAATTCAAGTCATTCTCCAGATCATCATTTTAGTTTTTTTAAGGATTCCAGTTATTTTTAAGCATTCAATTCATTCTTAAGATTATTAAAGCCATTTTAAGTTATTTACTCTTTATTTATTTAAGTCAGTTCATCCCATTTTTCGATCATTTTAGTTTATCTTTAAGAATTTCATGTCAATCGTACATTCATGCATTTATTCATTACACGAGAGCACGCGACTAATGGCTATCGGCCTTTTTATAACAAAAATGTGTTGAGATTGAACACCGGAAGTTGTCATCTATTTGTATATAGACAGTATTATCTAAAATTTGTTCTTGCACACAGAAAACACTTTTAATGCTACGTTAGTACATTTGATAAAAGATGCTTTATCGTATTATCTTTCCGATTTTTTCTATGCAGATTAATAAGTCGTATTAATTGCAACTACTGGGACAACTATTTCAATATTTAGTGATGAAACCACTCATCGGAAAAGAGGAAAGTAACACGCACTTGTTAGGCACACGACTCTTAACATTTATAATAAATATGTCTGCAAGGATACTTGGCATAGTGGATATAGTACTTAATAAAATTTACTTCTAAATTCGATATTTTTGTAGGTTGAAATTTCTATTCTCAGTGCGGACGCTATACAGAAAACAATCACGAATAATTCATGGTTTTGACTCAGTCATGGCTTAAAAATATGTACATGGTAACTGGAGATTAAATAAAGAGATCTGTTCGAAATTCCGTGAATATTTCTGAGTTGGATAGAAAGTTAGTACCTAGTTCGACAAGATACACCTGAAAAAAGTCGGAGGAAAATCGATCGCAATGTTGTTTACGAACCACTCCAGAAAAGAATAGTATTCCTAATAATTTAAATAATACAAATGCGTGTTCATATTAAAAAGATCACTAGAAGGGAAACCCGACATTGCCGGGGATTTAATAATGATCCAAGAACGCTTCACACTCTCATAATTTTATTGTCATCGAAATCTTTGACATCGATCATTTCTCAATCAAATCAATTCAGTGCCTGCTCTAGTTAGAAGCCCATCACGGTGCATCTGGATAAATCTTCACATGTCTTCTCGCAGTGATATAGTCTACAATAATACGTAGTTTACATTGCACTGTAGAGAACCTACGGTTGATTTTGTCAAAATATTTTTATATAAAGTGGCATAAATTGATTTTAAAAAGGCAAAAGTCAAGTATCGTGCATCAGTTGTGCTCTGAACAGAAATATTCATTTCGAACGCGCTCCTGTTATATCAAAGAACCTGCTGTTGATTTTATATGACTGGTCTAACTGTTTGGCCGGTGTTAATGGTTAGAAGTAAAGTTTAAAAACCAAAAAGTCAAGTAACATAGCGCAATTTTTTTTTTTTTTTTTTTTACAAAGGCATCACCACATTATCAAGGCCCAGAGGCCCCTCAAGGATGAGGGTTAAAGAGTGTACAGTAGAAATTGGTCAATATAGTAATCATTAGTAATGAAAATTTGGTAAATTTAATAACTTATATGGAACGGCTCATCAAGAACTTATTTACTTTAGACTTGAACACAACCATATTGTAGGCAGCCGGAAAGCAGGAAAACGGAAGACAATTCCACAGGCGTGCAGTTCTAAGAAAGAAGCTTTGTTCATGGAATCTACGTTTAGGTTTAGGCACAGATAAAGAGTGGGGGAAATTAATGATAGTGTTTACAGCTAGACGAGTGTTTCTTGTGAAAGTTTGTCGAGGGGGGACCATAGATTGAAGCTCAGTTGAACACTTTCCATGAAAATAACGATACATCAGAGACAAACTCGCAACATCTCTTCTGTGAGATAGAGGTTGCAAGGAGGAGAAAAGGACATCTCCTACGAGGCTACGAAGTCTATTTTGAACTCTATCAAGGCAGGACAAGTCCTTTCTAGCAGCTCCTGCCCAGATGTGGCAACAGTATTCCATCCTTGGACGTACCTGGCTCTTATATAGGTAGAGAATAGCATCAGCAGTGAGATATCTACTGGATCGATAGAAAGATCCCACCATTTTTCCAGCGGCCTTGGCAACAGATTTGATATATGTGTTCCATTTAAGATCAGGAGTAATGGTCAAGCCCAGAAGCTTGTCAAAACTTGAGGCCTCCTGAAGACGAGAGCCATTCATTTCAATTGATGACAAATGTGAATTAGAATGTTGATGATGTAAAGAGAGAAGCTTGGTTTTAGATGCATTAAAAGTAACCAGCCATTCCTTTCCCCATTGTACTACGTGCTCAAGATCAGAGGAGAGAGAATTGGAGAGAACTTGGTCGTTTACTGTCTTAGATGTGGTACCATAAATGGTAGTGTCGTCAGCATAAATGTCTACAAATGATGTAAGGATATGATTTGGAAGATCATTAATGTAGATCAGGAAAAGAGTTGGGCCCAGGATGGATCCCTGAGGGACACCGGCATTAATACTGTGAGTTTCTGATTTTTGCCCCTCAACTACTACTCTTATGAACCTATCAAAAAGAAATGATTTAATAATTGAGAATATTTTTCCAGCTATACCATAGCTAGCGATCTTATGAAGTAAACCTTTATGCCATACCCTATCAAAGGCTTATGATATGTCAAGAGCAATTGCCCTAGAAAGATTGCCACCGTCGAGAGATTTGCTAATCCTATGCGATATAACTGTAAGGACATCTGCTGTAGATCTAGCAGAACGGAAACCATATTGAGTGTCACTAAGAAGGTTATTTTTGTTGAGATGTTTGATTACTTCTGTATTTAACACAGATTCTAGCAACTTACTCATGACGCACAGGAGACTTATTGGCCTGTACTGAGAGGGGGATGAGCGATCACCTGAATTCTTAAATACAGGGCATACTGATGAGATTTTCCAGGGAGATGGGAAACTATTCTCCTTAAGACAACGTTTAAACAGTTTTGTAAGTATGGGCGCAAATTCAGGTTGAAGTTTTTTGAGTACTATAATTGGAATACCATCAGGGCCAGTTGCTTTACTCGAATCAAGGTTTTTGATTAGCTTCGCAACATCACGTACAGATATACGTATATCACATAGCGTGTTTTCTGATACAGGAGGAAATATTGGGGGTTGGCGGTCTTGGTCGCAAAGGGTAGAATTAGCTGCAAAGTTCTTGACAAAGAGTTTGGCTTTGTCTGATGCTGACGAGATTACCTCAGGTCCATTGATAATAGTTGGGATGGAGCACACGCTTCTGTTCAGGATTCTATTTGCTATTTGCCAAAACTGGTGGGAACCAAGCCGCTGCTCAGCTACTTTGGACTTAACAGATTGAGCATACAACACTCTTGCGTCCCTTATTACTTTCTTACAATGGTTGCTGGCAGTCCTGAAAACGGCTTTAGTTTCCATACATCTATTACGTTTGAAGCAGTGGAAAAACTGATTTCTGTACGCAATGGCAGCAGCACATTCTGGAGAGAACCATGGCTGGCTGTTAGGTTTTTGCTGAAACTTTTTAGAGGGAATGAAATGGTCAATACCTACAATTAACCATTCAGTTAGGTCTAATACTATAGAGGAAACATCCTTTTTAAACATGGAATGCAGAGGTAGATCAGATATAAATGTACGGAAGCTATCCCAGTCAGCCTTAGTGTATCGATATACTGTACGATGAAGAGGTACGTCTGGGGACTTATTACATTTCATTTTTATCTTAATTGATACAACAGAACAGCATTATCGTTTTAAACGCGACCCCGTCAAATCAAAGAACTTATTGTTGATTTCATATATCGGGCCTTTCAGCGTGAGTGGTAATAAAACTTCTCAAATGCCCGTGCTATGTTAGGCTGTATAAGATGTTAACTTTGATCAAAGTGGCCTGTAATTTATTTCGAATTATTTCCATTATCGATTATCGATTATCGATATTTATCAAAACCTATCTAAGAACACTGCCAGGCACAGAAAGCGCATTCGTGTGGGATGTCATAAACATCGGCACAGCCGTTTTGGAGTCCATGAAGAACGAACTCGCAAAGACACAAACACACAATGTTCCTTTTATATAATAATAATAATAATAATAATAATAATAATAATAATAATAATAATAATAATAATAATAATAATAACTAGCGGGACATGTGGAAATTCCACATCGGTATCTTCCATATGTAATATATTGCTTCCGGGGCATTCTGTGGACGTTTAGCATGAATAAAGACATCATTATGCTATTGTAAACTGTATCCTCCTTTTACTAGAATAATAACTTTGATGTATTTTCTGGGCTGATAATTTCATTACAAACACACCACTCAATTAATTCACATTCCATAATTCTCCATAATTTTGGGATAAGGTACTAATTTCGAAAATCATTTTTCATTATTTTTACTCACATTGTCGCCCTCTTACTAAAATACCAACTTTTATATATTATTTGGGCTGATTATGTCATTACAAACACAGCAATCAATTAACGCTCATCATTTTTCATAATTCTTCGATATGTTCAACAATTATTTGTTATAATTCTAACCCCGATAATCTACCCCCTTTCTAACATAATAACTTTGATTATTCATAATTTTAATCCACAAAATGTTGCCCTCTTAAATGATAACTTTTATATATTGGCTGTGCTGATTATTTCATTACAAACAAACCAATCAATTAACTCACATTTCATCATTGTTCATTATTCTTTGATATGATACAAATTTCGACAGTGACTTTTCATGATTTTAACCCACTTTATCGCCCAACCTTACTAAAATAATAACTTCAATATATTGTCTGGGCTGATTATTTCATTACAAACACACCAATCAATTAACTCACATTTCATCATTTTTTTTAGTTCTTTAATATGTTACTAATTTCGACAATTAGTTTTCATAATTTAAATCCACATTGTCGCCTCTTTTACTAAAATAAGAACTTTGATATATTGCCTGGGCTGAATATTTCATTACAAACACCTCAATCAATTCTGGGTATTCTCATAGTCTATATGTTCCACCTATCTTATCCAATCCCGGGAAACGCCGCGTATTTTGCTAGTATATATTTTCCACCTATCTCATTGGATCCCAGGCGACGCTGAGTATTCTGCTACTATATGTTTTCCACCTATCTCATTCAATCCTGGGCGACGCTGGGTATTCTGCTAGTATATATTTGCACTTATCGTATCCGATCCGGTATTGACTTGTAAAAACATTATGTGAAATGTTCAAATCGTAAACTTTTTCAGCCATTTCCTGGACTGACTTTATATTCTCAACCCACTGTTAAAAATATGCATGAACTAATGTAATGTCTAAATCGTAAACTGTTTTAGCCATTTCCTGGATTGACTTCATATCCCAACCCCACTGTTAAGAATATACATTAAATAACGCAATGTTTAAATAGTCAATGCTCTCAACCATTTCCCGGACTAACTTCATACCCCCCCACTGTTAGAATTATACATGAAATAAACTAATGTTTAAAACATAAACTATTTCAGCAGCTTTTCGAAATTAATACATAAAAACATTAACACGATTAGAGATTCGGCAACTTTTACTTCAACATGAATTTCTGAGTGTAGTATCAGTGTCAGCATTCCAATGATTTTAATCCCACCTAATTGAGAAGAGTGTTTGCCATTACTGCCATGTGGACAATAAGGAAGAAAATATAAACTTGATATATTTACGTGATTTTTGGAATGCACTGATCCATTTATTTGATTTTTAGTATTTGCAGTACATTCATATGATATGATATTTGGAATATGATATCTTATGTCAATTTAGTACATCATAAATATATTATATGCATCTTATTTAACAGAAGATAATGACGTCATCGCCGGAAGTAAATACGTCAGACTTCTATCCCTCCTACTCGAAAATAAGGTGGAGATCATGCCTGGGATCTCATTAACACTCACCAAATCCATTGCCTCACATTTAGTATAACCTATTTATTAATACGATAGCGCGTGTGTTCTTAAATTTCAACCAATGACATTTGCTGGAAAGCGTGACACAAGAGAACACACACGGTATCGGATTAATATATAGATAATAATTGACAAGAACGAAAAATCCTGTCACATCGTAGACTTTGCTGTCCCAGCTGACGACAGGGTGAATATCAAAGGACAGGAGAAACGGAACAAATAAACAGAGCTAGCCAGCGAGCTGAAAGGGATATGGAAGATGGGGAAAATCAAAAGTATACCTATAATAGTTGGAGCACTTGGAACGATCCCGAAAAACTTTGAAAAAAGAGCGGGAGAAATTGGAATCAAAAGAATGACTGGAAAAATACAACGAACAACGATCATGAAAACAGCTGACATATTTAGAAAAAGCTTTGAATGTGAAAACTAGGCCAGAGAAACTGCTGCAAAGGCAAAACATGAAACACTACATTGAACCAAGAACACTGAAATCGCATATCTATAAGTTATCTAATCCAACCCTACCCCCATTGCCACATCACCCCCCCCAAACAAAAAACTAGCGAGACCAAATAATCAAGTAAAGTTAAGGAGGAATGAAAGACCGAGGAACTGACCAGACCTCAGCAGAATAAGTGCGAAGAGAACTGGGACCTTGGGGAAGTTTTTGCCACTCAAATCCCAGAAAATACCAACGAGAAATCAATGGTAGGCAGCTGTTGCGATAATCCGAATGTATTTGGAAATATTATCGAAAAAGGTGGAGAGTACTGGAAACCTGGGGAGACTTGTTTTCACGTAGATTATAGGGAACTCTACAGGCTGTTTTCAGGGAAATATCTCTGAAGACCTCTGTCAAAGCTCCTTGTAAGACAATAATAATAATAATAATAATAATAATAATAATAATAATAATAATAGATAGATAGATAGATAGATAGATAGATGGATGGATAGATACGAACAGTTAAATGTTCGTTGTAATGTCGAATGTTTTTTCTTATAGAACACGACAATTAATGCTATCAGCTAATTTTAAAATCGCCTATAGTTTCAGTTTTTTTTTTAAATTTTCTTGCGCAATACGCATGCACCGATTTCGCTAGTGCATATATAAGGATAAATAATAACGCGAACGGCTCGAATATAATATGTATGTTCTACTAAAAGTCAAAACAAAACTTTTAAGCTTTTTTTTTCTCTCAACCATCCAAACACCCTGTTTCTGTATGCGGTTCCCATTCCCATCTCCGCGAAAGCAAAGAGGTTATTCTTTCAGGCGAATACTTAATGGGGTTGGGAAACTATCAGGGAAAATGTCGAACTCCTTGTAAACAATGCCGGTAAAAAATGTAGACGTGAATATGTGTATAAAAAGGGGGCCTTAGGGACACGAATTTCGACTGATGGCTGCGTAATGGCTATTGCCACAGGGAATAGAAGGAACGGATTAGATAATTTGGAGGCGAAGAAGAAGACCCCCCAAGAAGCTTTAATGTTTTCTAAGAATGTTGTATTGATACATGTTATATTTTTCCGTATGCTTTTTCAAACACACATAGATACTTGCGTATATATATATATATATATATATATATGTAGCCCCTATCGACCTGATAATGTAATAAAGTCCCTATGTAACTTTTATTTTTACCTCTTTAACTTTATATGTATATAGTAATTATATTTTAAAAGCAATATATACATATATATATATATATATATATATATATATATATAAATATATATATATATAAATGTATAGTTGGTTCGTTCTAAACGAATAAAACCATATTTATACGTTACCAATTTATTTGAAATTTTCAGACAACCCATTTTTAGAGTCGAGGTATGTTTTTATGTTATTAAAATAAATTTACCTCGCGAATTTTTAAAATTAAAATATTAAATAAAATAAATATATTCTTTTAACCGTTACTGCGAATCTGTTCTGTTGATAAAACTGAACTTCCGGTTCGATTCATTTCACAGCCACGAATTGACGAAAGATTTCATTTTCTGTTAAGTCAATAAGTAAAAAAAAACAAAAAAAACTTACTCATGCAGAGAGTGATCCGTGCTAAAATAATAACGTTATTATTTAAAAAGCCATTCTTAACATGGGGAAGGGAGGGTGTTTTGTACCTATTCTGTGCTTTAACCTTACAATTGAATAAAAACATATAATAAAAATTAATTAAACGTGGAAAACGATTTAAAAAAGGATCATTCTCTGCATTAGCACGCACACAAAAAAAAAATCCCATATTTTTAAAATTTAAATTCATTTATGTACTTACCAATTTTTTAATTTATTTTATGTTAAGGCTTTTCACTCATGAAACATTACGTTTTAGTGGTTTCGTTTCTTTTCACGGCATTGTTTACATAAAATGTTTGTTTTAACTTTTTCTAAACTATTTCATTTTTACGACATGCCTCAACGTATTATAAAAACCCTAACCCCCCATGCTAAAAAAACGCCCTTCCATAAACTTCGAAAGCCGTTCTTAATATGGGAGGTTGTTCATTCCGAAAACCGTTTTAACATGGGGAAGTTAAGGTGTTTATAATATGCTGGGGCGAGTCGTAAAATTAACAAAGTTGCTATCTATTATTTATTGCAAAAATTGCTTGAAATTTATTTATTTGACAAAAAAAAATTACATTTTGGTACTTCTTGGGCGTTGAGTTCCATGGCAACCAGTAGAAAAAATAATAGTAGCTCCTCTAGTCTCCCACCCCACCCCGCACGTAACATATTTTATTTACTGACGTTGCCGTAACTAAACGATTATTTGTCACATTTACAAACATGTATTTATTTATTTATTTTGAAAAAAGTTTTACTTTTTATGAATATTAAAAGAAAAATGGGTACTCATGCAGAGAGTGATCCATGCTTAAATAATAACGTTATTATTTAAAAAGCCATTCTTAACATGGGGAGGGGAGGGTGTTTTGTACCTATTCTGTACTTTAACCTTGCAATTGAATAAAAAAACACGATTTAAAAAATAGCGCGGATCACTCTCTGCATTAACACCGAAAAATGTTACTAAACATTTATTAATATTTTTTCTCTTTTACAAACATTTGATTTTAAATTTCTTTTCAAATGACGACTTTTATCGACTTTTTTTTTTAAAATATCCCCCCAAATGGTGTTTATTCCGAAATCCGTTGTTAACATGGAGAGGTTGAGGGTTTTTTTTCTTAAAGCCGTTCTTAACATTTGTGGAGGTGGACCTAATGTAAAAAAAAAAATAATAAATAAATTTAAAAAAAAAACTAAATCATTTACTGATAACTTCTCACTTTTACAAATATTTTTTAATTTACATGCGCGGATAAACAAATTGTTGAATAGTGCGAAAACAAAACGTTTTTGTAATAAACTTCGGGATAATTTTTTGGGTTATATTTACATTAAGGTCCACCTCCACAATTTTCTTTTTTAAATGACGACTTTTATTGATAAATACATTTACTTCTCCGCAACTTTTATTGATACATAAATCTACTTCTCTGCCACGGGCACTGAACCCCTCCTTTTTTGGATAACCTTTACGGAGATTGTCCCAACGTCTGCCACGTTCTGAGCTCGGGGAGAGGCCGTCTGACATAGGCGGTGTCGAGGCAGAAAATTACCCCTTCAATAAAGTGCCCAGTTGTTAACTTAAGGAGAAAAAAACCCGTTCCAATAATTAGAATTTTTATTTTATTTATTTTAAAAAGTTCAAATAATCAGAATTTTAAAAAATAAACAGTTCAATTTTTTTTATAATTCAACAGTTCAAATAATTGGAATTTTAAAAAATAAACAGTTCAAATAATTAGAATTAAAAAAAAAAACAGTCCACATGATTAGAATAGTTCCACGTGGTTAGTTAACCCTGTAAAATTCTGTGATTTGTTTCACAATATTTGTAAAAGCATCTGTCTGTGACATATCGCATATTTTAGGGTTAGGGTAATTTTCTGCCTCGACACCGCCTACGTCAAACGGCCTCTCCCCGAACTCAGAACGAGGCAGACGTCGGGACCATTTCCGTAAAGGATAACCCCCCTTTTTTTAATAGTATTTTCGGGTGAGTATGCTGACAACAAATATCAGTTTAATTTGGCAAATAGCCTCCCCTCCAAAAGTGGTGTTTATTCCGGAAGCTGTTCTTAAGATGAGAAGGTTGGGGGAGGGTGATTATAAGGTGGACCTAATCTAAAAAAACACACACAAAAAAAAACAAGTTTTTTATGCGCACATAATCAACTATTTTTTATTAAGTTTTTTTTTTACTTTTTTATTTAAAATTTAGTAAATTTCAATGAATAGAATAATAAATCATTTATCATTAATGTGTTTTTGGTTTTGTGTTGAATGAAACTTTTTTTTCATTACAATAATAATGAACCAATTTAAATCTTCCTGCATGCGTTTAAGGGTTACGAAATTATCAATAAATCGTTTAGTTACAAAGTAACGTCAGTAAATAAAAAAAATGTTACGTGAGAATGCATTAGCCTTGACTGGGGGGGGGGCTCAGGGAGCGGGCATTAAATAATTATGCTGGTCGCCATGGAACTCAACGCCCAATGAGTACCTAAAGTGGTACTTATGCAATTATGTTATCGTGCTATTTTTTAAAAATAGTATTTTCATGTTAAATTCAAATTTTACAATATGTTTTTCTTTTATTAATTATTTAAGTGAAAGTACAGATAACCCGGTCGGTTTCTAATGTGATGAAAATCTAGCTCCCCCCCCAAAAAAAAAGGGTACTCTGGATAATAACAAAACATTAAAATTGCTTCAGTCTCGAAAGATTTCTTTTCTACTAAACGAGGAAACAAACGGTGAAGTGTACTTCACCTTCTGTTTCTCTCCCCCTCTCTCTTCCTCTCTTAATATTTCTCTCTATCCATCTCTCCCTCTCCCTCTCTTCTTTCTCTCTATATCACCCTCTCCATCTCTCTTTGAGCCCCTTTCTCTCTCTAACTCCCTCTATCTCTCCTTTCCTCTGTCTCATCCCTCTCTGTTTCTAACTCTTCCCCTCTCCCTTTGTTTATCTATCAATCCCTTTATCTCTCTATCTCCTTCTCTTTCTCTATTTTCCTCTCACTTTCTCTTTCCTATCTATATATCTTCCTCTTTATCTGTCCATCTCTAATCCCTCATCCTATTTTAGTCTCCTAAATTAATTACAGTGAATAAATCATTGTCAAAACATGGATAAATCCAATTTTAGTCACCTAATTTACTGACTGTGAGAATAGAAGTTATTTGGAAATTACTGCTACCTTGAACAGCACCAGAAGTAACTGGTAACACCTTTCTAATTAAATTGATTTTGGCAGCCATTTGGTAACAAAATGACATAGCCTTAGCCCTTGCTGCATGAGGAATACCTGCGACCTTGCTGCCAAAGAGGAAGAATTATTTATTCTACTTTAAAACATTCAATTTTTCCAAAATCTCATGTTCGACATCTCCAAAACATCCAATATGGGGAAAAATATTGCAGAAATGCAAACTTATTGTTTAGGATGAATGCTCAATAGTACGCAAAAAATCACTTGACGCTCTTGGTCGATCCTTGCAAGATTTGCGTGGCAATGTCAGACCATTTGGGAATGCAGTAACATTGCTTGCAGGAGATTTCAGACAAATGTTACCTGTTATTCTTCAATCAACACCAGCAGATTAAATAAATGCTTGCCTCAAATACTCTACTTTTTAATTCCATGTGAAGACATTAAACTTAACTAAAATATGCATGTACAGTTGCAGACTGTTCGATCTGCAGAAAAACTTTTGCATCACTTGTGTGAAATTGGGTACGAAAAAGTGCCAGCTGATCAGAGTTAAGGGAAAAATTCTTTGACTTTTACCTTCTGTAATTTCTGTTTATTTCATCAAAAGAATAGTTAGTTTAAAAGGTTTTTGCAGATATTCAAATTATAAGAATTCCATTTGACTGAGTGAATGAGCTATTCTTGCAGGTCAATACAAAGATGCCCATGAACTTAACGCTATTATTCAATGTAAAATTCAAAGTGAGGTAGTCAAATACAAATCCATCGACACTGTTGTGAAAGCAGATAAAGTGGTTAATTATCCAACAGTTATATTTGCCAGGGATGCCACCGCATGTATTGCAACTGAAATTCGGTGTACTAATTATCATGTTGTGAAATATAAACCAATCCAAGCTTTGCAATGTCACATAGCTTGAAGTAAAAAAAGAATTAACAAACAATATCATAGAAACAGCAATCTTAACAGGATCTTTCACAGATGAATATATCTTCATTCCATGCATTCCTATGATTCCACCGGATACATCATTACACTTTAGCAAATTGCACTTTCCAATTTTATTGTCATTTTCAATAACCATCAACAAAGCACAGGGAACAATCTTTACAATTGTGGGCCTTACAGTTACACACTGACTGTTTTTTTCACATGGACAATTTATGTTACATATTCAAGAGTCACCAAACCGGAAAATCTCTATATCAGCTAAGAAAATGGAACAACAAAAACTGTACCCATGCAAAATGGAAATTTAAACGCATAGGAAACATGTTTTTCTCATTTTGGAACTCTTTCCATTGCGCCAATTTGAGCCACAGCATGCGTGGCAGGGTACAGCTAGTATATATATATATATATATATATATATATATATATATATATATATATATATATATATATATATTTCGCTCCCCATGTGGGGGTACCAAATTAGTTAAAGGGGTAATCATTTCCAACTCGCATTTATGTAAAAATGCACTTTCGTAAATAATTGAATTTATTCAAAACATATCGCAAAAGAACATATATTTATATATATATATATATATATATATATATATATATATATATATATATATATATATTAAAAAGCTATTTTAAAAAGCTGATTACATATAATGATATAAGTTGCATCGAGGATCAGGAATGGGTACGTTTGATCTGGTAGAACGATCGTTCATAAAAATTGTGGGGTCCGGAAATAAAAAATGAAAAAAAAAAACATTTGCAGGGGTTTTTGATATAGATGTGCATGAGAATACTTTGATAAGTATGTTTCATCTTGAATAGGGATGGTATTATAAAATTGTGGGGTCTGCGTTCGCGCCTGTACTCCATGGAAATATAGCACAAACTTTAACAAAGATTTTCGTATCTATTTGCGTAAGTATACGTTGATAATTATGTTTCAGTTTCAGAAATATGGTATAATAACATTATTGGGTGTTCGTTCGCGCCTGACCTCCATAGAATGTAAATATGTCACAAAGTTTAACAAGTTTTTTTTTAAGGAGTGAGGTTCCACAATAACACCTTAACTTTAATTTTAATTCACGTTAGCTTTTATTTATATTTTGCAGTTGAATCATATTGTGTCGAATAAATTCACCTCAAAGAGCAAATCGTTGAATTTTTGGTTTAAGCACTTTAAATTTTAGATATAGGTTCTGTTGGACATGGATCTTACATAGTAACTTCATTTGAGCCAAAAAAAAATAAATGTTAATGGGTCATAATAGGAGTCAAAGTTAAATAAATTGACCGCTTTTTTTTTTTGCTCAACATACAAGTCCAAACACCCGGACAGCGCCAGATTGAAATGCTAGTACATATATATAAATATATTTAAATATGTATGCATATATATATTTATGTATATATATATATATATATATATATATATATATGCATAAATATATATATATATATTTAAATTATGTGTGTGTGTGTGTGTGTGTAATGTTAGTAAGTGAGAATTCCAATAAAGTGCTCAGTTAAAAAAAATAGTAAGAAATAATCACGTAATATTTGTATATATATATATATATATATATATATATATATATATATATATACTAACATGGGTGCCCGGCGTTGCCCGGGTATTTGGAGGTGTATGTTGTGCAAAAAAAAAAAAAGAAGCGCTAAATTTTTAAAACTTTACCCCCTACTTTGACCCCTTAAAATTTATTGTTTTCGGCTCAACTCAAATTATTAAATTAGATCTATGTCCAAGGACCCAAGACCAAAATTGTCGAAGGAGTTAGGTAGAGTTCTCAAAGGTCAAGTCGTTGAAATTTGACCCCTTAATCGCCAAATTTCTGGCCAAAACCCGATCATATCGATTTTCCCAAATATCAGTACCCTGTATACTAAATTTCGAGTCTGTAGACTAAAAATTGACAGAAATTTTGTCGTAGGGTAATCTACACAGAAACACACACGCACACAGACACTTTTACTTTTATGGATATATAGATATATATGTTACAGAATAGCAGAACAGCATAAATATTGATAATTAAAAATCTAAATAAAATAAAATATATTTCGGACTGTCTTCATCCTCTGTTCATATCTCCCCGGAAAATAAGATTGATAAGCTATAGAATCCAAAGGGTTTTAGAGAGAACAGTATTAACGTATAACTGGACGATAGACTTGATCAGCGTCATATTACCGCAAACCTGTGAATTCTACTTTTCACTTTTTACCTAGTAATTTTCCAGGTAATCAGAAAAGGAGATGGTCAATATTTAATCGCTTAGATCGATAAGGAAGACTTGATATTTATTTTTATTTTCAAAAATAATAAGTTTATTGTCAGCTTAGATTCGTTTTTCTTTCAGTTTTCTTTTACAAAAGTAATTCCTCCTATTCTTTACGAATAAATCAGAGGAGATTCGAAGTTCCTATCCGTCGCGGTTACCACTTGAAGAAGGCCAGAGGAATAGTTGGCCGAAACGTCGTGAAAAACAACAACCACTAGAGATGAAAAAACAACAACTAATAAAGATGTGACTAATAGTCCGAAATAAAAAATAAATTAATATATATAATGCACATCTCAAAAATGAATTCCAATTAAGGAATAATATATAAATCAGAGGGGGTTACAATTAGTATTGTTAAGACGAGTGAACTTATGCATTTATCTCAATAAATGTTCATCTTTATGTGGTATATATTGATGGCGTTAAATTTGAAGGAAGCAATCCCTGTCATGAACGTGTGCCGTAAGCAGAGGTGCGTCATTGAATTTATAGCATAATGCTATGTAAAAAAAATATGAAGCAGAAAAGGTCGCTCGTTTTACTGATACCACTCACATCTTCATAGCTCTTCCACTTGTTGCGTTCAACATGGAGGCTTTAATTTTGGAGCCAACCTCGTAGGGAAAGCGAGCTCTTGGCGTTCATGACTGATAAATGTAACTATGTAGAAAAATATTGGAGAAGGAAATATCGCCGGTTGTAATGATTCCACCCCATTACTTCGTAGCTCTTTAGCATTTTTACTTAAAAGAAAGTAAGAGGCTTGTCTGTTAGAATGGCTTTTGTATGAAAAAAGAAGAAAAAAAACGCGCCTTGGACGCCCATGCACAACTATAGTTCCTCGCTGGCAAAAGTGCATACAGAATAGTAGTGACTATGTAGCAAAATTAATGTTGGAGCACAAAAAGGTCGTTCATTTTAACGGTACCATTTCAGTACGTAGTAGATCTTCAACTCCCGACAAACCCGCAGCAAAATCTCACCCCTTCACAGTTGAGATCCCTAGATATAAGAGAGCCTTCTACTCCAGTAGTTTCTTCCCCGGAACCGCTAGACTTTCGAATTCCCTTGCGGGTTCCTGCTTCTCCAACTGTACTGACATGCAGACGTACAAGTGTAACGTGAACCGACATCTTGCTGCCCAACTCCCCACATAGTACCGCTGTAGCTTATGTCTATGATAGTAACCGCGTACATCACAGTGGCAATGTGTTTTTTCTTGGGTGAAAATGTGATAAATTTTTTTTTTTAAATTAGAAACCAGGGGACTTTTGAAATAAATTTGCTATGATAAAGCGCGTTCAAGATGCACACGCACAGGCATCGTTTATCGCGGGCAAACGTGCTTTGAAAATGGTGAAGAGCAATTTAGAAAAATAACACTCTGGAGCATAAAAGGTACATCTTTTTAATGGCACACTCCCGTCTTCGTAGCTCTTCAACAGTTTGAATTAAATAAATAAAATCTTTGCGTTTTGAACGACCTTCTTCGGGTGTCACGCTTCGAGTTCCTTTTCCAGTAAATAAAACTTGCTTTATTATATTAGCGTTCTTATCGATTGGTTTCGCGTGTTTTATTGTGAGGCATAGAAAAAAGAAAACCATGGTAAGCATATATGACACATTCCCATTCTTACAACTATCAAAAACTTCTAAAATTTATACCAGCCCCCAGGAAATATCAACTTCTTCCAATTTATCGAATAACATTTAAAGATTCTGTTTTCAAAACACTTTGCTTTCGGTTAAAAATAAGCTTGCATTTCTATTCCATTTAAAACAAGCAAACAATTCTGGCAATGCGTGTATACCAACCTACACTTCGAAATTGCTAAGCATATCTATATAGCTAATAAAGTGAGAATGTGTGCGTGTGTGTGTGTGTGTAAGGAAGCCTTCTCAACCTATATACTCAACGAATTTGTTTATATCAGACTTTACATTTAGCATATGAGACGTTCGGGCGTGTAGAGAACGTTTCAATGGTTTTACTCCGCAAATAGATCTGCTAAGTGATAAAAACTGAAAACTTAATATTGGAAGAGGGGGTCATCGGATTTTTATCTGTTTGTGCAAGTGTTTTATGACTGCGCATGCACAATCGTGGAACATAACAGCTTCCTTGTGTGTTGAATGATGAATTTTGAAAACGCTTTTTAAAGATCGTGTCAAGCTTGCCAAACAGTTATCGTGCGTCGGCTTAGATCTTAGTGCAAGTACCTTTTTTTTTTACTTACAAAAATGAACTATTAAAAAAACATATTACTATATGCACATATTTCAGTTCCTTTCCGGTTTTTATTTCATTTTTTAAAGGAATTAAATGTTACGTTTAATACTTACGGTAATTCTGTTTCTAAGAAAACGAAAATCTGTATTTATTAAAATACTAGCCTTTCAGACCGACGTTGCCCGCGTGTTTGGGGGTGTATGTTGAGCAAAAGAAATAATAAAACGGCCATTTTTTTTAACTTTGATCCCTATTATGACAACTTCACATTTTCTTTTTGGGCCCAAATTGAGTTATTAAGTTAGATCCATGTCCAAGGAAACAATAAAGGAAAGGAAATTGGCGGATGAGTTTGGTAGAGTTCTCAGAGGTCAAATCGTTTAACTTTGACCTCTTAACAGCCAAATTTCTAGCCGAAAATCGATCACAAAGATGCTCCAAAATCTCAGTACCCTGTATGTACATCCAAGTCTGTAGACTCAAAATTGACAGTTGCACAGACACACACAGACAGACACGTTTACTTTTATAGATATACTAGCATGGGTGCCCGGCGTTGCCCGGGTATTTGGAGATGTATATTGAGCAAAAAAAAAGGGGTCCATTTGTTTAACTTTGAATCCTATTATGACCCCTTAACATTTATTGTTTTGGGCTCAAATCAAGTTATTAAGTAAGATCCACCTATATCTAAAATTTAAAGTGTTTAGACCCAAAATTGTCGTAGGAGTTTGGTAGAGTTCTCAAAGATCAACTCGTTGAACTTTGACCCCTTAATCGCCAAATTTCTGGCCGAAAACCGATCACATCGATTTACGGTACCCTGTATATCAAATTTCGAGTCTGTAGACTAAAAGTTGACAAAGTTAGTGCGTAGAGAAATGTACATACACAGACACACAGATACACACAGGCAAACAGACTTTCAATTTTATAGATATATAGATATAGATATGTATGCGTATTTTAAAGCCGTCAGTCGCTTTCTTTCATATTGGACTCGCAGAAGGATTGTTCATCAAAGATTTAACTATGGAGCTGGAAAGGGATCCAAAAATTTAGCTTTATTCCTGAAGAATCCCGACCCTAAACCCTGAAAGGATAGGGGCACCAAGAGAAACCTTTGACATCGTGATATTCGGAAAATTCGTAGGGAATTCAACCGAAACCAAAACAGCACCAATGCTTCCATTTTTGCAAGAGCTGCAATCGCTCCAAGATCCAAGCAGGTCACATGTGATGTGTTGAATGAAATGGCAATGGACACCCAAACTATTCCAAGGCCTTCATTAAACAAAAAACATAGGGAAAAACAAATGCCTTCGTCACTGAATTACATGAAAAGGGATTTCCAACGTGTCCTATTTACAGATGAGACCCGTGCTAGTTTTGAGGGTGCGGATAGATGGGCCAAAGTTTGAAACTCGAACGCAACTCCAATAATCCCTTACAGAGTTCATCGCCAACAAGGAGGTGGAAGTATCATGTTTTAGGCGGGATTGATTAGAGATAAATTCGTTGGAACATTTCTCGTTCCAGAGGGTATAAGACTTACCAGCAATGCGTACAGGGCCTTTTTGGATAAGCATTTGTCACCAGGTCTAGATGACCTATCATTGTCACATAGCTGTCAGATAATTTTTCTGCATGACAATGCACACTCCCATTCTGCTAGAGCGACTGCAGCCTTCCTTGAATTTATGGGTTCCTTTTGAGAAACCCTCATAGGCTGACCAGCATTTTCACCGGATCTTAACCCCATTGTCAATATTGGAAAAAATGTGTTTATGAGGGAGGAGAGCAATTTACTTCAAAGGGTGTGAAGGAAGGTGGACAAAAGGTTGTTTAAAGTTATTTGAAAATAATGAATATGGCGATAAATAATTCATTTATTTGAGGCTTATCACGTAGGATGTGCTTTTGTTTATTATTCCTTAAAAGAAAAATGAAATTAAAAGATAAGACATTGTATTTTTGCCCTAATACAGCATTTTAAGAGACCTACAATAAAGCGATGGACAGTGGATATTCCTTGATAAAGAATAAAATATCATAACTTTGTGAAAATCGCATGAATTTGAATAACTAATCTTAAAGCAGTAATTTTATGATACAATTTTTCTTTTTTGTGACATTTATTTAGTGAAATATTTATATTTTACTAATCTGCAGTAAGACGATTGACGCAGTTTATATATATATATATATATATATATATATATATATATATATATAACAATTACTTTTATACTAACGTACTACATATTATTAGAAAATATAAATGCTTACTTTGATTATTTCAAGGGGATGACATAATTATTTACTATAATAATTATTAAATACCTACAGACACTAGTGTTTCATAATTTCTGGAATCGTTAGTGCACACATACAGGCATATATATATATATATATATATATATATATATATATATATATATATATATATATATATATATATATATATATAGGTTCGGGTTTCGAACCCTCAGTTGTGATGTGTCTAACCGATGAGCCCAAATGAAGGCGAAACTCGAGTCTTGAACTTTCAGTTCGTTGACTGTCATTGCTCGTGTGGGCTTCGACGTTGTTTTGCTGTGGAATTTATTATTTATATATAGAGAGAGATAGATACACACACATATATATACGTGATGTGTAATCTGTGAAGATGTAAGGTGATATATATATGTGTGTGTATATATATATGTATATATATACGTGTGTGTGTGCGTGTGTCTATCGGTGAACATATGTGCACACATCAGAAGTGGTTAATATCTGAACGGACATCATATGATAGACTGCGCGTTTTAACCTTATCTGTCTTCAACGTGCGAAATCGAATTGAAATTCGTACATAGAAATCTTTTAGCCTATTTGCAAGTCAAAAGCTGCGCCATTTCTACACGAATAGTTTGAAAGTGAGAATATTCATGAAACGACCTCGTATGTAAATCAGTAAATAGTTTTCAATTGTCAAGGGGGAAAAGCCAGATTATTTACTTGTATCCAATTTACATCCGGTTCAGATGCAAGAAAACGGGGATGGATTCAATTCCACACCCTCTTGATTGTAGCTTATATAAATGTAAGCAGACTTATTATGTTGTTATTGACGTAGGGATTTGTGTTGACATGTGTGTAAATTACATGACGAGGTAGAAAAAAGAGACTCACCCTTTCTCTAAATGTTCAGAGTATTAGAGAGTACTGGAAGGAATAGAGTCAAATTGAAGGCATATGCATGGCTAGCTAATGAAGAATGGGTGACTTAGTCGGTTGATCATAAATTCCAGCAACATAGAAAATCTTATCTATATATATAAAAGGCAAAATGTGTATGACCATTTCGTGTATATCTCGCAAAGGCTTCTTCAGCACACGTCCCGGTGGGTTACTATCGCTTGCAACTGTTTATATACCCCATATATCATAATATCTAGGGTTTCGGAACGTGGGTCGTCTCTAGATTTATTTACGTCGACTTTTATGAGATTCGCGCTATTTCGCTCTGTCCCCTGTTTGTCCTGCATTTTAGTATAAATACAGTGAAAAGCGTCGTGTTCTCGGCTTTCGCGCTGCTTTCCCCCCTTCCCACCATCATCTGGGGGGGGGAGTGAAAACAAAAAATAACGATCCCGCGATGACCTCATTAAGCGTCTTCCTGTCAATCAAACCTCTTTTACTAGCTTTATAAGCCTTAACTTAACACGCTAATCAATTACTCTCACTCGTGGTTGAGACCGTTAAGTAGTTGGCATTGGTTTCCGCGTCAAGGCTTCCGGGTTCAATCCCTCTTCCCGACCAATACTATTTTTTTTTCTTTTACACCTTTAAACACCCGGGCAACGTTTTTTTTATTACTTCGCTTATTCTTTAGTTTACCTCCCCCCATACATAGGTTTATTTATGCCATTTTTTTCCGTTTTGGTTTTGTTTTTTTTTTACATCGTCTTTTTTATAATATTTCAGCAGGATTATTAATTACCCCCCATACACACACCTACAAACATCCGGCAACGCCGGATACTCCCCCCCGCTAGTATATATATATATATATATATATATATATATATATATATATATATATATATATATATATAAATGCTATATCGCTGTCTGTCTGTCTCCATATATTCAAACTCTGCCTCATTCGAAACTAAAAGTCGCAGAGCGGTGTTTGGGGCCTAAAATGATTGGATATTTTACAGACCGTCTTTTATGGGTCCTTAGCCGGTTAAAATACTTTTTACCGGGTAACAAAATGGGTTAAAATACTTTTTAACGGGTAAAAAATGGGTTAAAATACTTTTTAACGGGTAAAAAAATGGGTTAAAATAGTTTTTAACGGGTAAAAAATGGGTTAAAATAGTTTTTAACGGGTAAAAAATGGGTTAAAATTAAAATAAATCGTTATACATTTTGTACATTCATCTTAGTTAATTTTTAATTTTTAATTGGTCCTGGATATGACCTGAAACTATATCTGATGGTGAGGGCCCCAGCTTGCGGGCCTTGGGGAGTGTGGAGTCAACCTTTAATTGCCATTGCTCCCAGGTCCACTCTGACCCGGAGTGGTAGTACCTGTTAGGGTCCCAACTATGGGTTAAATAGAAACCGACTTGAAAACAACAAATATATTCTATTAACAATATTTTCTTCAAAATCTTTGGAGTCGGCATTAAATAACCTGAAAAGGGTTGATATGCCGTAAAACAAAAACAACCAATCAAAACAATCAACTTTTTTATTTTTAATGTTTAATCAGCGCGTGTCACGTTGTTACTGTGATAACGTTACAAGTTTTGAATGCTGCGGGTTAGGTTAATCTTCTAACTTATATCACGCAAATACTTTTTTTTCTACTTTTGAAATCATGATTTTATAATAATATATCCGAAATTGAGACAAATTAAAATATCATATTTAAGGGTAATTCACACTCAGGCAAAGCAGGGCGCCCCCTGCCATAAAAAAATAAAATGAAACAACTGAATATAACTAAATCCCAAAATTACAGCATTTTAGCATCTCTTTTTTATTATTGTAAATTCATTGGTAATATCTCATGAAAAACTCGATAAAACATGAAAAGTTAATAACAAAAGTATTTGTATTTAAGTATTGCGCCATCTTGTTTCAAATTTGTTACACTTCATTGCTTTCTTCAAGGATGGAATACTACTGCCATATCTGGGCAGGAGCTGCTAAAAACAGCCTATCCTGCCTTGACAGAGTACAAAATAGGGTTCGTGGCTAAGTGAGGGATGCCCTTTTCTCTGCCCTGCAACCTCTCTCCCACAGAAGAGACATTGCGAGTCTATCCTTGTTTTATCGTAATTTCCATGGCAGGTGATCGTCTGAACTCCAATCTCTAGTCCCCCATCGCCAATCCTTCACGAAAAACACCCGTCTAGCTAAATCCATTGTGAAAAATTTCCCCGATTCTTTATCTGTGCCTAACCAAAACGTGAATTCCATGAACAAAGCTTCTTTCTTAGAACTGCACGCCTGTGGAACTCTGTTCCGTCTGTCTGCTTCCCATCTGACTACAACTTGGATGTCTTCAAGTCCAACATTAACAAATTCCTGAGCTCCAATTGTTATATAGGAATCTTATTAAAAGAGAGTCTTAGAGACAGTTTTTTTAAGAGGGATGTTGTGAGAGATGTTGTTGCGTTCTGTGTTCGTGTTATGACGAGATTCATATATATAAAAATGTTCATACTTAGAAGTGTAATAGAAGCTCTTAGAGTGAGGAAACAGTGTTCAGACAGTCTTAGTGTTCACATTGTAGATATGAGATGTCGAGACGTGTATGTAAAGACATTTTAAAACACATGATATATATATGACATATATAACAATTTTCACTTTACCTTTTGGTAGAATTACAACACAAAGACAACGTTTATAAAAACACATGATGGGTTTATTTCTTCTCCCGACCGGTCGTGGTTTTCTGAGTCAAGAATTCAAAGCTTCCTATTCTTAGCTTCAAAATTGACCGTCTAGCTTCTACACGTTCGAATCCCAACTGCAGACTATCGTCTGTCGTACTAAAACTCTCTTCCAGTTTCTCCCAGTTCTCTAAAGTTTCTAACTATATCGAGAACTTCCCGTTTTACATGACGTCATACACATGTAAAAACATGTTAAAACATGTGTCTTCTTTCATGTGTTCTGGAAATGCGTGTCTAAAACTTTTTCCTTTGTTTAAAAAAGGAAGTTTTACCTATATTCCCAGTAACCTATATTTTCAATATGTTAAAAACATGTTTATTAAATTATCCTATAGTTGCATTCCTCAATTGAATTTTCATAACAAAATTGACAACGCACATTCTTTTCTTGAAACTATTTTTCTCTAAGCTAAACAATGGGTTGTTTTCACATTCCATTTGCTAATTCTCTCTCGTAATCTATTTCTAAACCTAATTTACGAGGTTCGAATTTCGTCTATTCTATTTCATTTTCATTTTAACAAAATCTCTCTATTTTTATAGTTACATGAAAAGGGGACAGCCCTTATCATGTAAGACAATCTCTGCTCCCCCCTCGCAAATCTTTCACGATAAACACCCGTCTAGCTGAAACTACTGTCAAAAAATTTCCCCAATCTTTATCTGTGCAAAAACCAAAACGTAGATTCCATGAAAAAAGCTTATTTTTTAGAAGTGCACGCCTGTGGAACTCTGTTCCGTTTGCTTGTTTCCCATCTGACTACGACTTGGACGTCTTCAATCCAACATAAAAAAATTCCCGAGGAACCGCTCCCTTAAATAAGTGGTGACTACCTTGTAAAAAAATTATGTCTTTTTCAATAAACTTCGGAGTCTCTGGGAGTAGGTTAACTCTCTTACGCCATAGAAACACCCCCTATCATAATGAATACACATAATCTCAATCATAACAAAAATACACTCATTTCATTTTTGTTACATACTTATATTTGAATTTTAACGGACGTATTCTCCCACAGAAAAAAATATTAACTACGTCATATCTTTTAAAAACGTATTTTACGACTATATGACGTTATTAAAATCTCCCTCCTTTTTTGAATTTCCGACGTCTTTTTCCGTTTCTGAAATAGAACATTGTAACACTTTGCACAGGAAAATTGTCCAAATATTTGTACTGGTGTTTTTGTTTCCTTAATTTCATTCATTAGAGGAAGTCTCAAAATAAAGACAGAAAGTTGAGAACACATTCCTGTCCATTATTTTCATAACATACATTATATATATACACACACGCATATATACACACATATATGTATACACATATATAGACACATCTAAATGTATATGCATATATATAAATATATATATATATATATATACATATATATATATTACACGCATTCCTTTTCCCCAAATATCGTGTTTTATCATGTAAAAAAAATCAACTTTTTGTTGTTAACATCAAATGGAAAAATTATCTGAAGAATTGATGGCGACAGCATATTTCTCTGGACACATAAATCGTAACTTTGCCTTATCACTAACGAAACAGCTGTAATGAAAAAAATCCAGGAGAAAATAAACAAAAGTTATAAAAAAGAAAAAGTAAGTCTTTGAATTTCAACAACGTTTTGTATGTATATATATATATATATATATATATATATATATATATATATATATATATATATATATATATACATATAGATATAAACAAACCATATATTTAAGAATAACAGGATAGTTACATTTCAAGATTTAAATATTCATTTAATGCTAAAATGCTCATCCAGCATGTTAAAATTTCAGTTCACTTTTTACAGATCTGTTTTGTTATGTAAAAGCAGGCGATTACTATTATATCACTACGGTGACTTTTTTGTGCATCTTTATCTCAGAAAATTTTCGAATTATTTGTTTAGATATAAAAAAAAATGCATGACAATATAATGCAGCAATAAGAAAAAAGTTCATAGAAATCTCCACCCTCATGTTTTAGTTCTATCGGCCATTTTTTCTTCTTGCAGTATCATATTGTCATGCATTTTTTCTATCTAAGCAATGAATTTATAAATTCCTGAAGAGTATATGCACGAAAATAGACGATAGTAACATAATAATAACCGTCTTTTTTTATTCTGCGTAACGAAAGCGATCTGTAAAACAATGTATCGAAATTTTTAGATTCTGGAGGAGCTGTTTGCATTAATAATAAATATTTTAATCATGGAATGTGACTATACTGCTGTTCTCTATTCCTCTCTCTCTCTCTCTCTCTCTCTCTCTCTATATATATATATATATATATATATATATATATATATATATATACATGTAGTCATTCACATACAGTACTGTATCGTTGCATCACAACTCACCAGTGCGGCTAGACTAGCATCTCATCCTAACCTAAAACCATCGCATTGATAGTCGGCAGTTCCACGCATCGACCCATGGGAGCGGCGCTTCTAAAGATCTCAACAAATGTCCAATTCGAAGAAACATTCGCCCACCGCCTTAATGGTATTCAAACCGCTTGTTTTTATTTGCCACCAGCGAGCCTCGCATTTATAGCCATTAAGTTGGTTATCTAATCTAGCTAGAATGCCCGGCAGCTTCATTCCCTAATCCCAACGTGAAAATGAATGAATAAATACATGGGCAAATAAGTAAATAAACAAAGAGAGAAAAATAAATAAACAAATCCGCACCCAATCAACCTTGTTCTCCGCACAGCTGTGCTCCACTCCCTGACCCTTTTTACAAAATAAAAATACTTTTTGCTGAAAGTTGATTTTCGATTTTCATTAAGAACTCCGCTTATGAATATAAGCGTTGTTGCGTGAAGATGGTCTCTTGTTGCTAAATACTAGATAACCGAAACATGCTCATGACTGTGTAGCAACAAATTACTGTTTATGTAAAGACAAATTGAAAATGTATATATATATATATATATATATATATATATATATATATATATATGTGTGTATGTATATATATGCATGTATGTATATATGTATGTATATATATTTTGGGGTGGAGAGGACTCCCGTAAGCCGTGGTGAAGGCAACCTTTCTAGGAGAAGCAAATCTCTTATTTAAAAAAAAACATAAAGCGGGAGACCAGTACCCGCATTAAGCTGGTCTGCAGTTTAATTTGTTACTGGCTATCTTGCTCTTGCTTGTTGCTGGATCTCAACATTTTGAGCCGAGAGAGTGACTTAGCTGTCGTACAAAGCTAAGACTCTGTAACACCATCTGTGTATCGATACTCCCTCAGGCATTCGGGCTCATGGATTTTAAATGTCTGAGGGGGTGGCACTCGTCTGACAAGACGTTGCAATCATCATGATGTATATATATATATATGTGTGTGTATGTGTGTGTGTATGGTCATCCACATACAGTACTGTTTCGCCGCTGTTTCACAGCTCATCTGTGCGACTAGACAGGCAATTGCCTCAAGCCTGGATATATATATATATATATATATATATATATATATATATATATATATATATATATATATATATATATACAGTTGCATGTCTAGCCGCACGGATGAACTGTGAAACAGCGAAACAGTACTGTATGTTGTTGACTATAATGCTCCCTATCTTAGGTTGACATTATTGGGAAGTGATATACAAACTGCCATTAACATATTAAGCGACGCACTTTGAGTAAACAAATCGAGCGGCATTTGGACGATGTCAAAACATCGTTAATTTATTACCCACACAGCATCAGCCGTATAGCGTAATGGTGAGAAGCCTTGACTGGCGGTTGGGTTTCGATCCTGTCTTGAGGCAGTTGCCTGTCTAGCTGCACTGATGAGCTGCGAAACAGTACTGTACGTGAATGACTATATATATATATATATATATATATATATATATATATATATATATATATATATATATGATTAGTTTTTTTTGGAAAAAGAATTCCAGCAGAGTGCTCAATTAAAAGGAAAATCCAAATTTTAAGAGCGTACTTATATTTTGTGTACAGAAAGTTGTTAGTTGAGACAGGTCATTGGTACCGTCGGTTTCAAGCCCGATAATAAGGCCCGTTTAAGGTATCCTTATCAAGCTCTCTTCAGCCAATACTCGTCTATCTTATAACCGGAAGTGTGAAGTATATATACCTCGCGAATCCACGTTCAAATCTCGTTTTGTTTAATCCCCCCCCTTTTTTTTTTTGTATCTATCTATCTATATATATATATATATATATATATATATCGGGTAATATATATATATATATATATATATATATATATATATATATATATAGATAGATAAAAAAAAGGGGGGGATTAAACAAAACGAGATTTGAACGTGGATTCGCGAGGTATATATACTTCACACTTCCGGTTATAAGATAGACGAGTATTGGCTGAAGAGAGCTTGATAAGGATACCTTAAACGGGCCTTATTATCGGGCTTGAAACCGACGGTACCAATGACCTGTCTCAACTAACAACTTTCTGTACACAATATATATATATATATATATATAATGTTTTCCACATTTTGTAAAATTCTCTGCTAGGTCTGGTTAATAGTTGCTTGCTTAACCAATGTGTCTATTACTCTTTGATTCGCCGAATTCTTCACTATTTTTCTTTGCCTCTAAATTCTACTTGTAAATATCATAGAATTCGGAAATTGTTTATGAATCGACCGAATATATTATCCATTTATATAGCACGTGGCTCGAATTGTTTACGGTTGTACAAATAATGGAGAGGTAGGAAATGTTCAACTAATGTTTTTACTGCTCTTCAAAGGTGACCTTTAATAAAATATTTATCTAGTCGGTCAGTGAACTGATGACGCCCAAAACAGATTTTATTTTATTGGAGGAACAAAACAGGTGTTTATAGTTTTTTTTAAGGCAAGATCGTACTCATGAACTCGCACTTCTACTTTTTCTCCTCATCCTTCTTTTTTCTATCACGTTTGTCTAATATATATCTGTATCTGATACAGGTGTAAAAGCAAGGAAAACTATTCTTACTGAAACACTCATCTTGCATTTCGGTTAAAATGTAATATATGTACATTTAATCTATATATATCCAATAAATTATAATAATAATTATAAAGCTGAACATCTGTGTGTGTGTCTTGTCACGAATAAGCTCCATATGGTTGACTATTATAGAAAACTGATTATATATAATGATAGAATATGTATCGAGAGACAGGGCTGGGTATGTTTGATCTCGCATAATTCATTAAAATTGTAGGGTCTGCGTACGCGTCTGGTCCACAAAGTATGGAAATAAAAAAAATTAAAAATTAAAAAAAAACGTTTGCAAGTGTTTCTGATATAGATGTACATAAGAATACTTTGATAAGTATGTTTTAACTTAAATAGGGGTGGTATAATAAAATTGTGGGGTCTGCGTTCGCGCCTGGCCTCCATAGAAGGTTTGGCGATGGGCGCAACAGCAAAGTGATCACGTTTTTTTTTTCACGATTTTACCTTATTCGTTGTACGGGTTAAAGTCAGCCTACCTACTTCCACTTTTTTCTCCTCAACACATACTCAAAACACCCGGGCAACGCCGGGTACTCAGGCTAGTCTATATTATAAATCTTACTCTTAAGTATGTATGTATGTATGTATGTATGTATGTATGTATAAAACTTTCAACAGAGGCGACGGATTTTCGCGAGATTGCTATCGTTTTGAAGCCCGACATTTCAAACAACAAATATTGAAAACATTAATTCCTTCACCCTCAACTGGTCATTTTTTTACAAGGAGGGGTTGCATTTTTCGCCGATATTTTCGAAAGTCATCCCCTCTTTTCGATTAACTAGCCTTAATTTAAACCTTCGCGACTTCAGGTTTTGCGATGGACGCTACGGCGAAGGCATCACATTTTTTTTCACGTGCTTTTCCTTCTTGGTGGTACGGGTTCAAGCCAGCCTGCCTACTACCACTTTTTTTTGCATAACAAACACTTCTAAACTCCCTGGGGCAACGCCAGGCAACGCCAGGCAACGCCGGGCACCCAGGCTAGTAAAATAATTTATAAAATATTAATAATTTATAAATTCATCAAATCAACAGTAGTTTCTCTACAGAGCATTGTAAATTACATTGTATTTGGAGACATCATCAGTTCGAGGTACATGTAAAGCTTCCAGTGTGCAGCGGTGCCCTCCCCACACACACTAGAGCCGGCAGTTAATCGATTCGATAGAAATATGAGCGATTTCGCTTAATTCGATGACAATAAAAGTATTGACACTTTGGAATATTAAATGATCCTTATACAATATTGAGTAGTGTCGGCTCTTCTTGAATGTATATATATATTGAAGCATCTGATATATATATATATATGTATATATATATATATATATATATATATATATATGTGTGTGTGTGTATGTGTGTGTGTGTGTATGTATGTGTGTGTGTGTGTTTTGCAGGTGCATCGAATGCTATTAAGATGTTTATTATTTCCTTTTGTGTCTACGGTAATCTCAGTATAGTTTAGATGTGGAATTGTTTCTAAACGAAATTACAAATAATAACCATTTCACAAAGGGCCTGGAGTAATTTCGCCTTGGAAATCAATAAAAATATATTAAGTTTTATTTAAAACGTAATATCGTTTTATTGATTTCCAAGGCGAAATTACTCTAGACTTTTTGTCAAACGGTTCTAATTCGTAATCTCGGTTAGAACTGCTTATTCTCTCTCGTTTCAGACACATAAAATGTGTTTGCTTTTGCTTAGAGAGAGGGGGGGTCCGAATACATCTGCATTTAATTCATTTCTTCATAAACGAGGAAGGGGAGATAAGTCAATACTGACAATATCGATATAAGAACTTTAAGTAAATTAATGAGTAAAGAGTGATTACTGCGTGTTTTTTTTTCTAGAAACAAAATAAACACGGATTTTTTTTTTGTTATTTTTAGAACGATGCCTGCAAGTATGTTCTGTGTGTGTTTTTTAATTTAATGATATTTTGTTTTTTTAAATGCAAGCTTTGCATATATATATATATATATATATATATATATATATATATATATATATATACGCTGATGATTGAAGACAACAATGAACCAGTTCTATATATTTGAGATTAGAAGATTACATTTCATAAGGCACTCTGTCATTATGTCATCAATTAGTTATGTTAGCTTAACAAGAAAGTTCTGGTAGTTTTTAACTTTTAAATTCATATCTCGACTCAAACAAAAATTTATTGATCTAATTAAGCACTAATCACACTTTTGCCAACGCAAAACAAGTGTATTCATGCCAGCAACATAAAAAATCTTATGTTCTGGTGAAGACGTTTTTTTATATCGCTTAGGTTTTTTCAGCATTTCTCACGCAGAAAGCTGTCAAGATACTGGAAAAGGTGGTGGTCGCTAGATAAAAGTCACAAAGAGTATAGCAAATGAGGCAACTTCTAAAGGACTGGTTAGCAACGTGAGGTCTGACATTCTAGTATAGGACAAGTGGAAAAAGTTTTCTTTTGACAAATATTGGGTGTTGTTGTCGAAGTTTCTGATATATTTTATCCGATCGTTGACAGTACGTCTCCACTGTAATGGTTCCGCTTGCATTAAAAAAAACTGTAATTGACGGGACAGGTAGCAGACCACTACACAGTTTCTTTTGGTGCGACTGGCTTGGGAGAGTGTTGTTGAGCTTGTGCGGCGTCTAACCACTGAGCTGGGCGTCGTTGGTTGTCGTGAAAAACACACTTTTCATCACAAGTGACAAACCAATTGAGGAACAGGTTGTTCTAGTTGTGTTTGTATAGGAATAACCACTAATCAAGGCCAAGGACCCGTAGTAATATTTGGTAAATTGGATTACGTAGGGGGGGGCGGTTTATCAAGAATTTGTTTAGATTAGACTTGGTTGTCGTTCATTTCGCGAGGAACCCATTTCTCAAGTTTTTTTTATCTTCCCAATATCTTCCAAGTGCTCGAGAATCATTTTTTACGTTACGTCTAATTAAGAACAATATCTTGAATTGAATACTTTTGCTGCGGTTGGCTTCGACTAAAGTTCTTAATTGATCGTTGTAAACATCCGATGTCCAACCACAACTCTCATCATCTTCAAGACGCTGGTCTCCACCACGAAACTTCGTAAATCACAATTGTAATGTGCGTTGCAGTGGTTCCTGAGATAAACGCTTCGTTGATATTCCGAGCTGTTCCAGAAGTTTTTCACCCCAGCTTGAATTAAAATGAGAAAATTGTCCGAATTTGCTTTTTTTTCATCTTGTATTCAACGTTGTGAAAGAAAGACATAATATACATATATATATATATATATATATATATATATATATATATATATATATATTTATAATATATTTGTAGTCATCGACATACAGTCCTGTTTCGTTGTATCACAACTTATCAGTGCCGCTAGACTAACATCTCTCCCATGCCAAGGATTGAACCATGAACCGTCGTGTTGACAGTCGGCGGTTCTCCCACTCGACCATGGAATTGCCGTCGGAATGTCTATTTAAATAGACACCCGCCACCACCTTTATAGTGCTCAAATCGTCTGTTCGTAAACAAACAAACATATGAAATAAAAATCCTCTGCGTTTTTTTTTTCCAAAGTATACAGGAAAATGTTATGGTGTTCAATACATGTAATATTAGTTTATATAGTGCAACATTTTAGCAAATTAAATTTTAAATTGGATAGGGGGCTTACTCGTGTAAAATTCTAGCAGTGGCTCTAAGTTTAGATAAATCTGATACTCCCACCAATGATTAAAAAGAAAAACTGACAGCATACCTAATCAGAATTCGTATTATTTGGATTCATCTAACTACGGTTTTCATCTTGAGTGCGATTTTCACAACGTTTCTTATATCAATGCGATTCAACGATCCGTATATAACAATGTTGGATTTTCTTTTCAAATAAATAGAAAAAGTGTTTCTTAATGCGAATATCAATATATAAAAAACACATTCATAGGAGTATATATATATATATATATATATATATATATATATATATATATATATATATATATATATATATATCAAAGAGAAACGAGAGATAGATAGATAGATAGATAGATAGATAGATAGATAAAACTTATGATAAGTAAACTGCAAATAATCGAAATACAACTGCTCCGTAAATCTCATTTTCCCGCGTTCTATACTCGCTTTCTTTGTTTTGTGGGTTAAAATGGTTCATGTTCGCATCTGGCGAACGACTTTCCCGCTTAAATTACTGACCCGCATTTTTCTTACGCGATTTCTTGACCAACAGCCAGACGCCATTTTTTCTTCCTTTCTTACGGGATTCTCTACCTCCTTTCCAAAACAGCCTGGGTGGCCGACCACTCTCACCGGATATCATTTCCATGGTTGGGGAGATTTTCTAAAAGCAGTCCGTCCAAGCAGAACATGTGAGATCGTGTAATAGTAATAAAACACTGGCTTTAACGTCCCCGCCGATGCATCGCGCAGAATAAACGCATTTTGTAATAAACTCCCGCCATTATAAAAGCAGTCGGTCTTGTGCCGGATGTTGAAAGAGTGGCCATCTTTTGTTCGTTAAAAGGAGATGAGAATAGCGACGTGAATAATTCATATTTTTCTCGCACAGGCGGCGGCCCGAATTCGGATGGTAGCGAACCAGGGTTCGGTGCCGGGGTAAACGGCCATTACAGAGCCAACTAATAAGTTGAAAACCAACAACAAAGAAATAGAATATGACTCCCGGCTATTATTCTATACACAAATATATGAATTGGACCATTTATTTGCGCGGAAAATTGTTTTAAGGCATTGTTAGTGGGCATAATTATTTCGACAAAGCAACCCTAAAATTATATCCTTCCATACTTACAGAATATATATATATATATATATATATATATATATATATATATATATATATATATATATATATATATATATATATATATATGTATATATATATATATATATATATATATATATATATATATATATATATATATATACAGGGTGACTCCAAAAAACAGAGGACATTCAATTGTTGTTCTGGGCATTTTGAAGGCAACGGAGAAAAAAAAAAGACCAAAGACCCTAGTGTTTTGGTGTAATGTTTGTAATATAATAAACTAGTTATGACCAACGTTTCATTTCATTCGGACAAAACACTAAGAAACGGGGCCTTATTAGAGTGTGGGCCCGTTTTTTTGGGCCATCCTGTATTAGTGATATGACGATTTCAGTATTTTTCCCGATTATGATACAATTACCGATTCCGTGCTAAATTTCTGATTCCGATACAGTTAACGATTCCGATTCCGATTTTATTTTTTTATAAATCTCCAATTATTTAACTAAAATATTGTTATTTCTTCCGATTTTCGTAAAAACACATGTTAAATATGCAGATATCTTCCTAAACGGCAAAACAAAGTTTAGAGGATGAACAATCGATTTAAGCTTTTTAAGTATTTTAAAATAAATAAATATATGTTGTTTTATCATTATTACCAGCAATGGACGATTTTGGTTGGAACAAAAGAAAATACAAACAAGACAAAAGAATTGAAAATAGGCATCAATTTTTCTGATTCCAATACCGATTCTGATACCCCCAAATCTACAGATTTTTCTTATTCCCGATATATATATATATATATATATATATATATATATATATACATATATATATATATATATATATATATAATTATATATAATTATAAAACTTAAATGATCTTGTAACGATGTATGTAACCAACTTTCCGGTTTAGGACATCCGGTTGCGCATGCGCGCATGTCCCGCGCACTGAAATATTAACGTTATTATTTCGAAATTGTTATTTAACATGGGAAGAGTGGAGTTTAAAATAACTTAAACGTAATACAGAAATGAACGATGTAAAAAAAAGCAAACAGTATTAACAATTGTTTATTTGGATAATTTAAACGCGAAAAAAAAAAAGAAAAATTGTGACGCTGAAATATTAACGTTATTATTTCGAAATTATTATTTAACATGGGAAGAGTGGGGTTTAAAATAACTTATACGTAATACAGAAATGAACGATGTAAAATAAAAAGCAGACAGTATTAACAATTGTTTATTTGGATAATTTAAACGCGAAAAAAAAAAAAGAACAATTGAGACGCTGAAATATTAACGTTATTATTTCAAAGTTATTATTTAACATAGGAAGAGTGGGGTTTAAAATAACTTATACGTAATACAGAAATGAGCGATGTAAAAAAAAGCAGATATATCAAAAGTTGAATTTAACTATAATAATGGTATCTGTTCAGTGCACATTTACCTATAAGTATAGCCAACCACTTATAATTCAGTAAATGTAAAAATTTTAATATTTTTTCATAGTAATGTTTGTTATGTGAAAAAAAAACTATTTTCTTTACGTCACAAGTATCACGCTCATACATGAATTCCAACGCTAATATAACATACTGACCCAACGGGTAACATGTAGTCTAGTATATATATATATATATATATATATATATATATATATATATATATATATATATATTCAGAATGGATATATTGCGCCACATATAAAAAAAAAATAGTAATACGTTGAAATGACCGATCGTCTACTGACACCGACTTTTAATCCGAATGGCTGAACATTAAAAGAATATAAAGAAGAGTTATCACAAGATCGCAATGGAATGATGCCCACAGTTTAAAAGAAAGTGCAAAGAGAGATGAAGAGATAGTTTGATAATGTATCTATTTCTTTGGAATCTGATGATTGTTGTCATTGGTTTCCTCGATGTCTTTGTAGAGAGATTTATTTCTAAAATGGTGGTGGATACTTGCAAAAAGAACCACGTAAAAATTGTAAACATCCTAATCAATACTAAATGTCTAGATTAATAGACTAATACCTACATTGGTTTTACAACCACTACTTTATGTCAATATGTTACCATGCACCTTGCAAATTCTGGCTAAATTCAACAGTTTTGTTATAAACTTTATTGATTCTTGTGATTAAAAAGAATATTTTATTTAACAACATATATAATATATTTTAAAAATCAATTAAAAGATCCGAGACCTTCTTTATTAAAACGGCAAAAAAACTGTAACAATATTTACAAGTACTAACCGTCATTCAATTTGTTCTGTAATGCTAATACTGGCGTTTAGGAATTTTAATTTTCAACAGATCTCTTGGGTATGAAGGCATTATAAACAGATAATATTTTTTTTGTAAAACAACGGTTGCATAAATGAAATAATGCTCCCTAAATGCACATAGTAATAATTAAACAATAGTTTATTTTCAAATAATAATATATATGTATAAATAGATATGTATATATATATATATATATATATATATATATATATATATATATAAAGCTGAATGTGCGTGTGTATGTGTGTCTGGTTACGAATAGGCTCCTATATGGGTGACTATTTAAAAAAACTGATTACATATAATGATAGAAGATTATCGAGACACAGGAATGGGTATGTTTGATCTGGCAGAACGGTGGTTCATTAAAATAGTGGGGTCTGCGTTCACAGCTGGTCCACAAAGTATGGTAATAAAAAATATAAAAATTAAATAAAACGTTTACAAGTGTTTTTGATATAGATGTACATAAGACTACTTTGATAAGTATGTTTTACCTTAAATAGGGATGGCATAATACAATTGTTGGGTCTGCGTTCGCGCCTAGCCTTCATAGAATGGAAATAGGCACAACCTTTAATAAAGACTTTTCATATCTATCTGCGTAAGTATACTTTGATAATTATGTTTCAGTTTGAAGAAATATTGTATAATAAAATTATGGAGTGTTCGCTCGCGCATGAACTCCATAGAATCGAAATATGGCACACAGTTTAACAAGTTTTTTTTTTTAATATAGATCCACAGAATATTGTGAGAAGTGTTTCAGTGTGAACAGGTACGGTTTAATAAATTATGAAGTTTATCTATTTTATTTTTACTTTCATCATATTTTGCTTTGGTTTCGATACTCCCACATCCGAAGCTATCTCTTTACAACCGTTCCTTTTCATAAGCTATCATACTTTCAAAAATCAGAGTCTATTTTCTGTAGGCTGTTTTTGAACACAGTAAAGGACGGGTATTTTTGATAGTATATATATATATATATATATATATATATATATATATATATATATATATATATATATTAATGAAAACAAAGGGATGTAGTGTTTACCTGCTATAGGCAATGGTAAACTTGAAAATAATATAAATAACAGTATTTATATATAGAAAATGTAAGCCCAACCGAATTAATATATATATATATATATATATATATATATATATATATATGTATATATATATATATATATATATATATATATATATATATATATATATATATATATATATGTAGGGTGACCCCAAAAAAAAACAAAAGCTAGATGGAGGCCATATAGAACATATGCTGTTCAATGGAGAAAAAAAAGGCCAAAGACCCTAGTGTTTTGATGTGATGTTTTGAATATAATAAACTAGTTATGGCCACAGTTTCATTTCATTCGGACAAAACACTAAGAAACGGGGCCTAATTAGGTTTGGGGCCGTTTTTCTGCGGGGGTTACCCTACATATATATATATATATATATATATATATATATATATATATATATATATATATATATAGTTTATTTGTATTCAAATAAATGTTATTCTAATCTCGCTAGGCAGTCATGAAAATGTTCTGGTCAAATTCGTAATGTATAAACAAAGCCTCGTAAAGTGCCGAAAAAAAAAGGTTCCTGTTTTTAATATTACAGATCTTCAAACTCTATCCCTTTATATATCACAGTGTGATATGAATGCGGGAGTGCCTCGGGGGTCTATCCTTGGACCTCTATTGTTCCTAATATTTATTAATGACCTCCCCGACAAAACTGCCTCTGAAATGAGTATATATGCTGATGACACCACACTCTATAACAGGCATGACAGGAAAACAAATAACTAAAGAAATGGCAAAAACACTAGAGGATGACCTCGAATCTGTAGTGGAATGGGGACATAAATGGATGGTCACATTCACTGCTGCCAATACTAAACTGGTTTCCTTCAATAATTACAAGAAACCTTCTCTGCCACCAATAGCAATGGTCAGTGACTCCCTGTCTGAGAGTGCATCTTTCAAACTGCTAGTTTCACAGGAAACATGAGTTGGAACAATTATATTGAAAACATTGCCAGAGCCGCTGCGAAAAAGGTAGGCTCTCTCTACCGTGCTAGAAAACTACTAACACCCGAAAGTATCCTGTACCTCTATAAGGCCACCATTCGCCCATGTATGGAGTATTGCTGTCACATTTGGGCTGGTGCATCTGCTACTAGTCTCTCGCTCCTAGACAAGGTTCAAAAGAGAGTCGCCAAACTGATAGGCCCTGAACTGGCATCTAAGCTTCAGCCTTTGTCCCATCGACGAAATGTTGCATCCCTCTGCCTGTTCTACAAGTATTTTAATGGTGAATGCTCTGACGAACTGCAGACACTTGTGTCCCCACGACGTAGACACCCTTGCCAAACCCGACAGGCAGCTAAATCCTACGCCCACACAGTAGAGATCCCTAGATGTAAAAGATCTTTCTACTCCAGTAGTTTCTTCCCCAGAACCGCTAGACTCTGGAATTCCATTCCAGGTCCCTGCTTCCCTAACTGTACTGACATGCAGAAGTCCAAGTGTAACGTGAACCAACATCTTGCTGCCCAAATCCCAACATAGTGCCCCAGTAGTTGTTGCCCCAGATAGTAGCCCCCTACACCAAAGTGGCAATGTGCTTTGTTTAAGGTAAAAATATAATAATAATAATATATATATACAGAGTATCCGTAAAGTTACTATACACTCGAATTACATCCTGTGCGTTTTCTGTTTTCCATTATCGCTTCAAAATAAATTTGGGCTCCTCCAAAGTGAGCTTGCGTGGCATGCTTGATTAAATAAACCTGTAAAAAAATAAATATTAACTATTAATACAAATATAATACAATAAAACAATAAGATTGTATAGTAACTTTACGGACACCCTGTATATATATACACACACACACATATATATATATATATATATATATATATATATATATATATATATATATATATATGGGGGTGTATGTGTGTGTGTATGTGTACTTGTCTGTGAGAGGGTGTGCTTGGGTAATAAGGACTGTCTATTCTCTACTAATTTAAAGTTAGTTGTGTGTACATGTTTCAATATTCTTATATAAAGCATTCAATCTTGAACTAAATATCCAGTATTTATAAATTGGTGATAACAATTGTTAGGCGTGTGAAGGTTTACAATGTAAACTATGTTTAATTCTGTTTCATGCAAAGAGTATGATGAGGTCGAATCTTTTTTGCAAATTCACATATCCATAATTTTTAATGAAATTTTTACAATATTTGACATCGATTAAAAACATAGTCAAATACTAGTTAGTCTCAGGTTTTCTAAAGTGGCCACATGCCGAGATTGCATTTTCGAAGTTCGCCAGCTGTGTCAAGCAGGCTTTTGGGTGTAGTAGGATATAATCTAATTCCTGCTATGGCTGTCCATATGAATTTGAAATCATAAAGATTGGTCAGTAATCTCATAAAATGTATAGCATAGTACACTGAATTTTCAAATGTATACGACAAACTTAAATGCCCGCGCAAAAATGTTTGCAATCTTTGCTGATGGCTGCTTATATAGTAACTAATGTACCAACAAATATTTTTCGAACTTTTCACATGAGATCGATTTTTAATGTGGAAAAATTATGTGGGGGAATACAGTTCCGTAATAAGACATTCTAGATTTCAACAACTGCCTCTGTGTAGTCACGTGGCACTTTCGCCAGATTAAGATAAATAGTAGTTCGCTTCAGGGAGGCGGTAAGGTCAGGAGTGATTGTTTCATGAGAAATACTACATTATATAAAGATCGATTTTTAATGTAGTCACATTGCACTTTCGTCAGCTTAAAATAAATAGGGAATACATTTGGTTCACTCCAAAGAGGAGGTAAGGTCCGGAGTAATTGTTTTCTGAGTCAGAAAAATACTACATTAGAATGGCTCGTACATATATATTTCTAAAATTACAGAATTATCAAAAAAATTATATATAAAAAAACGTTGTAAAAGAATTGACCAAAAGGATAAGTCAGTGTTATTTTTATTATTTGGCCTACTTTTCACATATTGTCTTTCATCACAATGATTTCGTTGATGAAAGAGTTGGCGTTTTTTAAGTATATACTTTCTGGACACAAAGAATATATTTGAAAATAATCAAAGCAAGCCTTACTAAATCCTTTACGAAAGATGAAAACAAACAACAAAAAAACGCATCCAACAGAACCAAATAGGCATTGCAAGGGCAACATACTAGTAACAAAATATAAGAACATATATATTGAAAAGGGGGTGTGTAAACTGTTTTTGACTCCTAACGGGGGTATGAGACGAATGGATTCGCCAATCATTTTTCTAACCAAGGGCTGTGCTTAACAACCAATGAAAACGTCCCAAAATTATTATAAAAATTGTCGAATTTTGGATTCAATCTACGTCACGGACCGCATTCAATACTTGGCCGCCATCTTGGTTACTAATCTGAACTACGCCGCCATCTTTGTTCAACACAATATCTCAGAACATAAGAGGTTAACTATGCCACGGACCGCATTTAATTCTTGGTCGCCATCTTGGTTACTGATCTGAACTACGCCGCTATCTTTGTTCAACACAATGTCTCAAAACTTAACATGGAAAAACATGAAATGAAAACGTAAAGAAATTAAAGAACATTTTCATATTAAACGGATTAGTAACTTATTCAATATTTTAATAATTATTTATTTTAGTATTGCTGAAAGGTTACCGCGACATCAACTTGTTAATCGCAATATCAAAATTACCTATTCAGTAGGAAGATACTGGAACAATATATAACATCAGATATCGCCAAAAAAGTGAAACTAAGCTGAGACAGTCTATTAGAAGCACGCCACGTTTAGGCGTGCCTATGATATGGGCTGAAAATATATATTTAATTAGTAATCTTTTACTTATTTCTGTGTTCACCCTTATTGGTTAATCAATAGAAATTAAATAAAACTTTTATAATTGTAATCTTATAAATGTTCGCCGTTTACTCTGTTTTATTTCGAGTTTGTCTTCTTGAACGTATGAAAAAGGCTTCAACTACAGAAAGGCGTTTATTTTGGCATGGAAGGATCATGGAATACGCGCGTGCAAAAGAACGCCCCGCCGCCGTTTATGTAACGCAATGGAATCTGAGAAAATAATAGGATCAGAGACTATAGTTGAAAGGCAAAAGATGAAATATATATATATATATATATATATATATATATATATATATATATATATTTTAAACGTAAACATGAAACATAGTGTAACCAACGGACGGACCCTCTTTGTTATGAACGGCTGCATCTAACACCTTCATTGTCCAACATTAAACAAGATAGCAAGTTGTTTCTGTTGCAACGGTGTTCGCTCTGGTCGTATAAAGTCGGTTTCTTTCCTGGGCGAGATCACGTCACGAACCACAGAAGCAACGCATGGCGATTCTGTACAAATAACAGTTATATTAACGTCATGCCTGTCGTTGAATGTTGATGGGTTGCCATAAAAAAAAAAAATTTTTTTTATCTGAGGTGGTATGTAAAATATTCTGAAGCGCAATTGCATAAAAGTTGTCAAACTCTTCCCCAGGACGCCCCAGTCATGGAGATTACAATGCTTCAGGGGTTGTCAGTTCAACTTCGATAACGACCTGAAGACGGCAGTCGCTGTTAGAGCAGATCTTCTGAGAATTGCCTGTAGAAACAGATGACGTGCTACGAGATGATTCGATTTGTACGAGCAGGTTTGTGTTTTTTTTGTATACGTAGCACAATGTGGGTGTGTGATTATGTATGTGTGTGTTGGTGTTGTGTTTGTGTGTATGGGTGTATGTGTCAAAGAACGAAGGAAATTTGATCAACAGTGTACGTACAGGTGCTTCGTCTTGCCATCTTATTCTTACGTCTAAGTAATTGGTGTCTTAGTAAAAATGTACACATAAGTGCTTCGGTTATAAATGGTATCCCTGACGTAGTTATGCTTAAATCCAGCCGGAGAAAGGTGCGGGAATGCTTACGTATATCGGGCTAAACATTTATAGATGCTTCTTTAGAATGACTCCGCCATGAAGGAAACGGGCGCATTGTATTAAAAAAAAACAAAAAAAAACAGGATTTTATGTTTTGAGAAACTGTTCCAGATTCCAAAAATAGTCATAAACGGAACGGTGAAAAGATAGCTTTAATTGTTATTATGCGTTGCACACACACATACACACACACACACACACACACACACACACGCACACACGCACACACACATATATATGTGTGTGTGTGTGTGCGTGTGTGTGTGCGTGTGTGCGTGTGTGTGTGTGCGTTTGTGTGCGTGTGTGTGTGCGTGTGTGCGGGTGTGTGTGTGCGTGTGTGTGGGTGTGTCTGTGTGTGCGTGGGGAGGTGGGGGGCGTGTGTGTGTGTGTGTGTGTGTGTGTGTGTGCATATATACAAGTACAGGATGTCCAAACAGTCACTAAATTACCATTAATGATAACTTTTTTTTCTGTATTTAAGATATTTTTCATAGATAATATTGTGGAAATTGTTGATGGATAACGATAGCATCGAACAAAGTACGAACGTTGTGAAACTGTTGCACCAAAATCAGGGGTCGATTGTTTTTACTGAAAGAGCATTTTAATGTAAGAGATAGCCAAAGTCACAACACAATTCGCAACATTGTGCACAGATTTATAAAAAAAAAACAAGGAGCTTTACTTGTCTCGAAACGTCATCACAAATGTGAAATAGGGAAAGAGTGTGAGAGAGCGTTTAGCGGCATCCTGAAACATCGATTCGATGACGTTCCACGCAAATTGGGATGTGTCAAAGATTATTACACAATATTCTGCACAGTTTAAAACGCTTTCCTTATAAAGTGCAGCTTTTTCAGCCGTTGATGCTTGACAATTTTCAAACAATGTCTAATATGCAGTTCAAATGCAAAAACCTGTCCGAAATTACCTCAATTATCTGCAAAACTTGATTATGTCAGATGAAGCCCATTTCATTTGAATAGATTCGTGAACAAATAAAAGTACATATTTTGCGGCTGTGAAAATCCAAGCGCAATTCACCAAAAGCAGTTCCATCCGATAAAGTGCACTGTATGGCTTGCAGTAATAGAAGAGAAGAACATTGAACTCATTTTTATGAGAATCAAGACGAAAATGCTGTCACTTGTAGTTGAGAGAGATACCGGGCTACGATTACGGACATCTTGCGCCTTTAAATTCAAAATAAGCCCGGATTATTGTTCCAACAAGATGGGACAACGTCACATACGGCGAGAGACATTATGGAGCTTCTCAAGCAATGTTTTAGCGACATTATCTCTCGTTATGGCAATGTACAATGGCCACCACGTTCCCCAGACTTGACTAGCCCCGACTTTTCGTTATGGAAATACATTAAAAAAAAGAGTCTATGTTAACAAACCCCAAACTCTGCAGGAATTTATAGTAAATAATCAGGAACGAAATAAGGGAATTATATCGCAATCCAGAGATTCTGCAATATGTCATGAATAATGTTTTGGAAAGAGCACAAATATATCAAATCTTAAAATAGGCAACATTTAAAATACATTATTCTTTATAGATAAAGAGTGTTTAAATGTTACATTTTATTTAAATTACCCAGTGATTTAGTCACATTATGTTAAAATTACAGAAAAATATCATCAGATATAAAACATCTATTCAAGTCCGAATAACTCCAGTGACTTCTGGACACGCTGTATATATATATATATATATATATATATATATATATATATATATATATATATATATATATATATATATAGTAAGTTTTAAATTATATATGGCGATTAAGCTACACTGAATATTCCGCGTTTCATCCACTCTAGGACTCTTCAGGCTTATGCGCATAAGCCTGAAGAGTCCTAGAGTGGATGAAACGCGGAATATTCAGTGTAGCTTAATCGCCATATATAATTTATAACTTACTAACTAGCTCTACCTACGTATTGAGCACTTTTAAAGTAAATACTTAAAGTTCACGCATTAATTTATACTTTCGTATATTAATTTTATGTGAGTAAATTAAGTATATATATATATATATATATATATATATATATAAAATCAATACGAAATATATATAAATGTTTATATCTTTTCTGTATGTATTTCCTGTGTGTTGACGTGTAGGAATACAATAAGTCTTTTGAAAAAAAACAAGAATGTTTCCTTCAAAAGCACATATTTTCGACCGATCCTTCGATCTTCCTCAGTGTGAATGATAGAAAACATGAGTTTGCGGGGAGAGTTAGCAGCGGAAGGAGGGGCACGGGTATAGCCATTAAGGTAAAGATCTATTTGAATATGAGCCTTCCAGCATTTTTGACTTGGAATGGTCAGCAACTTGTGTGGCCTCTATTTAAAACTAAGTCTTTCATAATAATTGGAATTGGACACCCACGCATCTCACAAACACCCTCCCATATGTTAACATATATATATATATATATATATATATATATATATATATATATATATATATATATATATATGTTGGTAACTGAATTTCTTGTATGGTGGCGTTTGCGCAGTTGGTAGAGTGCTTGCCTCGCATGCAGAAAGCTTGGGTTGTGTTGGTTGCGACGTTCTTTGGGCTGTAAAAATAATTATTTATATATATAAATATATATATATATATATATATATATATATATATATGTATATATATATATACTGACAGGCCGCCCGGCGTTGCCTAGTCATTAAATACACTTAAATATTATATTTTGATTATGCAGATTTCGTATTCATTATTATATTAGATAAATTATATAGTTATGATTTAAATTTTTTTTTAATGGCTCATGCGCCACCACCGAGAATTGAAACTAAAACCTTTAGCTAACTATTTACTATCACGTTACGCCCTGAGCAATGCATGTTCACTGATAGGCTAAGAATTAAAACATAAACTAATAGCTTTTTCGTTTTGCACGCATATTTGTAATGCCGTCATTCGAACTCAACCTGGCAAATTCCATATTTTTCCTTTTCATACTTTTGCACCGATTTTCTTCCAATTATAAAGTCTCGCATGGGTTCAAACAACCTTTTATTAAGTTTCATGTCTGTAGACCAAAAATTAACAGAGGCGTTCGTTAAGCAAAATATTTTAAGCATACACACACCCACACACTCACACACACACACACACACACACACACACACATATATATATATGCATATATATATATATATATATATATATATATATATAAAAAATAGAAAGAGAAACGTGTTTTGCGTTTACTATTACATTTTACAAAAATAATCTACAAATATAAATCATGTAGAATATCTGCATGAATATAATTAGACGTAATAGTTATCTAAAGATGATTATTCCATCAGAAAACCGAAAAAAAAACCTAATAGAGAATTAATTAAAACGAATGTTTAAAAGAATATGCAAATTAGCCAAATCTTTTGCAGAATGAATGCAATTACACGACCCATATATATCGAAGTTGTTTTTTCTTTTTAAATAAATGGAAAATTGGTTTTTGATATGAATAGCAATACACAGAAAAAATAAACAAATTCATTGTAGTATATATATATATATATATATATATATATATATATATATATATATATATATATGATGAAAATAATGGAAATAGTATTCCGACAAAATAGAGAAAATAAAAAAGGAACAACCCGTATTATGTGTTCACCAACGTTTCGTCTTTATTTCGAGACTTCCTCTGGGTGAATGAGATTAAGAAACCAAAAAATATACCAGTACAAAATATTTGAAAAAGTTTCACGTGCACAGTGTGACGCAGTTCTATTTAAGAGAAACGGAAAAAATTGATGTTGGAAATTCAAAAAGGAAGGGGGGCTGGCGCTGTTAAAGAGAAAGAAATTTTAGTGACGTCATATAGTCGTTAATTTAATTTTAAAACTATGAACGCAAGTTTATATTCTTATTGGGAAAAAGATATATCTGTTGAAATTTAAATATAAGTTTGTAACAGGAATGAAATGAGTGTTTTTTATGTAATTTATTGATTGAGATTATGTGTTAATTATTACAGGGGGTGTTTGAATGGTGTGAGAAAGTTAACCTGTGTCCACAGTTAAATAATGTTCTTTTAATAACAGTTTACTTATTAATGGCGCTATGTTATAGAAACCTCCACGTTGTTTAATAGTGCTTGAAATTGCGATAAGCGCAGATTCAAGGAGTCTCCGGCGCGGTTTATTTGAAATGAATTTAACTACTTTTGCTTGTTTAAAATCAAAGGTGTGGTTATGTTGCAATGAATGAGAGAATAATGCACTTAGAGAATTGCTATTTTTTATATCTCTTTTGTGTTCATTGAGCCTTTTTTCCAATTTACGCTGAGTTTCACCAACGTATTTATGATGGCAATTATGGCAAGGAATAGTATATATACCTCCATCGGAAACTGGTTTGTTATAGAGATATTTCGTGGTTTTTAATATATGTCTTATGGTTAGTGATGTGGTTTGTACGATAGGAATTTTTAGTTTGTTTAGTGTGTTATAAATTATTGTATTATTGGTGTGTGTAGGTAAAAGAAGATGTCTGTTTATGAGAGAAAGGTCTGGTGTGTATGATTTTTTATTATTATTTATTCTGGAAAATATTTGTGTGGCTTTTCTCTTAGCATTCAATATGAAATATGTCGGATATTGCAAGGTTTTCAAAATGTTTGTAAGGTATTTGAATTCTTCGTCCAGATATTCAGGACTGCAAATTCTGAAAGCGCGTAAGAAGAAACCAATTATCATTCCTGTTTTTATTTTATTGTTATGGTGTGAATAGAAATGTATGTAATCGTTTTTGTGTGTAGTTTTGCGGTGAACTTTGAAGGATAGTTTATTATTGGATTTTATTATAAGTATGTCAAGAAAAGGTAATGAGTTATTGTTTTCTGTTTCATAGGTAAACTTTATGGAAGGTTCGACTGAGTTTAATTTGTCTGTAATGATATTTATGCGCGTATTTTCAGGAAGAAAAATTAAGATGTCGTCAATGTATCTGAAATACTCTGTGTTTGGAGGTAATCTGAATTTGAAAGGACCAGATTCTAGGAATTCTAAGAAAAGGCAAGCTAATACTCCACTAAGAGGGTTACCCATAGGAAGACCAAAATTTTGTTTATAGAAATTGTTATTGAAATGAAAGTAAGTCATGTTAGTTATAAGTCTAATGATTTTTATAAGAGTGTCGGGAGGAAAAGGTAAGCTAATGTTAGATTTTTTTAAATGTTTAAGGAGTAGATTCAAGCATTTTTTAATGGGGACATTAGTATATAATGATGTTATATCTAAGCTGTGAATAGTTTTGTTTTGCACGTTAATGTTTTTTATTTTGTTCAGTAAATCTCCGGAGTTCTTTATGTGGGAGGTGCTGATAGTGCCCAGTAGTGGAGTCAAAACGTTGGATATGGCACGTGCAATTTTGTGTGTGGCACTACCGATGCCGGATATTATAGGGCGCATAGGGATGTCTGGTTTGTGAATTTTTGGCAGGCCATATAGTGATGGAACATTGGGGTGGTATTTAATGTATGACATCCAAGTTTTGTTGTATTTTATAAGTTTTTTATAAGATTGGTTGAAATTCTCAACACTTCGATTTACTGTCTTTAAATCAGTTTAAAAAAAACTGTTATTAAAAGAACATTATTTAACTGTGGACACAGGTTAACTTTCTCACACCATTCAAACACCCCCTGTAATAATTAACACATAATCTCAATCAATAAATTACATAAAAAACACTCATTTCATTCCTGTTACAAACTTATATTTAAATTTCAACAGATATATCTTTTTCCCAATAAGAATATAAACTTGCGTTCATAGTTTTAAAATTAAATTAACGACTATATGACGTCACTAAAATTTCCTTATCTTTAACAGCGCCAGCCCCCCTTCCTTTTTGAATTTCCAACATCAATTTTTTCCGTTTCTCTTAAATAGAACTGCGTCACACTGTGCACGTGAAACTTTTTCAAATATTTTGTACTGGTATATTTTTTGGTTTCTTAATCTCATTCACTCAGAGGAAGTCTCGAAATAAAGACGAAACGTTGGTGAACACATAATACGGGTTGTTCCTTTTTTATTTTCTCTCTCTCTCTCTCTATATATATATATACTAGCAGGTCCGCCCGGCTTTGCTCGGGCCCTATGTACTGTTCATAAGGTTATGTTCATATGTATATATTAAAAAGGGTGAATATGTAAAGTAATGCGTTTTTGTATAATACTCTTCCTTAACAACCATAGAGAAAAGACAGATATTTTTCACTTTTATAGATAGATAGATTCGATGCAATATATAGTAATGATTTAAAAAGTATTAAAAAAGACTTAGGCGCCATCACCGAGAATCAAAGCCAAAACGTTCTGCTCACGATTTATTTTAACTCTGCACTCAATGAGTGGGCTATGAAAACATGTTTACTACAAGGCTAAAAATTAAAACATGAACCAATAGCTACTACGTTATGCATTCGTAATGCCGGCGTTCAACCTTTACCTGGCAAATTTCATTTTTTTTTTTAATTTACACACTTTTGCACCGATTTTTCCGGGCAAAAACCTAAATATAAAGTTTTGCATGGATTCAAATACCTCATATATGAAGTTTCATGTCTGTAAACCAAAAGCTCTAGGAGGAGTTTGGTAGGAAAAATTTGTTAAACAAAAATATATATGTACTAGCATGGGTTATGCGGCGTTGCCCGGGTGTTTGGAGGTGTATGCTGAGCAAAAAAAAACAAACAAAAAAATGGTCATTTTTTTAAACTTTGACCCCTATTATGACCCCTTAAAATGTATTGCATTGGGCTCAACTCAAGTTATTACGTTAAGTCCATGTCTGAGGAATCTTTATCTTAAACTTTAAGTGTTTAGACCGAAAATTGTCGGAGGAGTTTGGTAGAGTTCTCAAAGGTCAAATCGTTGAATTTGACCCCTTAATAGCTAAATTTCTGGCCGAAAATAGATCGCTTAGATTTTCCCAAATCTCAGTACCCTGTAGATCAAATTTCGAGTCTGTAGACTGAAAATTGGCAGAGTTATTCCGTAGGTAAATGTACAGACACACACACACACGTTCAATTTTAGATATATAGATATGCGTGTGTGTTTGTGTGTGTGTGTGTGTGTGCGTGCGTGTGTGTGTGTGTGTAATGACCACCAAATTTATGGAGTTTTTTTTGGATTTTGGTAACAGAGTTTGCCTTTAAAAATCTACTAAAATCAGGTATTTACCTAATCAATATAAAATTTTCACCGATTATTACGTAAAAGAAATGCACTGCATATGGGCCTGCTTTTTTCATATTCGTTGTATAAATATATTTTTGGGTACTTCGTACCCCACTTCGTAATTTGTCTCTTGTTCGCGGACTTTAAGTCCAAGCAATCCACTAAGAACACGCTCATTTTATTGTAAAAGGGTAGAAAAAATAATTTCATATGATGCCTACGATGTCGTAGATCGAACTTCGAATGTGTTTAATATTTTTCTCTTTTGCATTTTGAAGTGTAGAATTCAATGAATATTTTATCAATAATTATTATCTTTCAGATGAGGAGTAAATAGGCATGCTTTTTAATTTTTTTAAATAAATAAAAACATTTTATTTTAGAATGCGTAAACTTTCCATGTACCAATACATAAAGAATGCTTTAAATAATCATACCAAAAATAAATAAATAACAAAAGTGTGTGAAAATAGGAAGTATTAATTGTATCTACGTATTACGTATTCTTTTTAAGGATACGGTAGCCCGCTACGGTTTACAAAATGTGTTATCTCCCTTTTTGAAAATTAACTATAACTATGAAGACATAGATTTCTGTAGATGATGGTTGTGAAATTCCAACAAGTTGCATCTTCCCAGGAGGTTAACAAAAATGGCCCCGGTAAGGGCCACCAAATTCTAATGAAAGTCTTTGTCAACGTGATTTATGCATAAAAGAATTGTGGAAAATACAGCAATGATCTAGTTTATGGAAAAAAGAGTGTGACTCATTGGTTATTATTAATTGGAAAATAAGAAAGGAAAACCGATTTTAATCATGAAATTAAAAACTCACTAAAAGTGATATTAAAACTGAGAAATATAATGTCAACAATCTATATATACTCATTTTTTTTTAAATATTTACAGATAATAGTGTTTACGCAATCATCAGTATAAGCATGACAATTTCTGTGGTCCTAAGATTCGAACCTAACCACGAAACCACATTTTGTTCTATTTACTAAGGTTTTACCACAGGACCACCAAATACCACAAGAATGATATCTTAAGGGAGCTGGTCACCCAAATTCTGATCACGGATAATCATTTTTTAAAAGATTTTTCTTTACTTAGAGTAAGCATTAGGAGAAATTTAAACTTGGTTGATCAATGATTATGAAGGAAAAGTTATAACGAAAACACCATATCTTACCATAAATGACGTTTGTAATTATAATGTAATTCAATTATTTACAAAAAATGTATTTGTATGTCATGTTACATTACAGTACACATGTCGAAATTGTTTGTAATTAATTAAATACTCATCTTTTGAAATATTTAGAGATAATAGTGTTTACGCAATCATCAGTATAAGCATGGCAATTCCTGTGGTCCTAAGATTCGAAACTAGCCATGAAACCACATTTTGCTCTATTTACTGAGGTTTTACCACAGGGCCACCAAATACTACAAGAATGATATCTTAAGCGAGCTGGCCACCCAAATTCTGATCACGGATAATCATTTTTAATAGCCAGTGTGTGACTGGGCAGGCATTTTTAAATTAACATTAAAATCATAAAGATAAAGAGTAAACGGATGCGTTGAAATCGGTTGGTTGGTTGTTTTTGTTTTACGGCATATCAACCCTTTTCGAGTTATTTAATGCCGAATCCAAAGATTTTGAAGAAAAATTTTTTTTAATAGAATATATTTTTTGTTTTCATGTCAATTTCTATTCAACCCATAGTTGGGACCCTAACAGGTACTACCACTCCGGGTCAGAGTGGACCTGGGAGCAATGGCAATTAAAGGGTGACTTCACACTCCCCAAAGTCCACAAGCTGCGGCCTCACCACTGGATATAGTTTAAGGTCATATTCAGGACCCCCATTGAGGGACTTTTACCCTCTGCAGGGGGGCAGTCGGCGTATTCTAATGCCCCACCGACAGAGCCCGTTGAAATCGGAATAATCTGAAGATCGTTACATCATTGGGTTCAATAGGCAGGATGGGAGATGCTAGCATAACGGATCACTTCTCTCGTGTTATTTTCGTCTTTTTCTCCTACTCTTTTTTATTTTTGTCTCTTTGCGCATGCTTGTCAATCGCCCCCCCTTAATCAATATGAATTCTTCGTCTCCTGACTTTGTCTCTCTCTGACTAACTATTTTCCCCACAGACATATTCTCTTTTTCCTTTCCTTCTCCTTTTAATATTTTTTACTTGTTTAGTAAATGTGTATATCGGTGGTGATTTGTATGAGTCAGATACTAACCTGCTTAGCCCACCTCGTTTAAAGGGATCAGTTTTGGGGTTGAAATAAATTGGTAATAAGAGTTGGACTAGTCTGTGTTATTGTCTTAACTATTACATATTATCTGCTTTTCATTAAGCTCTCATACTAAGTGTTTAGGACCTAAACTGTCTTAGCCTTCTGAATAAAATATCGATATATATATATATATATATATATATACATATATATATATATATATATGATTACTTCATTTAATCCCATAAATTATTATACGAATATATAATTTTATATACGTATATTTTCAGTATTTACTTCAACAGTGCTTAATACATAGGTAGAACTAGAAGTTATGAAAATATATGTCGACTAAGCTACACAGAATATTCCGGGTTTTATTCTTATGCATAAGCCTGAGGAATTCTTACGAAAATGAAACGCAGAATATTCTGCGTAGCTTAAATACCATAAATATTTTTATAACTTACTATATATATAATATAGAGAGAGATAGAAAGATAGATACATAGACAGATAGATAGATAGATAGATAGATATTGTAACACTTGTGCGCATGATCGAGCGCTGATGTACGTAAATGGAGGCGAAACTTTTATCTCTAAAAACTGGAGACTGCGCCAAATATCATTATGACAAATAAGAACAATAATATTGTCCCAATCTTCCATATGAAGCCGAGAATTAGAAGTTTTATATAAATAAATATTTTAATTAATCATTAGAATGCTTTGAGATGAGTAATTTGTATAGTTTATTATTATTTTGAACTGTTTACCTCATCTGAAACAACAACCATAAAGATTAGAATAATAAAACAGAAGTTGCAAAGACATTGCAGTTTGCTTAAATTACGCCATTTTTTTCTATTAATTGCAGCTATTCTTCCAATTTTCGGATTTTTTAATCATGTTCAAAACCATTTTTATTTCCTTCTGGTGGGTTGGTTGATGCTATTTCTTCTGATGAGTTAAGGGCAAAATAGATTCACTGACTGATATAATAATCAAGTGAATGATTAGTGCTACGAAACAGATACTGTCAAAAATTGTAATTGTAAACTGGATTAAATTAAGTCAACATCATAAAACTTGAAATACAGACGATTTTCATTTATTCAGTATATGCTCTGTAATCACATTGAGCTTCTTAAATAAGGTTGGTATATATGAAAAGGAAATATAAGTGAACAAGGAATATTTCCACAGATGTATGTATATATATATATATATATATATATATATATATATATATATATATATATATATAAACTGTGTGTTTTATTTTTTATTGCCGTTTTTTATCTGTTTGGTTACATATGTTTCGGATGTTTGACCATGTTTAGGATCCAACAGCCTCGACAGACCTTACAGAAATGGTTGTTCAACAATAACAGATTAAACGGTAATAAACAAATAAAACATATGTTTGCTCTCTTCAAGTTTTTACTAATTACCAGTTTTACTACACACACACACACACATATATATATATACATATACACATATATATATATATATATATATATATATATATATATATATATATACAAGCTGTATTATGAAGTATTAATAAAAGTGGATTTGATAAAACAATAAGAAGAAGAAGAAGAAAAAGAAGAAGAAAAAGAAAAAGGAGAAGAAACAGAAATGCTACTTGTTTTATGAATATTTTCGTTTGTAAATTAAATACTGATTGTTTCCGTTACAAATAAGTTAGGTTTCTTGTGTTGTGAAAGCAAACACCTTACTAGTAGTTTAATCTTTTTTTTTTTTTTTTTTTTTGCTAATTAGTTTAGTAGCGTCTTCATTTCCGTCACAAATTAGTTAATTTTCTTGTAGCGGGCAAGAAAATACTTTCCCAAGCTTGAAGTTTAGTAAATATTCTCGTTTGTTACTTCAAAACTGACTTCATTTTCGTTAGAAATAAGGTTTCCTGTATCGTTCTAGAAAACATGTTACAAAGCTAGTAGTTTAAAAAAATATGTTCGTTTGTTAGTTAAATACTGATTTTATTTCCGTCACTAATAAGGTAGGCTCCATATATTAGACTAGACTTACACTGCTAATAGTTTAAAAATATTTTGGCTTTTTAGTTAAATACTGGCTTCGTTTGCGTAAACTTTTCTGAAATAATGTGTGATATCTGTTCTAATCATTCACATAAGCTTGTCTTTCCTGTTCCAGGTATCTGAGTCTGTTTCCCTGTTTGTCTTTTACTGTTTTGTCTGTGTTTTACTTTTTGGACAGCTAGATGTTCACTATATTAAAAATTGATACAGTTTATAACTGGGGTTTTATTAGCAAGCAAGTGTATAGGGGCTTGATTTTTTGGTTTTACTATCGTGTCACCAATGATCAAGAACGAATGCAACTCTGGGATAAATGTTAAATTCGTGTCACGTGATCGGTGTGAAAATACCGCAAAGATTAGTAATAATCTTTAACTGTTGTCGAATATTAGTCCGGGCGACGCCGACAAAATGGAAGGTGTGGACACACGCATATTTCAGATGGTCTACATTCTTGTTTCCTATATATATAATTGACCGGAATTGTAAATATCATCGAAAACAAAGAAATGCTTACATTCCAGGTCGGGGAGTTAGAATTGCATAACGCAAAATATAAATAAGAACAATTGAATATCTTAAATATTTACATTTCAGGAATAAGACATGAATAACATAAGCAAAATTCCGCCGTCGCTTGACGCACACATACACATTACTACCGCTAAATGCAGTTTCTCTGATCCGTCTATCTCTTTTGTCAATGGCCAAGGGTGAATTATAAATAAAATTGTATGTTGACAAAATTCGACTGTGTTGATTTTGAGAACATTGACAAAAGAATTCGTATTATTTAAATTCATCGATATACTGTTCTCATCTTGAGTGCGATGTTCGCGATATTTCGGTCGTTGTAACCTGCGACTTTCTTCAGAACTCGGGAACGTTGCTGTCGACCTCGGGAGGAGGTTCAATCCTCAGGGAGGTCGACCGAAAAAAACAATTGCTAATTACTTAGGACCTCTATCTAGTCATGGCTGACGGAACGAGAGCATACTACGTTGTGAAGAAAATAAAGTATTCCGATCGAACTTCCGTCTATATTTCTGAGTTCGACAGAAAAATTCACGAATCAGACACGATATACCTTAAGAAGGTCGGAGGTTACATCGACTGAAATGTTGTGAAAATCTCACTCAAGATGAGAACCATAGTCCCAAAAATTCGAATAACTAATCCTTATCTCCAAAATTCAGAAACGAGAAAAGAATTGTCAAGTGTATATAATTTCAGATAATTTAATAATTTAAACAATACATTTCTGGACTACTTTTAAGTGGACCACTGTAGAAGAAAATAAATCGATTTCACACACACATACTTACATTTGCGTTTAGTCCCCATATGCCTGTCAAGTTCTCTTTTTTATGCTGACCCCTTAACAAATATTTTACCGACTAAAACACAGAAATGCGGCCACATTAATGCAATCATTTTTACCTTTCGTCTCGGGGGAGGTGCATTTTGAAAAATGGAGACAGACACGCAAACAGGCACACAAAAAGACACAGTGAGTTTAGTGAATTACATTTCAACTGTTAGAGTTGCGTCCATTTTGGCCGGTTGGGAAACAATAACCCATTTTGGGATCGAAACTTATATGGAAATTGTGATATGAAGTAGAACAGATGTTTGACCTCCGTAGATCTGGCGATGGGCGTTGCTTACATTTCATTCTAGAATTGTCAATAGTAACCAAGACGACATTTGCGTCATAGCGAGTAAATATTAACTAGAATATATAATGAATTCTTTTACATATTATGGCATTTATCCGGATGAGATTAACCGGTGCTAAATGAATCCAGCGCTTCCTGCTTCGATCTCCGTCGATTAGCAGCGCAGCTTAATGCTCGCCATAACGCCACCTTTCCAAATCCTAAGAACGCATGGCTTTTGCGTTGAAATTTCTCACCAAACCGCTGAAAATTATGTACAAACGAGTGAAGCCTCCTTTTTATGAGAGCACTGTTTCCACGTCTTGGGTTGAGCCTCCCAGTGTACCTTTCCTGTTCTGACAGGGGACAAAATAAGCTTTAAAACTAAGTGGGTGATGACTTTTTCACATCCTTACGACCTCTTTCGTGACTTTGAGAGTTTATCTCTGCTCTATCCCTACTTTTACGGTTAGTGCCCGACTGAGCCCTAATCTATGGACTCTCCCTGTAAAACGTTTACAGCAATTACTCGCCTAGTTGCAACAACAGCCAAGAACTTTTCACTGCCTATATGTGCCTAAAACTAAACGAAAATTACACGACCAGAGTTTTTTTCCTAGAACTGTTTATCCGTAGAAACCAATACTTTATTCTGCTACCCTGTTGACTACAACATGGTCGTCCTCAAATTTATGTGTAAACATTTTTATCCTGTCGTCACCTTAGATAATCAACCCCTACACAAGTTTCACCATAGCTGATCATGTTGTTCTACTATCTACTTAACACTAAACCCTTGTCCTTGTGTTGCCTCCGGGCCTTGAGAAGTGGTGACCTCAAAAGTAAAAAATTATGTAGATACACTACAGTGACTGTGCTATAATTTATAATATGAAAGTGAAAATGTGTGTGCGTTTGCGTGTGTGTGTGTGTATGTGTGCATTTTTTTCGTATGTTCGCCAAAGGCTTTTTTCGCGGAGGGGGTTCTGGGTGGAGTCGCTGGTTCTTAGAACTTTTTATATACCCCCTAGATTATAATACGTTGGATTTACGAAAGAAGGTCGTAAATATATTTTATGTTGAGCTACTTGTATGTTACAAAATTCGCGCTGCCCTGTGATTTCATTTTCTCTATGGCGTGATGTTTGACCAAGAAAACCACACGTTCACAGTAGTTTAACCATCTGCTTTTTTAAGGGTTGAATTTTACCCTTCCTCACTTCTCTGCCCGCGTAGCGTCGTGGTAAGTTGTCAGGCTATCCGATTCATGGCATCGAGTTCGAGATTATCTCCCTACCAATTTTCTTTTTCTTTTACGCCCGGGAAACGCCGGGCACCCCGCTAGTTACATATGAGACCTAAAAGCTCATAGTTATGTTTATGATATCTTAATAAACAGCATCACGTTATTCTATACATATAGCTATTTTGTGCGTGATTCTCGCCTGTGGAATACATTACCGCGATACTGCTTCACTGCTGGTTACAAGTTTGTTGTCTCCAAATCTAATGTTCTCGTTCTAAAATTAGCCATAAGTAAATCATAAGTACTTTATAATAATAATAATAATAATAATAATAATAATAATAACAACAACAACAATGATATTAATGATAATGATAATAATAATGATAATAATACTAATAATGATAATTATAATAATAATAATCCTAATAATGATGATGATGATAATAATAATTATAATAATAATGAGAATAATAATAATAATAATAATAATAATAATCAATGTTAGTACTTGTGTACTTTAATTTTCTTCATCCGTTCGCTGAAATTCATTCTGTATCATAAACACTTTATTCTTGAGTAGTTTCTGGCCTTGCTAAGTGCCGCCCTAATAATACAAAAATACATTTAAGTTATTCAGATTTAAATATGTGCAATACGACTTTTCATGTGTGATAAACGTATAAAAATGCATTCGGGTCGTTGAAACCATGGTGATCTTTCTTGGGCAGCAATTCATTTCTATGTTGGTGTTATCCTCATTAGTGAAACAAAACTAAGACCCTCTGATTTCGTGGATACGAAATACGTACAGTGAACTTTCACGCCAACTTCGCCCGTCGTTTTTACTTTTCGTCGTATACACTACAAACACAAAGTGTTTTGAGCTTGTCCTGTACCAAGACAAAACCTACAATAAAAATGTAAATATTCATATAACTATATATTATTTTAATTGGAATTCATTGAGATGAGTATTATTTATTAATTTTATTTATTGCGGACTATTATCCTCATCTTTTATTATTTGTTTCACGACGTTTCGGCCAACTATTCCTCTTGGCCGAAACGTCGTGAAACAACTAAGATGAGGATAATAGTCTGCAATAAATAAAATTAATTCATATAAGTATTTACACGAAAAATTTATGGTTCTCTTTTGTATGGCAACAATGTATTTCTGTATGTATATTTATGGCTGTCTCTTTTACTATCTATGTTGTTTGTCGTAGTCAAATTACTAATAAATGAAATCTGTTTTACTTCAAAACGTTTGAAGCTGTCTTTTACGTATTATCAGAATATTTTGTACATTGATCTCTGCCACATGAGCGATGTATTCTGTCTGTTATAATATATGTTACTTTTCTGGTCTTATACTTCTATAATTTGCCATAGAAATACTATCAGTAAATGAGCTTCTTTGTACGAAACTGCCTCTAAATTATCCTTTATTTATTTTTTTACATGGAGGTCACCACTTATCAAGGCCCTGAAGCCACTCGGGAATAAGGGTTATTGCGTGTATAGTAATCAATGGGATAGTATTGTAGTAATCGTTTATATTGGAGTTTGATAAAAGGTCTTACTTAAGGGGGCGGTTCATAAGGAATTTGTTTATGTTGGAAGTTGTAGTCAGGTGGGAAACAGGCAAACGGAACAAATTCCATAGGCGTGGAATACACGTTTTGGTTTTGGCACAGATAAAGAGTGGGGAAAATTATTGACAGTGGTTTCAGCTAGACGGGCGTTTATCGGGAAACATTAGCAAGTGGGGGCAAAGACTGGAGCTCAGACGAGCACTTGCTATACATAGCGATAAATCAAAGACAGGCTCGCAACGTCTCTTCTGTAGAAGAGAGGTTTCAGGAAAGAGAAAAGGGACCCCCCACTTAGCCACGAAATTTATTTTGTACTCTTTCAAGGCAGGATAGGCTGTTTTTAACAGCTCCTGCACATATGTGGCAGGAGTACTCCATTTTCACCTAGATATTACCACTGTATAGTACTACTAATGACCTAGTGGCAGATTAGCTTAACAATAAATCTACTTCACAGGGTCTCCAAATATCAGCTATTTAGAAACCGTTTGAAAAAGAAAACATATTTTAGAATTCTATTTGATCTGGATATGTAACGTTGTGACTCTGGCTATCGTCACATGGTAGCATTTGTGTCATATTGTGGCGGGCAGTGCCAAGGATCAGAACGAGTATTATGAATTATTTAGGTTAAAAAGATATTCAGAAAATGTTTTAAAAGAAAAGAATGTTAAAGTATATATGTTAAAATCGAGGAAAATCTTATGAATAGAGGAGAGGCAGGAGCGCAGCCTGTTTGGAATTTGGCTTAGTAAACAACGATTTTGCTTACCTGACAAACAAGATAGCTCAATCAGGTTGGCGTAAAAACCCCATAAGCCACAAGAAATAAGAGTTAGTCTGTAACGGAAAGCCGACAAGACGAGTTGGGAGTTAGCTAGGCTATGGGTTAGAAAGCGGACAGGAATTGTCTTTGTAGCCTGATAGAAGCATCTACGGACCGACTAAGGCACATATAGGGAGAAAGTTAAGAGCTGCAAACTCCGAGACGTGGAACATTTGGAAATAAAGATCGGGGAATGATAACTCGGCGTTTTAAGTTTTCAACATGTCTTCATTTTAGGTGCCTGCAGCTAGAGAAGAGTGAAGCAAAGGATAAAGTAGGTTTCTGCCGGGTGTCATGCAGACAAGTGTGGTATAGAGTGGTATTCGACTGTTTGTTTTATTGTCCCGTTCGTTATTGTAGTGAATACGTGAAAACACACATATGAAAGCCTATTTAATATTAACGTGACCAATCGACCCGTACAGACACCTCATATAAAAAGAAAAGTAACTGTCCTTATAATTCCAACAACTACACGATACACGAGCATCGATTCCAGAAACATGCATACCTATATATACTATGCATACGTAGACACATTTATATATACTCGAAATTCAACAATGTGTATTCGTTTTGTTTCGCTGTTTATTTTACAGTATGTCGACCGGCGTAATCATGGTGATACACCGGTTCTCGCCAGATCACCTACGTTAAACAACGATGAGCTGGGTCATTACAACATCGATGACAATTTGGAAATGCTAGGTACTGTATGTACCGCACCGGGATGTGGAAATTTCCGGGTTTGTATCTGGGGGCGCGTTTAATGAATTTCGGAGATATACACTCTCAGCCTTCGCTACGACATGCAACTAGACGTAAAACTTTGGTGTAAAACCTGAGGTCTACTGTCGTCTCAGTCCTGTGGTATTCATTGCACCGACTGAGATCAGCAGTTGCATCAAAAAGTGTAGTTTGTTCTGCCTAAATCTGATTCTCACAGCTGGTAAATTCCAAAACTGCAATCTGGACGCGAGGAAACTTTAAAAGAACGATATGAAATAAAATTATGTTTTAAACTGACTGTTTTTGGTGTTTTTTTTTTCATGAAATGAGAATGTTTTTGAGTGATATAAGAGATTCAAGGAAGGCGGGGAGTATGTGCGGGATTAGTAGAGGTGTGGGTAAGGGATGTAGAACACCAGAGTTGATTGGCCAAATAAAGAATTTCTTGGATTAAGAGTGGCATGTGTCTATATAGACAATCAGTAGAGAGTTTGATGACATTGTGAAAATCGTGCACACAATTATTCGTGAGAAACTGAAGATTCGGATGATTTGCACGAAGTTTGTCCCAAATGTGCTCAATCTTTATCACAGACTATTTGACTAAGATGTGTTTATAAACAGTTCTTATCTCTTCATATACTCCAGTTCTTGATGTCTATGACTTTCTTTTATACTCTGAACTCAAATAAAACCTAACAAACTGTAGTTGGAAGGATGAACAAGTGCATTGTAGCCGGTGGAGATTACTTCCGAGGATGGTAGAGTTAATGGGGTACTATCAATAAAAGGGCTCACATGAAAAACGTCTGAAAACTTATTTAGCGCCAGTAGGTGTTTTCCTCCTGGAAGAATTTTTTAAAGATCAAAATTCTGTTATAGGCAACCAATGAAGATTGATTATTTTGAAAGGAGTGACTAATCAATGTTAAGTATTTCAACCAATGAAAATCAAGTATTTTACAGCGGCCATTTAATTGTTGTTGTATTTCGTGTTGGCGTTACTATTTTGATTTAAGAAACATTCCTAATAAAGTTAAAATATGCGTAAAGTATATACTAATATAACCTAGAAGGCATTGAGAATTTTGCTTATATAATATACAAAGGAGAGGTTAATCTAGCTGACCTTAGCTGGCGTCGCTGTACACGAAATTTGCTAAAACGGTAGCAAATCCACTGAGTGCCCCAGAGGTAACGACGATGCCGCGGGCGGACAGGAAATATTATCGCAATGCCCAATAGAGACGGTCAGTCTATAAAGGATACCCTGATTCCCATGCGCGGCGGCGTGGGGAAGTATATTACATCGAATTGTGCGTGGTTGGCTGATCGCCAGCTAATTTCAATCACCCTACCCATCGCCTTGTACAGACACACGCAATGTTCGCCAGTTGGAGGGTGAAATTCTCGGCTTCACTAGAATGGCTACGCCGACAGCAGCTTTTTCTAATCGCATTCGTTGAAAGCTGAGAAAAAGGAAATCAGTCTCACGCATGCGCGCTTTATTTTCCGGCCACTAACATTTATATCCTGTTTGAAGCTGGTCTCAATAGGGACCAATGCGTAAGCAGTTATTCATAACACACCCATATATATATATATATATATATATATATATATATATATATATATATATATATATATATATATATATATATGTATATATATATGTATATATATATATATATATATATATATATCTTTTTCCTTAGCTAGTATGTTTGCAAAACAGTTTTTATTTTCAGACGTATATCCCTGAAAAATGGTTTGACTATAAGCGCTTCCGGTTTTATTATATTTCGTAAATGTTTTCAATCGACTAATTCATTTTAATCCATAATATATAAAAATATATACGTTTCCCATTTCTTCTTGATTTGTCTATATTTCCCCTGTTTTTATTTTACTTGTATTTTCACCAATTAACAATCTGAATATGGTCCATTTCTTCTCCATTATTAAAAATTGTTGCCATTCCAATACACACACACATATATATATATATATATATATATATATATATATATATATATATATATATATGATATAAAGCTGAAAGTTTGTTTGTGTATGTGTGTGTATGTGTGTGTGTATGTGTGTGTGTGTGTGGTCACAAAAGAATAAGTGTTTCAGTGAGAACAGGTATGGTATAATAAATTACGGGTACTTTTGCTAGCATAATATAAAGCTGAACGTTTGTGTGTGTGTGTGTGTGTGTGTGTGTGTGTGTGTGTGTGTGTGTGTGTGTATGTGTGTGGTCACGAATAGTCTCCTATATGGTTGACGATTTTTAAAAAAACTGATTATATATAATGATAGAAGATGTATCGAGACATAGGAATAAGTATTTTTGATTTGGAAGAACGATGGTTCATTAAAATTGTGGGGTCTGCATTCGCGGCTGATTCACAAAGTATGGAAAAAAAATTGAAAAATTAAAAATAAAAAAAAAGTTTACAAGTGTTTTTCATATAGATGTACATAAGAATGCTTTGATAAGTATGTTTTAACTTAAATAGGGATGGTATAATAAAATTGTGGGGCCTGCGTTCGCGCCTCGGCTCCATAGAATGGAAATAGGCACAAACTTTAATAAAGATATTTCATATCTATATTATGGGGTTGCGGTTCGACTCTGACCTCCATAGAATGGAAATATGTCACAAAGTTTAACAAGGTTATTTTAATATAGGTCCACAGAATATTGTGATAAGTGTTTCAGTGTGAACAGGCACGGTATAATAAATTATGGGGTTTATCTATTTTAGTGTTACTTTCATCTATTTTGATTTGGTTTTGATACCCCCGAATTCGAAGCTATCTCTTTACAACCCTTCCTTTTCATAACCTATCATACTTTCATAAATCAGAGTCCATTTTCTGTAGGCTGTTGTTGAACCCAGTCAATATATATATATATATATATATATATATATATATATATATATATATATATATATATATATATATATATATATATATATAAGGGGGAATCGGAAAAATACGAAGATTTGGAGATATCGGAATAAAAAAAATTGATGCATATTCTTCGATGCCAAAACGATTCTTTTAATAGTCTTCTTTTTTTTTGTATTTGATTTTGTTTAAACAAAAATCTTTCATTGCTCGTAATAATGATAAAATAATAACTATTTATTGATTTTAGATGACCAATTAAGCTAAAATCGATAGATCGTCCTCCATATTTGTATTTCGACGTTTAGGAAAATATCTGCATATTTAACATGTTTTCTTTCTGTTTTGTTTTGTTTTTACGAAAATTGGAGGAAATAATCTCATAGTAAACTAATTAGAGATTTATAAAGAATCTGAATATGAATCAGTAATTTAACCGGAATCGGTAATTTATCACAGCATCAGTAATTGTATCGGTGTTACATAGGGTTCTTCATAAAGGGGCACCATTTACGTTTGATGTATAACCCAAAAAGGATTCCGTGTGCGTATGATTGTCTCTAATATAAATGGTTGTGTGTGTTGATTATCATAAAGGGAATCGTGTGTGTGACATGTATTTTCAGAACCTACCTCTACTTCTTCGATGTTGGACCATCTGGAAATTTCTCATCCTGGAGGGAGACTTGATACCTGTTTGACGAAGATTTATCACTCCAAGACGATGAAATGGTTTTATAGTTTTTATTTCACTTTCCCCAGAGGTCCTGCAGAAGTAGAAGTGAAATCTGCTTGTGTGGGTTCTTCTTCTACACACGTCAGCGTTCGTCTCCCCCCTCCCCAGTTAAGAGGGGAAGACAACGGAAAAACCGTCCGTCTTCTTCAAAGCTCAAATCAAATCTCCCAGATCTGCCAACCACGTCACTCATACGTAATCTGGTCAGCTGACCTTCGGTTCTTGTAAACGTGTCTACACTCCACGTTCACTCACCTCTCTCTCTCTCTCTCTGTGTCTCTCTCCCTCTCTCTCTCTCCCTCTCTCTCTCTCTCTGTAACATCGGAATCTGGAAAAAATAATTGGAATCGTCCCATCACTAATATATATATATTTATATATATATATATATATATATAAATATATATATATATATATATATATATATATTTTCAGAATGTGAGAAATTGTAATAATAAATTCCACAGCCAAACAACGTCGCAGCTCACAAGAGCCATGACAGTCAAAGAACCGGAAGTCCAAGACTCGAGTTGGTAGAGTGCTTGCCTGGTAGAGTTGGTAGAGTGCTTGCCTCGCATGCAAGAGGCTCGGATTTCGAATCCTGAGTTCGGATGTGTCTAACTGATGAGCCCAAATGAGGGCATAACTCGAGTCTTGGACTTCCGGTTCTTTGACTGTCATGGCTCTTGTGAGCTGCGACGTTGTTTGGCTGTGGAATTTATTATATATACATATATATATATATATATATATATATATATATATATATATATATATATATGTGTGTGTGCGTGTGTGCGCGTGTGGATAGATAACTGTTGTGTTCAGGAGTGTTCTTACATAGGTTTTCTATCGGAATGCGCCTGATAAGTTAAAGAATAAAGTTGTATTTTGACGATAAAACCTTACATCATGAGTGAATTCGAAAGAGATTCATCACCGCAGAAGCAGAAAGGCGCAGACTATAAAATCAGTCATAGATTGTTTTTTTTTTCATATATAATACGAGGGCGCATTCAAAATGTTTCTTTTAAAAACACAATAGAACCATGATACTTGATTTTTGTATGTTTAACTTTAATTCAAGTAAGTATGTAAAAATAATTCCTTTTCAACAGAGCGTTCGAAATGAATATTTTGTTAAGAGCATGTCGGACCATGATACTTGATTTTGCGCGTTTAAGTGAAGTCATTATTTACGAATAATTTAATAAAATCAACATTAGATTATATACAGTGCAATGTGGGCTAATGTAATGTGTTGGATTCTATAGAGATATAGTGGGTGTATATGATATGCGTGGTATATAAAATGTTCTTCTAATGAATGTGTGTAAACAGTGTGTATATCGGTTTGTATATACGTGTGTTCGTCTATGACTGTCTAGCTTTAGGATTGTCTAATCTAGAGTTCGTTGTGTGTGTATGTACATTTAAAAACAGTTTGTGACGGGACAAAAATATGCATAAATACATTTACAACACAAAGGTTTTCCCCTGTAGACTGCGGGATCGGATATCATAACCAGAACAGCTATCATTCAATTTCACCGACTTCGATGACAATAAAAGTATGGGAAGTGGAACATTTGTTGCTTCTCGTTCGATTTCGGCAAACGTCAGGTGTCCCTTCCAGTGCATATCTATCTATCTATCTATCTCTCTCTCTCTCTCTCTCTCTCTCTCTCTCTATATATATATATATATATATATATATATATATATATATATATATATATATATATATATATATATACATGTATATATATAATGTTACGTATCTTGTCGCTCTGGCATCGACATTGTTTTTTAATTGGAAATTATTAAAACAAATTTCTTAATATACTCTGTCATGGATATACGAGCGACTCTATGAAGTTTAACTAATTTTAATATCTCTTTAAAACATAAAAGCTTATGAAGGTAATAATCTATTTTTTAAGTTTCTTGTTAGATCATTAGTTTCATTTTACTATTACGCTAGATTCTATTTATGCATAGTTTCTACATTCTGAATAATTCGTAGAATTCAAGATTAAAATATTCTACCACAAGTGTATACTTTTCTCTCTCACACTCTCTCTCTCGCTCTCTCTCTCTTTATATATATATATATATATATATATATATATATATATATATAAATGTAATTCTTGGTTCGTTCGTTATTAGTAGTCTGGACAGATAGCTTCCACATGGTGGTATAATATGTTTACTCTACCCATGCTTATTTTTATATATCTCTTTTAATTATAACATTATACTTAATTTTTTTTTTAATAAAAAGGCGGTTTTCTTTGTACGATGGGCCATTTTGTTTTATTTGGGGAAAATTATTTACCACCGCCCGCCGTCACGTGACATCTCACCACTCACCTCTACAAGCCGTGGTGGTCTCGCTTAATGTAAACAAAATGTGTTTATTTTTGTTTTTATATAAATAAAGCATCGTAATTTGTAACAATAATTAAAAAAAAAAATTTTACAGGAACTTACGAAAATAGCCCTTAAAGTCCGTATTAATGAATTCGATATAACGCGAAGCAAAATGAATTTCTCGCACTACCGATGCTATTTTAGGTGTTTTTTTTTATTTAATTCAGTATCTTAGGACATTACTTTACTAACTATCTTTGAAATAGATCCAGAAAACTAATATTTATCTCTAAAAGATATTTTACAATGAATTTATTTAACTTCAAAATTTAGTTTAATTGGTAAACTCACCGTGAAAACATTTTTCATAACTTTTTTTTTCACGTGTACAAATATTTTTTTTCCTTTGGGAAATTAAGGTCTTTCAAATACAATCACAAAGTTGTCGGAAACCTACAAAAAACTTCATTTATTTTTTTCTGTACCTAAACAATGTATATATTTGCAGCAAATCGACCATTGTAGCTCATCTTTTTACTATTCAGGAAATTAAAGATTCAATTAGATTCTTATTTCAGTCACCTAAATTATTTAGTGTGAAATGAGTTTAGGAATTTATATTTAAACCTAAATATCATTTTTATTTAAATAACAATAACATTAATACACTAAGTTAGGTAAAATGTGCATAGAATGCTCTGCTTTACGGCTGTTGTAAAAATGGAACGGAAATTCAAATTTCGTTCCCCTTGTAAACTCGGTACATTCTCACATTACGTCCCACTCATCGTTCACATTCGACATGTCAACTTTTATAAGCTTTCGGGTATGCTAACAAGGTAAGGAATGTGTACTCCGAAAGTTGGTTTGTCCATTCCGAGAGCCGTTCTTAACATGGGTAAATTGGAGTGTTTATTCGTTGTAAATGTACCCGACAACCTATAAATGTCGACGTTTCCTATGTGAACGGTAAGTTGGACTTATGTAAAAAAATAATAAAAAGATATATCAAACTGATTTCTTTCGCTTAAAAATGGAATTGATTTACTAGGATTTGTATTAGAAGCTGAGCAGTGCATCAGAATTTTTTTTAGGGGGGGTATTTTAGACACACCTAACAGGAAACTGCGAATAAAATATAAAAAAAACCGTAATTTCTCTTTTAAAAGTGAGTTGTTTATTTTCTTTATGGAATATACTTCCAAAATAAACTATTAAAGTTGTTTAAAAAAATAGAAATATTATTTTTTTTATTTTTTAAAAAACAGTGTTTACAAAGAGCCAGCGCGCCTTCATGCAACCATTTTTTTACGCAATGAAAGCAATTGAAGTTTACGAGTTAATTTTTTTTTCAATTTTAAAACTTGAAAAATCTATCAAAATTTTTCTATTGGTTAAATTGTTACGATATTTTCAGGGTCAATGTGAAATTTTATGCTCTTCGCAATAAACTGAATATAATATTTTAGATTAAATTTTTTTTAAATCACCCCCCATTTTGAAATGTCTATTAAAATTTTAATAATTAATTTATATACCAAAATTTTATGTATCACAAATTGAAGAAAAAAGATGAATAAATAATATATTGTAAATTAAAACAAAAAAGAAGTGTTTTTTTCTTAGAAATTTACCTGTAAAGTCCAAAGTGTAAAACCTTTTTTTTAAACCACTGATTTTTTTAATCGAAAGCCTATGTTCTGCTTATATTGTCCAGTAAGTAATGGTCGATGACGACAATTTTTTCTATTTCATTCAATGTTTTCTTTTTTTTGGGATATTCAAAAAACAATTTCATTCGACAAAAAACAAGGAAAATATAATAAATCAAAAATTTATGTATTTTTTTTAAGAAAAAAAATTAAAAAATCCTCGAGTGTCTTTTTTTAAGGCAAAATCTCATAAGTAAAATTTGACTATTTTGAAACTATGGAACATATATTTCTTCACTGACAGGGTAGACGACTAAAGCGAACGTGTAGTTTTTACTTCCTTCTGCCCATCCGTAGTTAAAAACAATAAAAATCTACTTCCGGTTTTTGATAAAAACGTAAAGTTCTTGTGTCATGGCGCCTTTTTCAAATATGTGTTTAAAAATTCTTTTATTTAAAAAATAAATCGATTTTAAAATAATATGGATTAATTCTTAACAATGAAGAATGAAACTACACATTGATTAGTAGTTTTTATAGGTAAGTGATTTTTAAATTTATATCGATTTTTTATTTCGACTTAAGTTAAATTTCGTTGATTTTCTTCAAACATTTTTTAAAGATCACCGATTTAGAAAAAAACAAATTTGCTATTACGCCTGTTATTTTTTTAGAATTTGGTCTTTGCTCGTTTAATTGAGAAAAAAAATTGGGTTTGAATTACATTATTCAAATAGTTATAAATTTCGAAAGATAGGACGTCGAATTATTCAATATTTTGTCAAGCATTTGTAACGCTAGTTTCTAACACACCTAGCTGCGCACTTATTAAAATTATTTAGTTGTTTATTTTTTTGCATTTTGGTTAAATTTGTTTCTTTGCAATCGCTGATATCCCACTCAAAAATTGAACACAAGATGAAATTAAAAAGAATAGTACTCATGTAGGATTTGACTCCCCTGATTCCAATTATTAAAGAAGTACTGCCTTATTTCTTTTAAAACCCCGTTCCCCCTAACAATTTATGGTAAAAAATGAATCTTTTTTGGAGGAAAAGAAAACAACTATTATTGAAAAAAAAAACAATTTCAAAAAATACTAAAAGTTAATTAACAATACAAAAGGCAATTTTTCATGAGGAATGTGTTCCATTTTAACAAAGTGAGCCACAGCAAAATACTCGTTTGCCTTTTCATTTTCCTTACAGACCATATTTTCCCCGGCTAACATGGAAATATTCATATTCTGCCGATGTATTTTCAACTTGGATTATTGAGACGTGCGCCTGTTGGTTTTTCACCTACAAATAATAACCTGCACATATATATATATGTGTGTGTGCGCGTGTGTGTGTATACATATATATATATGTATATATATATATATATTAAAGTAACTGTGTTTGAAAATTCTCTAGCTAACACATGTCGGTGTATTTGGTTTGGAGAATTGACATTAGATATATCGAATATTGAGACATGTAGCACACTTTAAGTTTTATTCGCAAAATTTCCATCTAACATGTCATAACTGAAAACAAAAAAGCTGAACTATGGTAGGATAAGTCGAATAATATAACATTATGCCTTCTGTTTCACACACGCATATATATATATATATATATATATTATATCATATTATATTATATTATATTATATTATATTTATATAAAATTGGTTAAGAAATTCTTACGAGGGAAAGATGTATATTGAAATGTTGGTGACCCCCCTCATTTAAATATATTATATATACATATATATAAATATATATACATATATATATATTATATATGTGTGTGTATATATATATATATATGTTATATATATATGCTATATGTTATATACATAGTTATATATACGTATTAGATCTACATATATATGTGTATATATGTATATAAATATGCATATATATGTGTATATATATAGTCATATGGATATTTTTCTTATTTCTTAAATCACAATTTTTTAATATATGAATCGATAAAAAGTTGACTCTATAATAATGTATACGAAATCTTCATAAATATATTTAAGATTATTTCATGACGGTTTAAGCCGGGCGCTCCTGCTAGCTTTGATAAATACTTTTGCATTTTTAAAAAAGAGCAACAATAATTTCAGGGCGTTTCTATTTATGTTGACCATACGCAGAATGCCAACATCAATATCTTACATATGAAAAAGTTTGATATATATATATATATATATATATATATATATATATATATAATTTTTTTTCAGGACGTATTATTTTGTTTATTATTTATTTTTTTATAATTATTTTTTATTAAATATTATTACCAGCAAAATTGTAAGTCATCTATAGACATGCAAGTTTCGGAGTTTACTTATCATTTTGTTTACCTGGAAGTGAAGCATATTACCGGATGTCAAACAACACCCACTATTCTTGTTTCTCCAATTTCTAAAGATGCGAATCGTTCCTTTGAGTGCAATTTCTTTTTTTTGTATTTCTCTTGCGCTTAAGTCACTGAGTATATTTACCAGGTAGATTTATTTTTTGTTGGATTAGCTCAGTTGCTCGTATAATTTGTGAAATGGAATCGAATGTATGTACGCGTTTGTACGTATTTTCATTAAAGTTTTCAGATTACTGTTAACATTTAGAAACAGAGAACTACACACAAAAAAAACTCTATTATAAAGAAACTCTATTCAACTAAATGTTGCTTGATATACAATATATGAAAGAAGGGAAGATAGTTGTGGTAGTTTTCTGTAACGTATGTTTAATAAATGGAAATAAACTCTGTTCATGAAAATATCGTTAATGTAAAACATATGAACGAAGAAAAGCCAGTTGTTTTCAGTTGGTATTGTTTGGTTAAACGTATGTTAAGCAATTGAAAATAAACTCTGTTCATGGAAATATCGTTTAATGCAAAACATATTTAGGAAGAAAAGAAAGCTGTATTCAGATTATGTTGTTTGTTTAACTACAAACAGCGCATTATACAAAAATCAAAACGGTATTATAATGCACACTAAATGTAGATTGACAAATTAAAATAACCTTGTTTGTCTGTAGATAGAAAGACTACTATTAATATTTATTTGTATACAGTATTGTTTAAAATACCTCGTAAATAATAAAGTACAGCACCCTTAAAAAAATAAAACAAAAAACAGTTAAATTTACCAGATATGCAATATTTTTAATTACATTTCAAACTGGTCATTTACTGTGATTTAATTTTTAAACAGCATTTTCCTCAAATCTTCGACAATCAAATACAAATTACAAATCTGTGAGTCTGAAAAAGTGTTATCAAATTCGCGGCATTAAAATGAAAATTAGAAATTTATCAGTTATTAGAATTTAAAATTTAGATAGCATTTTGTTCAAATCTGTAGCACTTAATATCTTAACTCAGTTAAATTTTAAACGTAATTTTTTCGCACTTGGTTTTTAAATATAATTTTCATAATTATAATAAACTCATAGCGTATACAGAATGTCACACTTTCTATCACGCTTAAATTCTAAAAGAAATTTTTATTAGTATGCTACACTTAAAGTTTTTAATAGTTTTTTTCAACAAATCTGCGACACTGAAATTGTAAATTAAAATCTCGTCAGTTAGTATAACATAAATTTAATATCGCATATTCACCTAAATTTCCGATAGCATTTTCGTCGGTAACACTTAAATTTTAAATAGGATATTCGTCAATCTTTCATAAAAATTTTGAATGACATTTTCGTTAGATTGTGAAAGTTATTAATTTTTCTGCCTCCATATTACATATGTGTGCTGATCATAGCTTGTATGGTCTAGGGATTTATCAGCACCCACATGTAATAAAATTAAAACAAAAGAAAAAGATTTAACGAAAAAAGAAATTTATTAAAAAAATAAATTAACAAGAAAAAAAAGAAAAGATTATTATTTTTGAAGGGCGAAAACTCGCTAATAAATGGTCTCCCTTAGATCATAAAAAAGTATTTCTTTATGTATTGGGTTTTAAAATGGTTTGCTCTATACGGAAATGTGCTTTTCGGTCAACAAACTCAAAGAATAAATAAAAACTTTACCAGAATCCAGGCGGCAGTTCTTACTTCACTGAGATTTTTGTTTTTACGGCCCTTATGAGGAAGCCGGAATTCGGACGTTGGTTGCCTATGTTTACATCCCAAAAATATGCCACGAACTGACTTTACCCACCAATAGCGTTTCTTTTATATGAGTTTTTTAAGAATTTCCTGGAACCTTCTAGAGACTCCAAAAAAAGAACAAAAAGGCGTTCTACGCCTTTTTATATTTATAGACGCCGATTATTATTTATTTTTATGAATAACGACATTCTAGAAACGTCTTTATGTTTTAATTAATATATCAATAAACATATTTATATTATAAGAAATATTTATATATTTCTTAATCCAATCATAGGAGAAAATTTGTTTTCCTATGACACGCCCCCCTTCAAGGTAAAAGTTTTGATATCTAGATATCAAACTTTTTAATTTAACAAGGCTGGCTATGGTCTGGAAGAAATGAATGTGAAAGCAAACAAAGAAAATGTCAATATCAATAAATATATAAGGTACTGAAAGTTTTTAGTCAATGTTCGTTCTTCTTTTTGTAAGTGAGAAATATGGAAGTATTACAATAGATGAATATGTATTTGTACAGTTTGTTAATTTGTATAAATTTTGTGTTAGATATGCAATACTTGAGTGTGTGAATTTATTTTATTTTTTAATGTTTTTTTTCGTGTCTGTGTGAAAAGAAACAAGGTTATGCTCTAGATAAAGCATTGGCGATAATGTTGTCGCTACCTTTTATATGTTCGATTATAATATTGTACTCCTGTAAAAGAAGAGTCCATCTCGTTAGTCTTTGGTTCTTATTAATCATTTTGTTTAGGAAAGTCAGTGGGTTGTGATCAGTGCGAACTAAAATAGGTTGCACAGTCACATTAATGTAAAAGTCAAAATGCTGTATAGCTGATAGTAAGGCCAAGCACTCTTTTTCAATGATGGAATAAGTTTTGATTTTTTTTGAAAAACAACCAATAGCTTTTTCTAAGCCATGCTCATCTTCTTGAGTGAGAATTCCACCCATACCCACATCACTGGCATCAACCTGTAATTTAAATTGTTTGGTGAAATCCGGTGTTGATAAGGCTGGACTTTCAATAAGAGTTTATTTTATCTTATTGAAAGCATTATGGCAGGAATCAGTCCAATTATATTTTGTAGCCTTTTTTAAAAGATTGGTGAGTGGACTTGCTATTGTGGAAAAGTTTTTGCAGAATCTCCTATAAAATCCTGCCATACCTAGAAATCTCATAAGTTGTTTTTATTGGTTGGGGCAGGGTATTTTTTATAGCGTCCACTTTTGCTGAGATGGCTTTCACTTGTCCCTGACCCACAATATGCCCCAAGTATTCGACATTTGCCTGGCAGAAATCAGTTTTGTTGAGATTGATACACAGGTTGTTATTTTGTAATTTTCTGAAAAATTGGGTTAGAATTTTTAAATGTTCCTCCCATGTATTGCTGTGAACGATAACATCGTCGATATAAACCTCACATCCGTCAAGATCCTGTAATATGGAATGCATCATTCTTTGAAAAGTTGCTGGTGCATTTTTCAATCCGAACGGCATAACCTTGTATTGGTACAAACCATCTGGTGTGACGAATGCGGGAATATGTTTGGCTTCGTTGGTTAAAGGTACTTGCCAATAACCTTTCATCAAGTCAAACTTGCTGACATATTTTGATTTTCCAATTGAATCTATACAATCCGCAATTCTAGGAATTGGATAAGCGTCAGTCCTGCTGATATCATTGACTTTACGAAAGTCTGTGACAAATCTGTAACTTCCATCGGGTTTAGGCACGAGGATGCATGGTGAACTCCACTCACTGTTGCTTGGTTCTATAATGTCGTTTTCCAGCATATATTTAATTTCTTTTCTTAGACTTTGGAGATTGATGGAATTTAGTCGGTAGAAATGTTGTTTTATGGGCTTTGCATTGCCCACGACGACATTGTGTATTGCTGCTGTAGTTTTCCTAGGAACATCTGGAAAAAGATCTTTGAATCTATTGACCAAAGCACACACATCTTTTCTGTTTTCATAAGATAAATGTATAAGTTTGTTGTTTAGATTGTGTAGGATTTCGGAGTTGTTTAATTTACTGTAATGACCTATTTCTTTTTCTTTAAGAAAAGTTTTTTCAGTGTCCGAAGGTGTTTTTCTTGTGTCAATATCTGAAATAGTTTTCAAAGTAAAAACTGGCCGAGTTGTTGCTGTAGCATTTCTACTTAAGTAAGGTTTTAACATGTTGATGTAGCATAACCTATTTTTCTTTCTCCTATCTGGGGTGTGTATAATGTAATTTACATCATTATTTTTTTCTTTTATGACATAAGGTCCAAAATATTTTGCCTGTAAACAATTAGATGGAAATGGTAAGAATACTAGTGCTTTATCTCCTATTTGAAAAGTACGGTGTTTACTGTTTTTATCGTATCTAGTTTTCATTCTAGCCTGAGAATTTTGTAAGTTTTCTTGTGCCAATTGTTCTTTTATAAGATTATTTTGTATTTCTCCTGTGGTGTTTCCATTACGTACAGTGCTAATATCTAAATGTTTATTTTTATTATTTAATTTTTCTAGGTTGTGCGCTATAAATGTTTCGTTTAATTTAAATAAAGTGTCTTGTAATGAAGTGTTGTGGTTTTCTAGCAGTTGTTTATTTTCTTCATTTGTGTCTCTTAAATCTATATTATCTGTAATAATCGGATTTGTTATAACTTTACCGTTTGCTAGATCATTCCCTAAGATTAAGGAAACACCTTTTACTGGTAGGGTGGGAAGAACCCCAACTACAACAAAACCGTTTATGTAGCTAGATTGTAAATATATTTTATGTAGAGGTATTTTTGTAGAATTTAAGTCGATACCTTGTAATAGGACGTATTCTCCCGTGAAGGTAGAATTGGATAGATGTAAAATGTCTTTTTGTAAAAGTGTTTGGGACGCCCCTGTGTCTCTTAGGATTTGTATAGGAGTAGTGTCTTTATGTCACCTGTGGAAACGCAGCCATCGGATAAGAATGGTTTATAAGTTTGCATGATCGAATCTGTATTATTTTTAAATTCATTTGAACTCTGGAAGATGAGTGACGGAAAGAATTGATTTTTCTTGTGTTTGCGAATGCATGGGGTTTGTAGTTTATATCGGACTCATTATATCTTTTTCTTATTCTGCATTCAGATATCAGGTGATTGCGTCTACCACAGTAAGTACATTTAACTAAAGGATTAGTTGGGAAAGGGTTTTGTCTGTTATGAATGTTATTATTGCGAGAAAAATTATGAGTTTCAGACCTTATTGAGGATTTATTATAAGAGTCACCATCTAAATGCTTATGGGACAGGTTTGTGTTTTCGTAACGTTTTCGTAAAGTTACCTTATGAGTATCTGCAATATCGCAGCGTCATTTATGTTTGTAATATCTTTTTCGTCTAGGTACAATTGTGTGTCTTTGTCGACACATCTGCTAAATTCCTCTAATAATATTAGTTGTGTTAATTTCTCAAAGTCGCCATTTACCTTTTTTGCTCTAAGCCATCGATGAAATAAGTCCGTTTTTTGTCTGGCGAATTCAACGAAAGTTTGATTTTCAAATTTTTTTAAATTCCTGAATTTTAACCTGTACTCTTCCGGAATCAATTCGTACGCATTTAGTATGACAGTTTTAATAGTTTCATAATCTGAGGAATCCTCGTTGTCTAATGCAGAATATATATCGGCAGCTCGTCCTTTTAGTCCCGATTGTTAAAGAGCTGGCCAATTTTCATACGGCCATCCTAACGTTATTGCTATTTTTTCAAAATGAGGGAAATAATTCTCTACTCTTGCTTCATTAAAATGTGGTACGAGTTTTATATATCGTCCTACGTCGAAGGATGAATTAATTGGTGAGGAATTTATGTTTCTGGATGGCAATTCCAGCTTCATTTTTTCTAATTCTATTCTTTGCAATTCCATTCTTTCATTACTTTCTATTTCTAATTTTTTAACTTCTAATTGTAACCGTAGAGTACTGTCCTGTATTTTTGAACTATGAGGGTCTAACAAATTTATTTCTATGAGTTTTGCCTCGATTATATTTTCCATTTCAGCTTTATTCATATTCGGATTTATATCCAATTCGAAATAATCAGCGATTTCTAATAGTTCGGATTTTTTTAACTTTAAGATGTCTTCTTTTATTGTTTTGGAACCTAAAAAATTTTCTACCGAGAAAGGCATTTTATGTTATAATTTAATATTTTATATTTAATTAATTTTTTTTTTGTTTTAACCGAATATGGAACGCTGTTTCCTTATGTTAACGACTATTTTGAATAATGTAATTATTTTCGTTACATTGTTGGAAAAAAATTTTGTAAGCGTCTGAGTCTCCGATAGTATTTTTGTCTGTTTTTATTTTTTATTTTATTTTTTATTTTTATTTTATTCTATTTTTTTTAAATTACGTAATCACTTCGATATAAATTTAACATATATCTATATGTTATATTGTTTGTTAATTTTATTTTTAATTTTTATTTTTTTATTTTTTATTTTTTTTAGTGCATTTGTTTGGCACGGTGAAAATTTATTTTTTATTTTTTATTTTGATAATATAGGTATCTCCCTTGCATTTGTTTATAAAATAGTACAATGTGATTCAGTAGACATTTTAATATATTTTTTTATGAATGCTAGCGTCTTTTTGGCCAGATTGTTTTATTTTTATATTTGAAATATTTTCAAATGTTATTTACTTTGTTATTTATCTGAAATTACGTAAGCAAATCAATTTTTTTTGAAGGCTAGCGTCTGGTTTGCCGGATTGTTTTATTTAATTATATTTGTAATATGTTTAGATGTTATTTACTTTTAATTTATCTAAAATTACGTAAGAAAATCAAATTATTATTATTTATTTATTTTTATTTTTTTATATATATGTATATATTTTGTTTTATTTTTTTTATTTTTTGAACTATCGTTAGACCCATGTATATATATATATATATATATATATATATATATATATATATATATATATATATATATTAATAGCGCACAGCTAATAATAAATATTATGTCATTATCTCAGTACAGAAAGGAAAGAACGAATCTTTTTATTATTATTTAGTTTGGTATAAAATTTCCTTTCGTCGGAAGATTGTTGACTAACTTAATAAATGAATTATTTTTTGTTTGTTTTTTACGAGCCCCATTTATTACATATGTGTGCTGATCATAGCTCGTATGGTCTAGGGATTTATCAGCACCCACATGTAATAAAATTAAAACAAAAGAAAAAGATTTAACGAAAAAAGAAATTTATTAAAAAAATAAATTAACAAGAAAAAAAAGAAAAGATTATTATTTTTGAAGGGCGACAACTCACTAATAAATGGTCTCCCTTCGATCATAAAGAAATTATATTTCTTTATGTATTGGGTTTTGAAATGGTTTGCTTTATACGGAAATGTGCTTTTCGGTCAACAAACTCAAAGAATAAATAAAAACTTTACCAGAATCCAGACAGCAGTTCTTACTTCACTGAGATTTTTGTTTTTACGGCCCTTATGAGGACGCCGGAATTCGGACGTTGGTTGCCTATGTTTACATCCCAAAAATATGTCACGAACTGACTTTACCCACCAATAGCGTTTCTTTTATATGAGTTTTTTAAGAATTTCCTGGAACCTTCTAGAGACTCCAAAAAAAGAACAAAAAGGCGTTCTACGCCTTTTTATATTTATAGACGCCGATTATTATTTATTTTTATGAATAACGACATTCTAGAAACGTCTTTATGTTTTAATTAATATATCAATAAACATATTTATATTATAAGAAATATTTATATATTTCTTAATCCAATCATAGGAGAAAATTTGTTTTCCTATGACACTCCCTCATTTAAGTTTTCAATAGCTTTTTTTGTAAGTATTTCGTATTAAAATGTTGACATAGATGGTCGTGTTAGTCTTAAGATTTTAACTTTATTTAAACGTTTAATTACATAACTGTTTCTAATTTGTTCCCTGCACTGTTCACATTTTTTGTTGTTGTTATTCGACAGGGAACAAAATTTTCGAGTTTTTCTGAATAAAAGCAAACATGGCGACTTAGCTGTGGAATTATGTATCGCAAGTCGAAAAGTTGAGATCAAGTTGTGTTTCTCCCAAATGTATTCGACTGAATAAATCAAATTGATGAATACTGACACTCCATCGACATGCATAATGAAACGTCCATTGACCACAGAAGAATTGTAAATCTGTCTAGAATAGGCAGTCCTTCCTTATAGTCCCTAATATACACACAGACAAATATCGAAATAAAATACTACAAAGTGAGAACGATAAAATTGTCGCCCCAGAAAAGAACGCCATGATTCCATTTCCGTTTAATAGAAAATACGTTTTCTTATCTTTTTTTTTTGCAGATCATTTAGTAGTTGAAAAGTTCTGTACAAATCTTTAGAGCGATAGTAACCTTCTACCATGTCTGAAAATGATAAATTGTACAACGATCAAGATCGGAAAAGCGCTGCTGTACAACTCACGCTATCTACCGATCCAAGTTATAACAAGACTATAGCTATTGCCATCAGACTAAAAATCCGAACGGTTCAACGCTTTAGGGCCAGGTCAATGAAGTTCCAGTAATGGTTATTGCCTTTGGTATGGTTTCAAGTTAGGGGCACTTCATATCTTCGAAGTCGGCTTGAAAGTTAACACTAAAGTGTACCTAGATATGATGAAGAGTGTGCTCAGCTCTTGGTGCAATCAAATGCCTGCTGGCAGATCTTGGGTGTGGAAGCAGGACTCGGCGTCTATTAACAAGTCCAAAGAGACCGAGGGTTGGTTTCAGAAGGAGTGCTACGACTTTGTACCCTTCCTTCATTGGCCCCCTTCCTCTTAGACCTGAACACGCTGGACTACTTTGCTGGGCCATACGTTGAGAATATCACCAACATGACATCCCACAACACCAAACCAGCCTGATCGCCACCATCCGCCGAGTATTAGCCGAGCTCCCGCCGGCGCTTTTGGAAGAGACATGCTCCTAATTCTGAACCCGTATTGAGGCGCTCATTGCAACAGTTCTAATCTTGAGTGCGATTTTCACGAAATGTGAAAATAACACGCAAGATGAGAACAGTAGTCCGATAGAATCCGAATAATACGAATAACCAATTCTCATCTCAAAAATGCATATATCTGTCTGAAAGTGTTCTTGCGTAGACTTTTTATCGGGGTGCGTTCGATAGGTATCGAAATAAAAAAAATACGATTAAAAACGAAATTCCGATTTTGACCAAAGTTAACATCTTTATACAACCTAACCTCATCAGTGAATTTGAGAATGGTTTATCATCGCACACGCTGCCCAGCCTATAAAATCAAATGTAGATTATTTTATATGACAGGGATGTGTCCGAAATGCATTCATTTTAAATAGCACAATTTTACCATGATACTTGACTTCTCTGCGTTTAACTTTTATTCAATAATTATGAAAAATAAATCCAGCAGTAGATTCTCTAAAGTGCATTGTAGTCTATGAGATATTGTGGACAAAGCCACTGCAGGGAAGCATATGAATTTCCTATCGGTACACTACGGAGTGAGGGATCAATTACCAGAGCAGGCAATCAATTGATTTCATTAAAAAGTGCCGATTTCACTGATTTGGATGACAATAAATTATTGTGAGCGTGGAAAAATTGTTGATTTAAAAAGAAAAATCCAGGACAATGTCGGATGTATCTGCTAGTCTTTAACTAATTTCGAGTGTAAGCTATTAGTTGAATGTAAGTTCCTAGTAACGGACCACAGAAACGCGTATAAAGCATACGATCACAATGTTCCTTATGATAATACTACCCGTAATAAACTGAACTGGATAACCAAGGAGATAATAATGGGTTAGTCCTAAGGAATCATCAAAAAAAATAAACAAAGATTATTTAGTTGATCTTTTTTCATATTACACCGAATTTATATATATGTATATATATAAATATATATATATATATATATTTATATATATATATATATATATATATATATATATATATATATATATATATATATATATATATATATAGCTTAATGCGTAACAGGAAGAGGGAGAGAGAGTTCAATTCCACAAGAGGAGATTATCTACATAATGCCAAGCTCAACAATTATTATTGGAGCTTATACAATAGGACGACAAGATTATGAAATGAAGTCACAAAACTATATATTGGTAGATATAGAATGGATCATTTATTGAATAATTGAATACAAGGAAAATTCGGGGGATAGAAGGGACTTTATGCCATGCCATTTCGAAGCCTAATGTTTCTCATCAGAAGGTGCTAGGTAGCATGGGGAAGATGCAGCGTCTAGCGTAGGGTTCATTAGTGACGAAAAGATTAAGAAGAATTATGGAATGTTGG
>NC_136508.1:21207902-21227902 GCF_053919585.1 Euprymna scolopes
CAAAGTAAAAATACACAGCCTTTCATTTCAGCTATTTAATTTAGCGATATCAAATCGCGGAAGGCTACCCGGTTTGGGAAGGAGCTTCTTTCCACATCCTCTGAAAACCCTTTGCTCCCTACTTTGCCTCTCTACAGTCAGTAGAAAATCTTCCAGTCGGAACTAAAGATAAACAGTAATTGTTGTGCCCCCCTACAAACATTACTGAAAAAAAAACATTAACTTTTTGTTAAAAACAAACAAAAAAAAACATTGAAGTGTTTATTACTGTTGCTTACCCCCCCCCCAAAAAAAAAGCTATCGGAAAACAAAATGAACCAAAAAAAAAAAAATATATTCAACAAAATAAATTTATTTTACTTTAAAAAAACTTACGGTAAGTGTTTGTGATTTATTTTATCCAAATTTTTTGTATTAATTTTATCCATTTTGTTGTGTGTGTGTGTGTGTGTGTAATATCTTTTCCTTGTAATGTTGTTGCTATTCACATACTTTTAGCGTTCTTGCACCGGCGTAGCTCCGAATTCTCGGTTTTCGTCGGCGTTAACGCCGAAAGCGTTCGTCAACGCTCGGCTAAGATCGTGAAATCGGGGGGTAAAATACTGCAGGAGTACCATATATATATATATATATATATATATATATATATATATATATATATATATAGCTTCCTTCAGTCCTGACAGACTATGGATACCGACGATAAGGGTGCCTGCGCGTAAAATTTTGTGAGTTGCGCAATCTCAAGCCCCACCTCTCGAGTCGACATTCTTGAATAGCAGTGACAAGTGGAGGTTCAGGAATCAATGCCGAGATAGGCGAAAAGAACATACAGCGCATAGAATTCCCAAATGGTCACCCATCTGGTACTAGCCAGGCTCAACGTTGCTTAACTTCTGTGATCTGAAGGGAACCGGTGTGTCAACGTGTATTATGGCACATATATATATATATATAGGAGGAGAGAAAAAGACTGCTGGGAGTGGGAGAAGACCAAATTGGATGTTTAGAATAATGGACATTTGCGATTATGTAAAACAGATCATCAGTATGTATTTGGAAAGCATTATAAGCAACACTAATACAGAATCACGAGACGATAGTTACGTGCAACGAGACAAATGTTTAAATTACTGATATAAAGTTAAGAAAATTCGATTGTTTTCAAGTTTCAAATTGTTATGCCCTCAAATAGGCATTCTAAATGAATGGGACAAAACATATGGGTTATTTCCTAAGATGTAAATGATTACTAGTTGGCACAAAATTTACTGTGTAGGAAGTTGAGCAGCAAGATATCCGTTCACATTACACTTGAACTTTCGTATGTGAGTACAGCGCAATCACGTTGACACACCGGTTCTCGCCAGATGACCGGAGTTAAGCAACGTCGAGCCTGGCCAGTACCAGATGGGTGACCATTTGAAAATGCGAGGCGCTGTATGTACCGTGAGGTAAAATACTAGATTGGGAAACTAGCACTGTCTATCCTTCTCTCGAGGGTAGATCGACCTCTCTTAAGTCGTAGTAGGCAACTCATCTAGTGATGACGTTACGGTAAAAAATGCCCTTGATAGCCCTTTCAAAGCATCAAGCTACGAACTAGATTTGGATTACACTACAAACTCATGTAGAGAGTTCAATCTCGGCTGCGACAGCATGTTACGTCATAGCAAAGGGAGCATGACCCGGAAGTGAATTCCAAAATCTAGCAGTTCGAGAGAAAAAAACTATTTGAGGGAAGATGGCGCTCTACTTTAAAATACTTGTAAAACACACGAGGATGTAGCATTTCGGCGATGGGACAGAGGTTGAAGTTTAGTTGACTGTGCGAGAACGATTAGGTTGGCCACATTTTTTAGAACCTTCACTAGGATTGAAAGACAAATAGTAGATGTGCCAGACCAAATATGAAAAAAAAAAAAAAATGATACATGGGCGAATGGTGGCTTTGTTGAGGTACAGATTTATCCCAGGCATAAGTAACTTGCAAAAACGCATAAGGTATGGTATTAATCCATTCCTTTTACCGTTGGGTTGCGTGGTATAAGTTAAGAAAGTGAGTCTGATAAGCTAACGTAGAATTATAATTTTACCCGTTAAAACTTGATCCGGCAGTGCCGTCGACATTCAACAACGAGGTCGCCTCACACAGAAATTAAATCACTATTTTTCAAAGAATATAGATAAGGAACGAGTATTAGGACATCGTATAACACGGTGGGTAGATCACTAGCGTGGCCGCCCAACAATTACAAGAAAGTATTTTTGTTAAAAAGTGAAAGCATGCCTGGAATTGGGTGTGGCTTTTCTCTGGACTGTTTCTCCATTCGTTAAGAATGACTATGACTTCTTGAAGTTTGGTTCTGCCTGGGAAGGTAGCAGACTTCGTCTTGATATTAATGCAGTAAGTATGGCAGGAAGAGGGGAAAAGAGTGAGAGGGACGGTCCTTATGAGTTTTATAAGTCGCGAGTCATGTATCCCTATGCCGGTCAATTATGACAGACGGCTTACAGATCTGCTAGTGATTATTATTATTACGCTTTGTGGTGGCATATTAACCAATATGTGCGACACTCGTAGGACTACTTGGACAAATAATACATTTGAAAGACACAAAACTACCGCAATGGCCCAGTTTCTGTCTGACGGATTATCGAGTATTTATTCTCGATTTTTATATACTGTTTCCGCAATAACCTCTTTTTTAGACTCTATATTGTCTGTACAACCTTGTAAGCATTCCCTAGTCAGTGCGGCTTAGACACTATTATACTAACTCCGCTCAATTTTGGAAGGCAAGATCTGATGCGATGGAGTGTCTAGAATTATCCAGGACTAATAGCTGCGCTCGACGGTTTGAAATCTGTCGGACTAGTTATCAAGAGCGCATCATCAACTGGTATGTATTCGTCTGGAATTATCGTTTACTCATTGAGTGAACTAGAGTCAGAGACTCCATATGATCATCGAGAGTAATTTATCATGTTATAGATAAGGATCATAGCATATCAAATATAATATTGATTTCAAAAAGATTTTAGCATAATTCTTCTTTAGATCTAGATTCACCTATTTATATATTAATTACAACAGAAAAATGCAAGCATTAAAAGTAATATGGTTAAGCTTAAACATGGAAAAGTAAAGGACTAGTTGTTAAAACTGGAAAAGAAAAGTACAAGATATTCTAGTAAAAAATACAATAAATTTATAACTAAAATATTCCAGCATTAAGAATCGATTATAGAATGTTACGAATTAAATTGTAAAATATTCTTAATGCTGCAATAGTTTAAGTTAAAATGTTGTTATATTTTTACAAGAATATCCTGTCCTTTTCTTTTTCAGTTTAAACAAACACTCCTTTACTTTTCCATGTTTAAGCTTAACTATATTACTTTTCATGCTCGCATTTTTCTGATGTAAACCGAGATTTTTCAAGGTTTCCAATAAATTCACTTGTTCTTTGATTAATTCCAGTCCGACTTTTTTATGCCCCCATAAAGACATATGTAATAACAATGTACGACACTCGTCTGCTTTCAATATAATTCCCCCAATTATCTCCCTTTTTCGCGACAGTAGTCGCTGAAGCGACGTGGATCTATGGAAACAAGTCATAAAAAGCGTCGCTCACGTCCTTACATATTTTCGCGATTTTGAACACCAGAAAATTCATCATAACTTTTGTTTTACTGAATGAAATTTGATATTTTTGAATGTTTATTTTTTTAAATTTTATTCTTTTAAAAATTGTAACGCTGGGTATGTGACAGCTAAACCAGCTGCCAACATTGCCCTGCTGTTTATATAAACCAACCGAGAGCTCTTTTTAGTATCCTCGTTGTTTTCTTAAGTGCAATTGTTAAAATTATAGCTGAGAAGGTGATCTATAAAGTGCAATAATTGTTTGAAATTGGGTCGAAAAATGAGTGAGCGGTGAAGCTTTAAAGCAGTTCTAAATTACTAAAACTGCGACTTAACCATATATTAAAAAACTACCGTGTTTGAATGATATCGTAGTACCGTTAACGTACGTACATGCGACAGGATTTTCAGATTACGAATGATTCAATTAGGAGGTCCTATTTAGTAAAAAGAAGATAGAAGAGATAATATACTGCGAACATTAAATTAGTATATAGATATGCTGATTTAATGTTCGTAGTATGTTACCACCCTTTATGCCCCTTTTTTAATAAATAGGATCTCCCGATCACCTAAGAATCAGTGTAAACAAATATATAAATAAATATTTTTAAATGATGTCGCTTTTGGGCCGTACGTGAAACTAAAATATACCTTCTTAGTCTCCTTACTAGGATCCAAGAGTAGTATCTATTCTGGCTAAAGATATTATAATAATATCTTCGGTTTTCCATTCGCGCTTGACACCATATAGTGGAAATATTCCACAAAGCCATATAAGGATATCGTATTAACCAGATATATTCTGACGCTACATTAACCAGATTACTTAGGTAAATACTTCTACAGTTTTAACAAAAGGACTACAATAATTTCGCAGATCTCCATTAAAGACGAACATCAACAAAATATAAAGCAGCAATATAGAAAATATGCCGCTGTGGAATTTCCAAAGTTTCTGCTAGTTTGCATAATATTGCCACGCCACCCAAAGCACTTCGTATGTTGCGCGAGAGGTTACTGAAAATATCATCTAAGATGAGAACAATAGTTCAAATAATAAAATAATACAAATTATCAATCAGCATCACAAAAATTTCGAAACATAAAACTCTTACGATTGTTTAGATATGAAATACATGTGAGATAACATTATAAATGCAACTTTGAAAGAGGAGGTAAAAATCCGGTAGGTGTGAAGCCTATGAAAAGTCATACAATCTATTGATGAGACGATAAGCGAAATATCCTCACATATCATTGAATGAAGAGAAAGGAAGGACTGTTGGACTTTAAGCAATGAAAATTGATGGGCAAGTCAGGAACAGAATGGAGTCTGTTTGTATTAAATATATTTGGAAGGTAGAAAATATTATTAAATTTATTCTTGTTCATGTGGGTAGAATTTTTCTTCTTGGACCTATCCTGTATTACAAGACTGGGCTTGGTCTTCTAAAGGCAAGAGAACGATTTAAAAAATGTATGCATATATTTTGTGTCTTTCTATTTGACGATCAAATTTAAGCCTGGCCAGTACGAACTATTTGACCATTTTGTAATCCCTGATGCTGTATATGAAAGAGCGCCCCTGTTGATCCGAACGTCGTTTTTAATCATCCATAACTTCTTGTCATTGGAATTGGACTCAAGAAATGCCTGTTCAGCAAAACTGTGGTTTGAGATTACGCAGGATATACTTCATAATAGTCCCTCTGCGTACGCATCGTCATTGGGGTATCCATTGTATATCGAAACTGATCGAAAACAGCAGAGAAAGAAAGGGTAAAACGAAAGTGTGTGTGTGTGTGTGTGTGTGTGTGTGTGTGTGTGTGTGTGTGTGTGTGTGTGTGTGTGTGGACGCGGCTTGGGCATTTCGTCCTCCTTCAAAGATCAACGGACTTGACATGTCACGTGATACTTGAACTTCATCTGACATGCAATATTTCTTGAGATTTCATAACATTTTTTTTATTCTTCCGTCTACTTTGTTTTTTATATTTTTGTATTAATATTTTACAATGCCTTCTTTCCTAAAATCGTATCCCTTAAGTATACATTTTTATCTTAGATGCGCCAATAAAATTAATGCAAATCCCCTGTAGGTACTTTGTCACGCTTCAATGTGAAGTTATATAATTTTACTTTCATCAAGCGTATAAGACAGACGCATCTTAGTTTAAACGAACGCAACTTAAGCGAAGTTACCTGGCAGTGCTTATAGTTGGAGGTTGTTTATTTTTGTGTTCGTTTTTAATCCTGCTATACATCCAAAATATTATTAAATTATATAAATAATATTATATTATACTAAATATTATATTATATTAAATAAATAATATTATATAATATTAAATAAATAAATAATATTATATTATATTAAATAAATAATTTATATTACATATTAAATAGATAATATTATATTATATTAAATAAATAATATTATATTATATTACATTATTATATAAATAAATAATATTATATTAAATAAATAATATTATTTTATATTAAATAAATAAATAATATTATATTATATTAAATAAATAATATTATATTATATTACATATTATATAAATAAATAATATTATATTATATTAAATAAATAAATAATATTATGTTATATTAAATAAATAAATAATATTATATTATATTAAATAAATAAATAATATTATGTTATATTAAATAAATAAATTATATTATATTATATTAATTCTGCTATATACCCAAAATATTATTATTTTATTCCGGACAAAAATTAATAACTGCATAAATAATACGGATACACGACGCTTTTTAAGATTGCGTTTGCAAGATAATAAGTCAGAGCTGGATAAAGTATTTCCTGGAAAGAAATTGCAGCTAATTATATTTCATTATTCTTTGCAGAAATGATTAGTTCGAACAAGCTGACAAACCGGAATCAAATATTGATTTTGTATACACAAGGCTACCGATGTTCAAGAGAATCATATAATGATTGATTTTACTTTTTGTATTAGATAGATGTTAACTAAAGAATAGAACCAGTTCAGCAATAAACACTATTTAAAACAATTATATCGGTGGCTCAGTTGAGACATTTCTCATTGACCGTTTTCTTAGGGTTCTTAAGCCTATCTCTGGTGTAAAAATCTTCGTTCTTTCTTGCTTTTTGTACATGTCGTCACATCTTCGGCTCCTTTTCTCGCATATTGTTCCTAACCTTTCCCTCTGTCACATCTTTCAAATCACTAAATTAGGTTATTCTTAATACACATTTTCAACTTTTTTTGTGTAAACGCAGTAAGGTCGCCATAACTCACACTTAAACACCTATACTAAAATATATACTAGCAAAAGTACCCAGCTGTTATCAAATGTCAGACTTAAGTATTAAATATTATTATTGTGCGTCTGTAATGCTAAAAGTTCAAATAGCAATTTTATCAGTTTGGCAAGTTTTATTATGTGCAGCAGTTTCGTTGGTCTGCCATGCTTAAGCTTTAAATATCTTCATTCGCTTTAACTTATAATATATCTAGCAGGGTTGCCCGGCGTTGCCCGGTTGTTTAGGTAGTGTAGTAAGTGAGGAGGAGGGAATAAAGAAAGAGTCGCAGGAAGACTCGAAACGCTAAAGAGAAAAAAAAAACGTGGCGTATTTGCCCAAGTCTCCAACGCGCAACCGGATGTCAAGAGCGTTGAACTTTTAGCGAAGTCAATTCAACGGTTATGATGAGTTGCTAAAATGTCGACGAAAAAAGCTACCCCCTCCTTGTACTAACGTGACCAGTTTAGGGTGAAGGAATTAATGTTTTTGGCCAATTTTTCGATATTTGTCGTCTGAAAGGTCGACCCCAAAAATAACGATTTCGTCAGGATCTGTCGTTTCTGTCGAAAATTTTTGCGAGACTTACACACTAACACACACACACACACACACACACTCATATATACATTTTGCCTTTTATATATAAGATTTAATTCTGTTTGCATGATAGCTAGTGTTTTATTTACTCTGAATGAATTGAGTCGATTTTCTCTGAAGGAGTGAGTTGCTAACAAGTTTTAAATGCACAAGATGATGATAGTGTTAGGTTTCTCAGATCACGTTTATCATAAAAGTGTTACAGTCCTTACACATATTGCACCCGATATACTCAAATGGTCGCCTATCAGGTATTGAATGAGTCTCGCTAAACATCGGTTATATAACGATAACCAGTGCGCCAACATGACAAAGCCGTGCATTTTAAATTATTACGTCATGATTTATTCCACCGTGTTACACGAACAGTCTCTCGTTAAATACTGGCTTTCTGACCTAAAATGCATTAAATATTAATTTTACTGACTTTTTCTGTTTGCAACACTCAATCACCTTCTGCAATGCCAAAAAGCAAAAATAAAAAGTAAAAAAGTAAAAAAACTAAAAACAAAACGTAAACAATACCTATGAATTAATATTTAAATATATAAAAAACTAGAAACATAAAAACATTTGGCCATAATAAACCTATCCTGCTTTAAAGAACATGATAATAGCTGATTTGCTGTAAAAAAAAGTACGTAACAAAACCATAGCAAGGATTGAATTTGCACTATCCGTATTTGTGTTTACTCTATGAGAGTATAGTTAAATAAAAGATACGAGATGCGTAAAATAAGTGTGCATACTTTGGGTTTTGTATGCGCAATTTTATTGGTAGTACACCTATGAAACTCTAGTCTCCTTCGAAGTAATCTCCTTCTGTTGTAATGCACTACTTTTATTGTTTCAACAAATTCTGGAAAACCCTCATGGAAGTTCGTTTGTGTGACGGTGTCGATGACTTTCGTCGCAACGCTTTTTATCTTCTCTGTCTGCCTTGGCCTTAGGGAATAATGAAAGGCTTTGAACTATTAAGAGAGCGAGGAACTGTTTAGCTGCCATTTGTATGTGACAAGGATAGAGTTGTGGATGTGTGCATTCGCGCAAATCTTCTGCGCTTTTAATTACTCCTGAATAATTGTGTGCTCAGTTCTGTTTTCAAACTTTTTGTCTCTATATACACACGGTGGTCCTTATCCTTGACGATCTGTATTTAGCAAATCAACTCTGGTGTACTGCATTTCGATCTCCTCGTACGGCTCTTATCACATCTCACATACTCTCTGCCTTCCTTGAATCTCTTATGCCACTCGAAAACTGACGCTCGATTCATGCAAGATGGAACAAAAATGGTCTGAAGCATTCCATACTTTTTTGTGACATTTTTTTCCACGTTAAAACAGAATGCTATTGTATATCGTTCTTCTAAAGTTTCAGCAGCTGTGACAATCAGGCTTTAGTAGAATGTATTCCGATTCTTGCTGTAGCTGTTCATTTTAACCTAAAATCATAAAAAATCGATCAGTGATCTCATAAGATAAATAGCAATACCATACTGAATATTCAGGCATCCAAGACAATTTTAAACGCATGTAAAAAACGTTTAGAAACTTATGTAAGGCATCTCGTAAGTTATTAATCCAAACCCCAAAAGAAAGGCTACTCTAAATGTGAATAAAAGTAAATATTAACACTGTGGAAGGTCATGGTATAAAGAAAACTTTTAAGAGACACGTTTAAGGTGAACCTTAGAGTGAAGTCATGAAACAACGGCGAGTGTTTCTCTTTTAGTTGGTTAAGCTCTAAAAAGGAAATACGTATTAAAAGTGCTGTCCTCGATAGGATGGGTATGGCACAATCGTCCCAGGAACAGTTACTTGGTTGAGAAACGTCCTGGGAACGCAACCAGCCCCCCCCCCGGGTATTAGACACGATATCAAACGATAGGCACATTGAACAACAAAGCAACGGGTTGAGATGTCGCCGGCTATAACCGGCTGGTAGGGGTTGTTTCTCTAGTGTTCATTGCTTCGTCATAGGCAGCATTTCCATTTTCAACAGGAACCGAAATTTAAAGCTTGTACAAAAATGGCGAACAAATGCATATTTTAATAAAATTAATTTATTTTAGTTTATGTTTAATAATGGCGAAGCATATTTTTATAAAGACCAGTTGAAACCAGAGGCAAAAAATACTAAAACTGCTATGTCGAGGTCGTCGACCCCAGAATCCAAGCTTAAACTATTTTAAAACCGTAGAATTGTATTTAATTCTCTATTTCCCCATTGAAAGATAAAGAAGCGCTGGGGAAAGATAGAAATAGAGAAAGAGATAGAGAGAGGGGACGACATAAAAAGAGAAAAAGATATATTCATACAGTTTGAACATTGTTTTATTTTCGTCTCCACTCATGAGTTCTTTCGGGTTTGATCTTTCAAGTTCTAGAATCTCAAATCGTTTTGACTTAGTTGAATATTAATAAACGACTGTCATTCAAACCCAGCGGACATGTTCTTTACCTCCCAACCCCACAAAGCAACTGCTTAACATATCTTCACTTCTCAAGTACAGACAAGTCAGACACAAGGTTTAATTATGTAAAAGCCCCTAGCTCTCCCAAAAGGGGTGCTCTCCATTGTGCCACGTGCATGCTGTAATAAAATGTAACGACGTAACAGGAGGAGCAACCCGTCTGTTTTTCTGTCTTTCAATCTACCCCTCTGTTACGCCTACAAGTGTAGCCCGGCGTTCTGGTATTTTTGTGACTGTCTCTCATTTTTAAATAAACCGTTTTTAACATTGCCGTCTTTGAATGAATTATAAGCGAGTACCTGTGTCCCCAACGACGTCAATACAGGTGTATAATTGTTTATGCACGCATATATGGATAAGTGGAAATATAACATGAAATACTTTTCTTGATTGTTCGATTTATTATATACGATAGAATCACGTAGACACATCAGTTCTTGCCAGATCACCGAGGCTAAGCAACGTTGAGCCTGGCTAGTATCAGATGGCGACCATTTGGAAAGGCGAAGCCCTGTATAGGCCGCGAGGTAAAATACTAGGTTGGGAAACTGGCGCGGTTTATCCTTCTCTCGAGGGTAGATTGGCCTCTCTTAAGCCGTGGTATGTTTTTTTTTACACAGGAATCACCACATTATCAAAGCCAAGAGGCCACTCAAGGATAAGTGTTAAAGAGTGTACAGTAGAAATTGTTCATGGAATCTACGTTTAGGTTTAGGCACAGATAAAGAGGGGGGAAATTATTGATAGTCAACCAATCTAGTGATGGTGTCACGATAAAAATACCCCTGGTAGCCATGCTGAAGCATCAAGTATTCAGCTACGGACAAGATTTGAATTACACTACAAAACTCCTGTAGTGAGTTCAATTTCGGCTGCGGTCGTATCTTACATTTACTTTATTATATATTCATTGATAAAAATCTGGTTTGAATACTCCAAAATATGGATTGACTAATTAATTACTAGTATGCCCATATCGACCAAATGGAATTTTAAGAATATTTTGAAGAAACTGACAAATCATGGGTTGTAAAAAATGTTATTTATAAGTATAAAACTATGAATACCATATATTATTCAATTAATTCGATTGTTTATTGAGATGAGTATTATTTATTCATTTATTTATCTCGGACTATTATCCTCATCGTTTCATGACGTTTCAGCGAACTATTCTTCTGGACTTCGTCAGGTTATTACCGCGACGGGATAGGAACTGCGAATCTCCTAACTTCAATCCTCAGAAATTACTGCTTTTCATAATATATACCATTCGGTACGGACCCGACAATGGAAGATCAAATAATTAATATACGTGGATGTATAAGACGAAAACATCCAACACTGATCGCTTTTCGAGCCCCGTGGCGCAGTGGATAGAGACTTTGAATCTCTACGGTTACAGGTGAACATTATCTGAGGATAGCGGTTTCAATCCTACCCAAAGCTTTCCAGAGGCTTTGTTTGCCAAAACGTGGTGAGACAACAACTACGAACGCAGTAAATGCTGAGAATCGGAATTCCTCTACCGTCGCGGTAAGAACCTGACGAAGGCCAGAGGAATAGTAGGCCGAAACGTTGTAAAACAATATCTAAAACAGATGAGGATAATAGTCCGCAATAAATAAATGTATTAACATCATAATTGCATAAAGCTATCGTTTCTCACGTATGCTGAAACTTACCCTCATAAACTCATGAGATTTCCAAGTCAGAAATACTTCAAGCAAATAAGACGTGTCTACGGCGGTGTCCCAAATGAGGCGCAGCGCGCGCAATATATTTTGCTGAAGCGAACTTAACTAATCTATTTTATCTATGATATATACATATTTTCTCTTTTACTCTCACTTATACGCAAAAATAATTCACCGCTCTTATATTTATGGGGAGGCTCTCTTTTAAAATACACTTTTTTATAAACTAACCTTGATGTTCAGATGGCTTTGTACTTACAAACAAGAAATAATCTCGGTTCGATGTTGACACGAGTGTGTCATAGTCCGTATACCCATCGAAGAGTCAAAATCTAACGCTACTCGTAAAGACTTTGTTTCTCCAGTATAGTATCGAATATACGCTACACTTTAATCCTAGCCTGAATAACGGGAAGCCTACAAGCAGTGTATTCGTCGGGTTTATGGTTTTCATATTCTAAATAGCATATGTGATAACATTGCGTTTCTGTTGGAAATCGCGTTAAAATATAATAGTTTATAATGGTCACTATATTCGAAATCGCAAATTGCAAATCGGTTTTAATAATAATAAAAAAATCCCAATTCTTGTAAGCTGCATAGATTTGAGAGTATTTTTTTATATCATTTATAAAATTATTTTTATGTATCAGTTGCCTGTTATATTTTTTCATTTTATGATATAACTAGCAGGTCGGACGACATTGCCCGGTCGTAGCATACACTTAAATATTATATTTTAATGTATGCAGATTTCGTATTAATCATTATTATTATTATTATTATTATTATTATTATTATTATTATTATTATTATTATTATTATTTAAGACCCAATTCTCACCTGTTTGTTATGTTGTACCCAGTATATAGTAGTATCTCTAGCGTTGTCGAAGCGTGAAATACGCCCAAGTATGTATAATTCATGCAGATTTCGTATTAATTATTATAAAAGCAATGCTCTATTGATGCTGGCACGAATATGACTTATGCGCGATCAGCTAAAATCGAAAGAAAAACATATAGCTCACCAGCCTTATTTCTCAACAACTGCTCTATTCCTTCTGCGAATAACTTTTAAAAATAACGTTGTAAAATGTATACATGTTTATTTGAATATGTGGAGAAGTTCATTTAAAGTCGACTTAAATCAGTCAGTTCTTTTTTTACTTTTGTATTTCTTTTTTCGATTTTGAATGAACATCTATTTAACTCGGCTAGAAACAACATCGCACTTTTCTGTAAGTTCAAGGACCTGGATATGACCCTAAAATATATCCAGTGGTGAGGCCCCAGCTTGCGGACTTTGGGGAGTGTGGAGTCACCCTTTGATGTCCGTTGCTCCCAGGTCCACTCTGACCCGGAGTGGTAGTAACTGTTAGGGTCCCAACTATGGGTTAAATAGAAACTGACTTGAAAACAACAAATATATTCTATTAAAAAATCTTTCTGCAAAATATTTGGATTCGGCACTAAATAACCTGAAAAGGGTTGATATGCCGGAAAACAAATACAACCAATCAACCAACCAACCAACTGTAAGTTTAAACACATATGTATCAAGATCCAAGCTTGTAGATCAAAACTTTGCAGAGCGTGTGGTAGGGACTATTTATCATATATAACAGCTACCAAAGTCAATTTATATCTGTCTCTTTCTTTCTCTCTCTCTCTCTCTCTATATATATATATATATATATATATATATATATATATATATAGAGAGAGAGAGAGAGAGAGAGAGAGAAAGAAACAAAGAAAGAGAGAGAGAGAAAGAGACAGATATAAAGTGACTTTGGTAGCGGTTATATATATATATATATATATATATATATATATATAGTCATCCACATACAGTACTGTTTCGCTGTTTCACAGCTCATCAGTGCGGCTGGACAGGCAACTACCTCAAGCCAGGATTGAAACCCGACCGTTTGTACGGCAGTCAAGGCTCCTAACCATTACGCTATTGGCGGCTGCTTGAACGAGTAGTGAGTTTAACGATGTTTTGATATCGTCTGAAATACCTCCGCTCGATTTGTTTACACAAAGAGCGTCGCTTATATGCTAATGGTAATTCGTGTTTCACTTCTCAATATGCTCAACTCAAGGTGAGGAGCACTAACTATATGTATATATATATATATATATATATATATATATAATTATTTTTATTTACTTACATACGAAAAAATAATTCATAACAAGATTCACTCCCGAACTAAACAGAGCCTAATATCAACACGCAAAAACATTAAATTTAAGGCAGACTTGAGTACACGTACATATACATATACACAACCACACATAAACCAGAAGCGACACATTAAAGCACACAAACACAGAACCACCCGCATACAGCCACACACAGGGATAACACCCCTATCTCTAATACAACACATTGAACAATACCAACACTACTTTACCTCGAAACCAACAACACTAGGAAACACCTAGAACCGTAGTGTAGTATCTGTTCCAACGCTCGCCTCAATCAGTGAAGGAGAATCCTTTATGACTAAGATAATTATCATCCTTCCTCCCATACCTATACCCCTCAAAGTGTCCCCTCCCCTCTGCGAAACGAGACCTTCCCACACTAAGAACAGATCCTGGATCTGGCCATACCCACATAGGGAGACAAATAAATAAAAACGTTAAAAAAATCCCCTACGTATATTTATAAATAAACCTCTTTACCTAAACACACAGATTATTAAGAATGCCTGAACTGTCTAAGACTGAAACGAAAAATCACAATAGTAAAATCTAAGAATCCAACAAATAAATATCAAAATTGAATGAAAACAACCTTACCCTTATTTCAGAGGAGCGCCCCCCCCTCTATTCACACATGCACATTAGAAACGAACTTGGATCAAAGTTGTCTTCCTATGGAAGCAAATAACTTCATAATACTATAAAACAGAACATACATTCTACAAACCAATACAAGTAAACACACACACACACACACACACACACACCCTATCCTATGTACCAAGTTGACCAATTACCAGTGGGCCTCTCACATCTACTCAAGTAAGAGTAAAAAAGGGAAAAAAATGAGAAAAACAAAGAAAGATAAATAGAAACACAAGAAGAGGAAGAGAGAGAGAGAGAGAGAGAGAGAGAGAGAGAAACATAAGACAGCAGTGACCACAGTCCACCCCAACGAACCAGTAATGAAAATTGAACATACGTATGAAAAATAGAATCATTTACACATGTTTCCACCACTGGAAAACATTTCAAATGAACTACGAAAATGCTCTTTTACATTTTAAACAGATCTTGAGTATATTCTAAATATCTTACATTTTACATACTTTCTGAAGAGGACGCTTCACAGAACGTCTGAAACGCGTTAAAAACGATTTCAATGATTTAAAAACATTATTACAATAATCTAAACATAATTTTTAATGAAAAACCAAAACACGGAATAATAAAATAATGTTAAAAAATACACATTGTTGAGACTGATATAAAGTGACTTTGGTAGCAGTTATATATATATATATATATATATATATATATATATATATATATATATATATATATATATGAGTTTTCTATATTTAGGCAGAATTTCATTATTCGCGCATATATTATTGAAGAGGATCTTCGTTCTTGTTTTTATGATCTTTCTTTCGAATTTTCTTGTTTTCGTAGAAGTATTTTTGTTGTGGGATCCAAAGTTCTTATAAAGTCCCCTAGTTTACCGAACGTTTTCGGTCTTGATTGACCATCGTCAGGGTTGTTCTTCCTGTGCATCCTACTTATTGATTGATTTGTCTTCTGTCGTTTTACTGTTTATTACTAATTTACTATGTGTAGTTTCACCTAATTTGATTTTTTTTCCATTCCTCTTCACCTTTATCATGTTAGAATAGGTGGAGAATTCGGTTGCTGTTGTCAAAGTTTATTTTATTAATGGTTGGGTTTTTACTTTTTATTATTAATGATTCTAGCATTGTTAGTCGTTGGTATTTATTGCAAGTTTTTAATATTCTAGTGTTATTTTTTAAAAGTTCTTTGTATTGTTTGGAGGTGGTGTTTATTATGTTATGTTCTTGTTCGAGGTGTTTGCAAATAAAACTGGAGGCGTTCTGATGTTCTGTGAGACGTCTTCCCAATGTAGTGCGTGTATATATATATTTATATAAATATAAATATATATATGCAAGTATGTATATTTAAGCCGCCCCGTCCCCCATCCTTGATAGAGCTGTATAGTAAATGTATCTCACACTTTGCTTTTTTGGTGTATAATGGCATCGTTTGTATGTAAATAAACAAGCAGTTTGAGCAGTGTATAAGCGATGGGCGAATGTCTATATGAATGGGCAATTGATGAGGTCGTTTGCATGAGCCGATCCCGTGGGTCGGAGGTTATAACTGCCGACTATTAACTCGATGGTTGTAAGTTTAAACCCTGGACAGGGAATGCTGCTTGTGTAGCCGCACTTATGAGATCTGATACAGTGAACACTACTGTATATGGATGTGATACAGCGAAATAGTATTCTATTTGTATGTATATATATATATTTATATATATATATATATATATATACACAATATATATATATATATATATATATACATACCTATATAAATACATTCCTATATATATATATATATATATAACCAATAATTATTATGGTAAATAATTACATACATAATTATATATCATTATATATATACATACATATACACACACACATATATATATATATACATACAATATATATATGCATACATACCTATATAAATACATTCATATATACATATATAGCCAATAATTATTATGTTAAATAATTACATATATAATTATATATAATTATATATATACATATATATATAATTATATATATATATATAATTATATATATATATATATATATATATATATATATATATATATATATATATTATGTGCAGATAAATACGCCCTATTTAAAATCTCATGAGAACAGGTACGTTGAATGTAGATTTAATGCGAAAAAATATATGTTAAATTATCTATGTTGGTTGATATTCAAATTTTTTTTAGATCCCTGAGGTGAAATAGACATATTTGCATTATGTAATTATAATACTAATCGCTTGTTTAACACGAATTCCACTTCCTGACTGATTAGGATTCTGCTCCAGGGAGTGGGTAAGGCAAGATAACCGTAGATTATGATGGGTTTTCTTACTTGCATTGCTATGCAGCTAATTTTAAATGTTGGCAGCGGGCCATTTTACTATACACGTAGCGCTTGTGACAGCAGTACGTTTTACATCTGTTGTTGATATTAAAAAAGCATGTGTCTCGAGTGGGATGTTTATCTATATGGATTAATTAAATACATGTTTCTGTACGTTGCTCACCTCATAAGTTCGCATTTATCTTTGTCTTCCTTTATTAAAACATGGTTGCCAAACCGTTAGCAATTGAAATGGTCTGCTAAGCTATTTAGGGAATGCATAAAACTATTGAATATCACGATGGTGAGCCATGACAGAACTCCTAAAATGTGACGGTGATACATGTTCATTCACATAATTGTGAGGCAGCCCGTTCAGGATTGTAGATTACAGTGTGAAAGGAGATAGCCAGTATTATTATGCAGAGCGGCTAATGGGAATGTATATCATCGCAGGTTTATTCTGTTCAGTAGCGGCATAGGGCAGCATTTAAGCATTGCGGGAGGGCAAGAACCATGAAATAATCTGTAGAAGGATGAAAACAGCTGTTAGATTCCAGCGAGTAGATAGCATATTTAATCCAAGTAGATCATATAATCCAGAGTTGGTTGGTTGTTTTTGTATTACGACATATAAACCCTTTTTAGTTCATTTGATGCCGAATCCATTGATTTTGTAGAACTTTTTTTTTTAATACAATATTATTTTATTTTCAAGTCTGTTTCTATTAAATCAATAGTTGGGAGCCTTACAGGTACTACCACTTCGGGTCAGAGTTGACCTGTGAACAATGGCAATTAAAGGACGGCTCCACACTCCCCAAAGCCCGCGAACTGGGGCCTCACAATCGGATATAGTTTAAGGTCATATCCAGGATCTTACGACAGGGAATCTGTAGTATATATATCTGATGACACGATACTATACACGCGTGTACAATGTCAGAGAACACCTTGCCAACTCTGGCGAACATTAGTGACTAGTATTCGGAGTGGGGACGAAACTTTACCTTGTAAAGTCTAGTCAGCAAATGCTCACGTAGTCGTATTAAAATTTTATCGTTCCTTTGTGTAAATTTCAAAGTTTTACTGAGCAGAACGATACAGCAGTCAAATTTCTCAACAAAAACATCTACATAACATTTTTATTTCTATTAGTTTTACACATCTGCGTTCCGAAATGTCTCTATTATTGTTTTGTTCTTCGGGCGTTGGCTAGTGAAACAACAACACATTTATTTAGTCTATCGGTAACAGAAACGTATGATTTTCATAAATAAATGGCGGGAGAGATATCAATAGACTTGTAAATTATTGAGATGAGATGGACAACACATGTTGGTTTCTAAGCCATCCGTGAATATAAAGGTCCGAATTTAATTAATAATGAATTATGAAACTAAAATGATACAATAAGCCTATCCTTGTTTTATCGTTATTTTCATGGCAGGTGCTCGTCTGAACTCCAATCTCTGGTCCCCCCTCGCCAATCTTTCACGAAAAACACCCGTCTAGCTGAATCCACTGTGAACAATTTCCCCCACTCTATATCTGTGCCTAAATCAAAACGCGGATTCCATGAACAAAGCTTCTTTCTTAGAACTGCACGCCTGTGGAACTCTGTTCTGTCTGCCTGCTTCCCTCCGGACTACAACTTGGATGTTTTCAAGTCCAATGTTAACAAATTCCTAATGAACTGCCCCCTTAAGTAAACACTTCATCAAATCTCCACACTAACGTAATGTACTTGCAATAACCCTTATTCCTGAGTGGCTTCCGGGCCTTGATAAGTGGTGATCACTGTGTAAAAAAAAAAAATCCGGTAGTATGAGTTTAAATGTAACAGTGGAAGACATGACATCCAGTTACGGCTCTGTTAGTGACACAGCTCTAGCCTTGGAGAAGAGTCGCATGTTAAGTTGTATGTGAACATCTTAGTCCGTGAGAACAACGAAACAGTTATATGAAACGCTGTTTTTTCACAAGGAAATCGGCCCTGCCGGTGGGGCATTAGAATACACCGACTGCCCCCCTGCAGAGAGTAAAAGTCCCTCAATGGGGGTCCTGGATATGACCTTAAACTATATTCAGTGGTGAGGCCCCAGCTTGTTGGTTTTGGGGAGTGTGGAGTCACCCTTTAATTACCATTGCTCCCAGGTCCACTCTGACCCGGAGTGATAGTACCTGTTATATTAAAAAAATTTTCTTCAAAATCTTTGGATTCGGCATTAAATAACTCGAAAAGGGTTGATATGCCGTAAAACAAAACCAACAACCAACCACAAGGAAATCTTCATTAACTCTTGGGCTAAGATGCTGTTTTTTACACACATTGCCTACGATGGGTGTGAATTTTTTTCATATCACATAAAATCAAGTTTAAGCTTTTTTTATCAAACAACAATACAAACATTCAAACGTGGGGGTCAAGCGTGGGTTTCATTCATTGATTAATGCAGTTAGGGAAAAAAAATTTCATAGTCCGTGGAGACAACATTGTTGCAGTTGTTTGTAATAGTAAATACTAGGTGTTAAAAAAATTAACAGCCAGCGGTATTAAATATTCGATTCAGTTAATTAAATCAAAGATGATTAGCAATAATGTTTAACGTTCGAATTAATTTATTTTATTTAGCATAATATTTTATTTAAATGAACATTTTGGCTGATAGCAACAGCCGTACGGCATATATATAAAGTAGTAGCGTTCGTGTGTGTGTTTATCTGTGTGCACATCTCCCCATATTCAAAGAAATATACGGGCGATATGTATGCAAGCCTCTTCTGGCCAGGAAATATTAAGGCCAATGAGAGGATACTTCTGTCAAAGGAGACATTATATATATATATATATATATATATATATATATATATATATATATATATATATATATATATATATATATGATTCTTCAAAACACATCTACATTAATTGAGTTACGGTTATTAGCATATCACATTAAATTAAATCTATTTAAATAATTAGCTTGATGATATTACTTATTCGACCTAGAAGCTCCTTTCAAATGTATTATTTAAAAATATAATTGAAAATTTAATTATTTAGTTTATTTTCC
>NC_136508.1:21232902-21290402 GCF_053919585.1 Euprymna scolopes
ATACTACACTTTGATCTTGGCCATAAGGCCAAGAAAAGGTCGGGTATCACCGAGCAAGTAAGGCACAAGGCCGATATTTAATGCGAGGATTGAAGGGGAAATTGGGAGCAACTTCCCGAAGAGTAGGGGAGCTGGATAATGATAATTGGTATGAAGGGTTGCCCCTACATTGACAAGGTCTTATATGTAAGGTTTCCTCCACATATGATCTTAACTTGCAGTATTTCCCGGAACAGATGGTATTTATTTGCTCCCCCACTGAGCAAATTAGGCACAAGGCCGTTTTTAATGTGAGGTAAAAACCAGCTCCCCTAAAAGGGGTCACTCTGGTACCAAAAATAATAATTGTCCCAGTATAGAGGGTTTCCCCTCCATTGACTGGTACAAATTATCTTAAGTGCAGTATTTCCCGGAACAGATACTACACTTTGATCTTGGCCAAAAGGCCAAGAATAGGGTATTTATTTGCACCCCCACCGAACAAATAAGGCACAAAGCCGAATTTTTACGTGAGGAGTGTAGAGGAAATGGGGACCAACTTCCCGGGAAGTATGGGAGCTGGATAATGACAATTGGTATGAAGGGTTGGCCCTACATTGACCAAGGTCTTATACAGGGTGACTCAAAAAAAAAAAAAAAAAAAAAAACGGGCATCTAGAAAAAAAAAGGCCAAAGACCCCAGTGTGTTGATGTTATGTTTTGAATATAATAAACAAGTTATGACCAAAGTTGCATTTAATTTGGACAAAACAGTAAGAAACGGGACCTAATTAGAGCTGGGGCCCGTTTTTATGGGTCACCCTGTATGTAAGGTTGTCCCCACATATGGTCTTTTCTTGCAGTATATGTCGGAACAGATACTACACTTTGAGATATTAAATCTTTTATTCATGTTAAAAAAAATACAGTCAAAATCAACGATGAACAAAAAACTTAGGCACATGGCCAACTCAAAAGGGGGGATTTTAGGGGTCGTTGGTCATCCTTGTCACTCCAGAACTAAACAAAGTCAGAAGTATCTCCCAGCTAGTATCTTCTTTCACCATAATACCGCATTCACCCTTTCATATTTGGGGACGTCCTACTTAACTCCCAATTTTTAAAACATTTTTTATTGACGTGTAAAAACAAAAAAGATAACAATAAAATGGTACAATACACTTTGATCTTGGCCAGAAAGCCAAGAAAATCGAAAAAAGCTAAGAACAGCATCTATTAGGAACAGACCTTTGATCTTAACCAAAAAGGTCAAGAACAAAAGTGTTACAGACAGACCGACCGACAGGCCCACCGACAGACCGACCCACTGTGAAAATCTGAATAAAAAACTGGTAGTCGTCATCATCCATAACAGCATACTAAAATTTGAATCATTTGCAAAAGATAGGAAAAGAATTATAGCAATTATTTATTTAGTGTCGAAATAGAAACGTCCAAAATAAGGGACACGATTGTGAAAAACAATGTAAAACAATAATAAAAATGCATGTACATTCAATATTTAGTAAATGAGAACGTCGATTAGAATCGTATCAAATAACCCTGATATTACACGAAAAACGCTGCCTGTATATAAAAGAAGGCTTCCTTCAGACTCGAGAGACTATAGATACACACTGTAAAGGTGCCTGCGGAGGTATTTTGTGGCAAGAGTTGTGCAATCTCCAACAACACATTTCCTGAGTCGACATTCTTACATACCAGTTAGAAAATGGAGGTTATATACGACTGGAAACAATACCGAGATAAGCGGAGAGCACATACAGGCTTTAGTGTTCCCAAATGGTCACCCATTTTGTACGAGCCAATCTCAACGTTGCTTGACTTAAGTGATCAGACGAGAACCGGCGTGTCAACGTCATTATGCCGTACATATGTCTCTCTATCTCTCTCTCTCTCTCTCTCTTTATACATATATATATGTATGTATATATGTATATTTATGTATATATATATGTATGTATATATGTATATTTATGTATATATATATATATGTATATATATATATATGTATATATGTATATTTATTTTAAATATAATATTATTTTGTATTCCTGCACGTCACCAATTAAAAACGAATAAAGAAAAGTTATAAGCTTTTATACTTTTCGTATTCTTTTTTATTCATATATATATATATATATATATATATATATATATATATATATATATATAAGCATATGCCTGTATATATATATGCATATATATATATATTATGTATATATTTTCAGTATTGACTTCGATTGTGCTCCATATAAACATAGAGCCAAGTAGTATGTTTTCAATCTCTCTTTCTTTATATATATATATATATATATATATATATATATATATATATATATATATATATATATATATATATAAAGAGAGAATATATATATATATATATATATACTTGTGCCCGATATTATTCATACCCCCTCTTGAAAATTGAGTTTATTAGGTGTAACTTTGTAAGAATTTATTGTTTACGTCCATATTGATATATATTCTTAATAAACCTCTTCTGATCATTTTCGTCATTTTAAAATCTCGGGATACTTGTAATAAAAGAAATATACAGCTATTTATAAAATCTGCAATGTTCAAAAATAATCATACCCCCTTATTTTTTCAGTATTAATCGAGTTTCTGACTGTTTGTTTCCTGTTTGATTCTTATTTTGAATGCTTTTATACAACCTTTGATTAATTTCATTTCGTTTTTTTGCATTTTTCAGAAATTAAAATGATATCAACTGAAAACCAAAAAAAGAATAAAAATTATTAGAATGGGGAAGAAAAAAGAGCTTAGTAATGATCTTAGGACTAAAATTGTGAATTCACATAAGGATGGTTTAGGTTACAAGGCAATTTCCAAGAAATTTGAGGTCCCTACAGCAACAGTACAGAGCATCATCAAAAAATTCCAGAGCCACCACACAACAAACAACTTGATTGGTAGAGGAAGGAAAAGGAAACTGTCTGCTAGAGCCACCAGGAATATTGTAAGAAGTGTTAATGCAAATCCAACCACCACTACTAAGGACATTTTAGAAAATCTGGAGTCTTCTGGCATAAAAATATCAAGGCAAACATTGCAAAGGACTCTGCATGAAAATGGTCTGAAAGGAAGAAGACCAAAAAGGACTCCATTGCACACCGGAAAACACCTTGCAGCACGTCTAAAGTTTGCTAGGACCCATGTGAATTCTCCAGAGTCCGTTTTCTCAAGTATTTTGTGGACTGACGAAACAAAAATTGAATTGTTTGGCCATATGGATGCTTCTTACGTTTGGAGGAAGAAAGGAGAAGCTTACAACCCAAAGAACACCATACCCACGGTGAAACATGGTGGTGGTAGCCTAATGTTTTGGGGCTCCTTTTCGGCTAGTGGTCCAGGTAGTTTGGTCAAGATAGATGGAACCATGAAGAAGGAGCAATATTTGGAGATACTCCAGAAAAACATTAGACAGGATGCGGAGAAGCTCCATTTAGGACCAAACTGGGTCCTTCAACAGGATAATGATCCAAAACATACTGCCAAAATAGTCAAGAAATGGTTTGAGGATAATCACATTAATGTTTTGGAATGGCCTAGCCAGAGTCCCGACCTGAACCCTATCGAAAACCTCTGGCACATATTGAAAACTGAGGTTAAAAAGCGGAAACCTAGAAATTTGAGGGATTAAGAGAACTACTGCATTGAAGAATGGTAAAAAATCAGTGTTGATGCTTGTAAAAACCTTGTTGATAAATATCCAAAACGGTTACAGGCAGTTATTAAGAATAAAGGGTATGCTATTGACTATTAGTAAGAGAGGTATGAATAATTTTGAACTAGTGCCATTATTGTTTTTCTTTGTATAATGCTTCAAACTTGCATAATTTATTTATTTGTTGAGTTTAAATTAAATGCTTATGCTTGATTTATTGTCTGAAATCCCTTTAATATTGTCTATCTTCTGGTTTGAGCAATATTCTTATAGAAATCTCAAAGATCCGAGGGGTATGAATAATATCGGGCACAAGTGTATATATCAAGAAAGAGAGAATATATATAATATATATATATATATATATATATATATATATATATATAAAGAGAGAATATATATATATATATGTATATAAAGAAAGAGATAATATATATAATATATTACATATATTACGTTTTTGAATGAGCTTCTCTTTTTAAGAGGATATACCTCGAACCCTTTTCTTTCTTCATTTCATAGTTTCCGCTTTCCGTGTTACATTCGACCATCCACCCCACATCTATCAGACTCACCTGTGACCTCTCAACCCTGTGTAGAACAAACATTTCCTCTTTGGGAAATCTCCTCCACTGATTTCCTGCCAATTATCTACGAATTCCGTTCATTTCTCGAGAAATAATCGCACTCTTTGACCCCCGCCTCCACGCTGATTCATTAGCAGGAAACGCGAGTCGCATTAGGCAACGGCGAGTTGAATAGTCGAAACATTTTATACATGGGCATGGCTTGTCAACGTAAGACCCCAAGTCGTTCACAAACCGAGTTTTGGGAACCATTTTTCAGGCAGTCAATTCCCCCGTGGATGAACGAGGAAAGGTGGCTTCCGCTTTTTCGCACAGGAATAGAAACATAAATTTAGATACAGAGGACAGATAACAAAGATCTCCACTGAGGCGCATGAAAATCCAATACATATATACATTTGTTTTCCTCATTCCATGGAGTTTCAAAAATGAGTCTTTTCTCTAATCAGAGGAAAGATTAGCAAAATAAAAGTAAATAATTACTACTGTTAGTGCTCCATATAATAATTGAGCCGAGTAGTATGTTTTAATTCTTTCTTTTACTATCTCTCTCTCTCTCTATATATATATATATATATATATATATATATATATAAAACCAAACTCATTACTATATATGCATATAAACTAATATATATATATATATATAAAACCAAACTCATTACTATATATGCATATAAACTAATATACATATATATATATTTGTAGTAATCGACATACAGTCCTGTTTTGCTGTATAACACCTCTAGCACCTCTCCCAAGTTCAGGATCGAACCTAGGACTGTCGCGTTTACAGTCGGCAGCTTTACCCCTCGACCACGGAAGCGACACCCGTAAATAACCCGTCTGTATGTCTATTTAAACAAACATCCATCCGCCACTTGTAAAGTGCTCAAACCACCTGTTTGTAAACAAACCGTGAGCTTTGCATTTTTCAACCAATTAAGTAGCGAGTTGGATCATTTACAACAGTGTTCAACCAAATGGGGAGGGGGCTTTATATATATATATATATATAAATAAGGGGTTAGTCACCAACAATGTGTATTTTTTAACATTATTTTATTATTCCGTGTCTTGGTTTTTATTGAGAATTATGGTTAGATCATTGTAATAATGTTTTTAAATCATAAAAAAGAATTGTTACAATGATCTAAACATAATTCTCAATGAAAAACCAAGACACGGAATAATAAAATAATGTTAAAAAAATACACATTGTTGGTGACTACCCCCTTATTTAAATATACATCTTTCTTTCGTTGGACTTTCTTAACCCATTTATATATATATATATATATATATATATATATATATATATATATATATTTATATGTATATTTGTCAGGCGCTATGTATAAGTACATACCGAGTACTTAGTATGATTATAAAATCTTTGAGAATTGTACTGTATTTCTTTTTACAAGTTTTAATGAATCTATATATAATGAAACTTTTCTTATATTTGAATTCATATCTTATTAATATCAAACATAATATAAATTGCTTATAATCAAATTATTACATCAAATTATGTAAATATTAATATACTTGTCCGACGTGCGATAACACAAAGAATATCACTATCACAAGCATCTATTAATGAGAAACGAATTACCCCCCTTTCTAGTAATTCTTATCAATTAAAAATCATTAAAACAATTTTCTCTCTAAAGATTTTCAATACAAAAGCATATGGCTGTTTTTTTACAGTTTACAGCTATTTAATTTTATAATATTAGACAGTAATGTTGAGAGTAGATTGTAAGGCTGTTTTTTTTACTATTATAGTTTTAAAAAATGTGCAAGTAATCTGACATCGTTTCCTTTATATTTTATATGAAAAATTGTTCAGAAGAGTAATTTTCTGCCACAAATGCAAATTTTAACAATTCAATATTTTTATTTTGCTTTAAAAGGTTAAAAAAGAATTTTCTTTTTTAATTCCTTGTCTGCTGTTTTATTTAATTTTTATTTATTCTATTTATAATGTGCATTGAAAATTTTCAACTTCCGTTGAATTCCCACGGGCTCTGCTAGTCTATATATTAACACTGTAGCGCCTTTAACGTATGTCACGTATACGTGTGCCACGGTTTCCAGATTATATATTATTCGATAAGGTCATCTTATTTATTTAAAATAAAGATAGAAGCTGATAACATAGAAGGAATATTTAGTATATATATATATATATATATATATATATATATATATATATATATCCACTTACCTTGTGTTTCCTTTTATAAAATTAAATGTTTTTAACTCTTTTTCAAGATGTCTTTTAACATGTTTTATTAATCATTTGTTCATATATATATGTATATATACATATATATGTATATATATAATATATGTCACATATATGTATATATATATATATATATATATATATATATATATATATATATATATATATATATATATATATATATATACCACTGATGATCCCTTAAATGACCATTAGTACTATACTATACTGAATTCGAGAAAGCAAGTTGATGCAGTGATTGAAGGTTTGTAAATTAATTACGAACAAATTAAAATAGTTTTAAAGGTTAAAAAACTTTCAAGTTTATATATATACATATATATGTATATATACATATATATATACACACGTATATATACACATATATATACATACATATATATATAAACTTGAAAGATTTTTAAACTTGAAAACTATTTTTTAAATATATATATACATAAGTATATATATATATATATGTATACACACACACACACACACATATATACATATATGTATGTGTGTGTGTGTGTATTTTTCTTTATTACATTTTGTCTCGGTAGCCGTGACAAACGTATATCTTATTTTTCTTTTATTGATATCATTGGAATTTTCCCCCTTTTCCTTGTACGTATTTGTGAATTATTCCATAGATTTCGGACTTTTGGATTATTTAGGACCATCTTCCAATTACGTGATTTCCTTAGATTTTTCTTGTGCAAATGGACATTCAATTAACTTTCTTGGATTTATATTTTTGGATTTTAACTTCATTGGATAATTTACCTTTCACCAGACTATCTATGCACGTGCAATCACCTTTTTCTTCACCATATTTTCTGTGCTTAACTTTTTGTTATCAAGTAAGATCGTTTACTTACTTGCAGTTTCATCAAATACTTTGTATGCAAAATCCGATCCCGCAGTTTGCTAATTCCTACCCTCTGATGAGAAGGAAAGTATTTATTGAAAACTCCGCGGATTAAGGACTATCCACTTATTAAGTATTTCCTTTTCAAATTAAATATGAAATTTGACTCTTTTTCAACGTGTTTTTAACATGTTTTATTAACTATTTGCTCTTCTATATTCTTCTATGAATTTTTGTAAATTTTAACTTAAAATTTCTATTTTGCAGATCATTATTATTTAAGCATATAATACTAAGTGGAAAAATTTATCCTAAAAACCGTTAGACCGCATCTTGGCGAAAATATAAAAAACCGAATTACAGAATTAAGGCAGTCAAAAAGTATTTACAAGCAGATTTTAGACATTTTAAGAAAAGAAAATGTGACAACATGTCTTTCTGTAGTGAAGCGAATTTGTCAAAAGTTCGAATTCGAACGCCTGGTAAAAGGGAAATCTGGATCTGGTCGCCCTAAATCATCCATTTTGAAGGATAACCACAGGCTTAAATTAACTGTTTTGAAGGATTGGAAGAAAAATTATGTTGACCATAGCAAGGAATTCAAAACAGGTGCTTGAAATTCTCTTTCTAGATATACACTATATAGACGAATGAAAGAAATTGAATTTTCTTCTAAAAGGTGTACAAAGAAGGTATTTTTTTTTTATCTAAGAAAGAGATGTTTCTCATGTTACGGCAGGAAAGATACGAACTGGTTCAGGAATGTTTTTTGGTTAGATGAATAAAAATTTTATCTTGTCGAACCGTGCAATCGAAGAACTGGAGGAAGGTTTTCTCCAAGTTGCATAAAAACGACAGTAAAATACATGAATGGGGAGGTAATGGTATGGGGAACTTTTACTGCAGCAGGAGTCGAGGAACATATTAGATGTGAGAAGTCAATCAATGCAAAGGAATACATTCGAATATCAGAAACAGGACTGTTACTAAGTATCCAGAACCTAGAAATATCCAAGAACATTGTTTTTCAACATGATAGTGCCCCTGCACACACCGCTAAAGTCACAAGAAAATGGTTTTCTGATAATTCAATTAATGTGAGATTTTGGCCAGGTCAAAGCCCCGATTTTAACTCAATCGAGAATATTTGATCCACAATATCTCGTGCTTTTTTCGAATAATGACAAATTGTGGGAAACTGTGTAAAGCGAATGGAATCGCATCGCCTCTTCGCAGTGTTCCATTTTGATGGAGAACATATCTAAAAAGGATTGCTCTTTTAAAGAAATCAGAACGGAATGCGATTCCATCCTAAGCATTAATTAAAGTAAATGTCTTGTTCTTTGTTATTAGTGTCGTTTAAGTTTCCTTGTTCAATTGTTCGATATAGCTTTTAGTGCAGTAGAATATATAAAATTATATTTAAATATATATATATTTTTGCTCACGATTATATATATATATATTTAAATATATATATATATATACATATTTAAATAAGGGCGTAGTCACCAACAATGTGTATTTTTTAACATTATTTTATTATTCCGTGTCTTGGTTTTTAATTGAGAATTCTGTTTGGATCATTGTAATAACGTTTTTAAATCATTAAAATCGTTTTTACGCGTTTCAGACGTTCTGTGAAGCGTCCTCGTCAGAAAATATTTTCAAATGTGTTGGAGATGTAAAAATGGTACTTTCGTAGTTCATTTTAAGTGTTTCCAAGGGGTTGAGGCGTGTAATTTTTATTACTCTTTTATTGGGCTTATCGAGGCTGCTGACCTCGACTGTATTCACTCTCTCTTTCTGCTTGTGTTTTTTTTTCCTTTTCCTTTAGGGTAGGTGTGTGTGTGTGTGTGCGTGTTCGTGTGTGTGTTTTCTTTTATTGGTTTGAGAATGTGTGTACTGTTTTATAGTATTATGAGGTTACATGCTTCCCTAGGAAGGTGACTGTGATCTAAGGTCGTTACTAATGTGTACGTGTGAGGAGGGGGGGCCAGCTCTTCTGAAATAAGGGTAGGGATGCTTTCATTCTATTTTGATATTTATTTTTTGGATTCTTGGATTTTAGTATTGTGATTTTTCGTTTCAGTCTTTTCAGTATATATATATATATACACTTGTGCCCGATATTATTCATACCCCTCGGATCTTTGAGATTTCTATAAGAATATTGCTCAAACCAGAAGGTAGACAATATTAAAGGGATTTCAAACAATAAATCAAGCATAAGCATTTAATTTAAACTCAACAAATAAATAAATTATGCAAGTTTGAAACAGTATACAAAGAAAAACAATAATGGCACTAGTTCAAAATTATTCATACCTCTCTTACTAATAGTCAATAGCATGCCCTTTATTCTTAATAACTACCTGTAACCGTTTTGGATATTTATCAACAAGGTTTTTACAAGCATCAACACTGATTTTTTACCATTCTTCAATGCAGTAGTTCTCCAAATCCCTCAAATTTCTAGGTTTCCGCTTTTTAACCTTAGTTTTCAATATGTGCCAGAGGTTTTCGATAGGGTTCAGGTCGGGACTCTGGCTAGGCCATTCCAAAATATTAATTTGATTATCCTCAAACCATTTCTTGACTATTTTGGCAGTATGTTTTGGATCATTATCCTGTTGAAGGACCCAGTTTGGTCCTAAATGGAGCTTCTCCGCATCCTGTCTAATGTTTTTCTGGAGTATCTCCAAATATTGCTCCTTCTTCATGGTTCCATCTATCTTGACCAAACTACCTGGACCACTAGCCGAAAAGGAGCCCCAAAACATAAGGCTACCACCACCATGTTTCACTGTGGGTATGGTGTTCTTTGGGTTGTAAGCTTCTCCTTTCTTCCTCCAAACGTAAGAAGCATCCATATGGCCAAACAATTCAATTTTTGTTTCGTCAGTCCACAAAATACTTGAGAAAACGGACTCTGAAGAATTCACATGGGTCCTAGCAAACTTTAGACGTGCTGCAAGGTGTTTTCTGGTGTGCAATGGAGTCCTTCTTGGTCTTCTTCCTTTCAGACCATTTTCATGCAGAGTCCTTTGCAATGTTTGCCTTGATATTTTTATGCCAGAAGACTCCAGATTTTCTAAAATGTCCTTAGTAGTGGTGGTTGGATTTGCATTAACACTGCTTACAATATCCCTGGTGGCTCTAGCAGACAGTTTCCTTTTCCTTCCTCTACCAATCAAGTTGTTTGTTGTGTGGTGGCTCTGGAATTTTTTGATGATGCTCTGTACTGTTGCTGTAGGGACCTCAAATTTCATGGAAATTGACTTGTAACCTAAACCATCCTTATGTGAATTCACAATTTTAGTCCTAAGATCATTACTAAGCTCTTTTTTCTTCCCCATTCTAATAATTTTTATTCTTTTATTGGTTTTCAGTTGATATCATTTTAATTTCTGAAAAATGCAAAAACCGAAATGAAATTAATCAAAGGTTGTATAAAAGCATTCAAAATAAGAATCAAACAGGAAACAAACAGTCAGAAACTCGATTAATACTGAAAAAATAAGGGGGTATGATTATTTTTGAACATTGCAGATTTTATAAATAGTTGTTTATTTCTTTTATTACAAGTATCCCAAGATTTTAAAATGACGAAAATGATCAGAAGAGGTTTATTAAGAATATGTATCAATATGGACGTAAACAATAAATTCTTACAAAGTTACACCTAATAAACTCAATTTTCAAGGAGGGGTATGAATAATATCGGGCACAAGTGTATATATATATATATATATATATATATATATATATATATATATATATATATATATACGAGCAGAGGCGCCCGACGTTGCCCGGGTGTTTGGATGTGTATGTTGAGACAAAAAAGTGGTAGTAGGAAGGCAGGCTCGAACCCGTAACGCAAAGAAGGAAAAGAACGAGGTAAAACCTAACGTTTATGTTGTTACGACCACCGACATTTTTTAAGCCTAGACAATTTAAAGGAGAGGATAACTTTAAAAAATATCGGCGAAAAAATTGACCCCCCCCTGTAGAAAAGTGCCTAGTTTAAGGGGAAGATATTAATGTTTTTAGCCAATTATTCGATATTTGTCGTATGAAATATCGAACTTTAAGACAATACTGATCTTGCTAAACTCCGTCGCCTCTATTGAAAGTTTAAGGCAGACACGCAAACAGACATACATACATGCATTTATATATTGGTAACTAAAAATTTTCGACCCAAACTGATGAAAAAGCTTGCCCTATCTCTGAATAGCCTTCATATGAAATTTCAAATATTTAGACCTGAAATTGTCTGAGTAATTTGGAAGAGACTACAGAGGTCAATTTTTTTAAAATTTGACCCCTATTATGACCCTTTAAAATTTATTGGGCTCAAATCAAGTTATTAAGTAAGATCCATGTCCAAGGACCCTATATCTAAAATTTCAAGTGTTTAGATCCAAATTGTCGGAGGAGTTTGGTAGAGTTCTCAAAGGTGAAATCGTTGAAATTTGACCCATTCACACTTAAATTTCTGTCCGAAAACGGATCACAGAGAGTTTCCCAAATCTCAGTACCCTGTATATCAAATTTCGAATATGTAGACTTAAAATTGACAGAGTTATTGCGTAGGAAAATGTACACAGACACACAGATACACATACCCTTTCACTTATATATATATATATATATATATATATATATATATATATATAGAGAGAGAGAGAGAGAGAGAGAGAGAGATAGATATAAGTCGCCACTTATTTTTTATGAGACGGATTTTTATTATTAATTATTTTATTATTGAATATTAAAATGTGGGTAAAAGGTATATCCATGGGCATGCAGATAACTAGCTCTTAACCGTCATCAACTCTGGTCAGGGTCGAACTCATGACACCAGCATCTGCATCGATGACTCTTAACTTGTATGCACAATAATGATTCTTTATGTTATCTTAGTTTTAATAACTACACCTCGAAACATAGTCATGTCAGTGTAGCGTTTGTACATTTGTGACCAAATAAGAATATTAATATATGTACAAATAAATACACAATTCGTTTAATTATAGAGCGAATGACAATTCTCTTAAACTGGGTTTGAATCTTTATTTCAAAGATGACTTGTCAACACTTATTGGCGGTGTTGACACCGTCTCGCAGAAAAGACGCTAAAGAGAAGACGACCTATTTTTTTTTTTGTATTCATTATATTCATCAAATGCAAATAATCAGCGTTGAAATGTCAGGTCGGGAATTTCATTGGACATTTTATCGTAATGCTGGGCATAATTCTCTTATCTAGGAGTCGAAACCGATAGAATGAAAATTACGTGTTCCATCTTGTTTTAAACAAGGCGGTAAAACGTCAAACTGTAATAAGGCATATGATTAATAAATCTGAAGAATACGTTGTCGCCAATTGGAGGATTTAAAAGTTTGTAGATCCCAATTACGGGGATTTGGAATGTGTGTAGTACCCAATTAAGAGATTTGAGGAGTGTTTATTTCCCAATTAGGCAATATAGAACGTGTAAGTCCCCCAATTAAGGTATATGCAAAGTGTGCAGTTCCTAATTCAGGGATCTTGAAAGTGTGTAATCACGAATTAGGTGGTTTAGGTTTGTTTTTTATTTTTAGTCCGGAATTAGAGGATTTATAAGTATTAAGTTTATAATTAGGAGATTTGAAAAAAAAATTGTGTTGCCCAACGTAGGAGAGTAATAACTAATTACGTTCAGTACAATTCGTAATTGTTAGCCGTTTGTCATAACGATTACAGTGAGCGCTTGTGAGTAAGAATACTTGGTTTCAATCTTTGCTAGCGTCATATCAAAGATTCAGAAAAAAGTACATAATACGCTGGGGAGATTAAATGTAAGTCGAATAATCGTGAGAAAAAGGGGACACCCTTCCCACATCACGATGTCGTAATGATTGAAACAAGAGCTACTGTATCATTCTCGATTATAATCGAGAATGATACAGTAATTATTTATTTATTAATTTATTTATTGATACAGTAATACATTACAATAAAATGTCGAAATGATACAGAGAATTATATTATAATATAATAGCTGCTGATGCTATTCTCTATCTATATAAGAGCCAGGTACGTCCAAGGATGGAGTACTGTTGCCACATCTGGGAAGGAGCTGCTAGAAAGGACTTGGCCTGCCTTGATAGAGTTCAAAATAGACTTCGTAGCCTCGTAGGAGATGTCCTTTTCTCTTCCTTGCAACCTCTGTCTCACAGAAGAGATGTTGCGAGTTTGTCTCTGATGTATCGTTATTTTCATGGAAAGTGTTCGACTGAGCTTCAGTCTATGGTCCCCCTCTCGCAAAACTTTCACAAGAAACACTCGTCTAACTGTAAACACTATCAATAATTCCCCCCACTCTTTATCTGTGCCTAAACCTAAACGTAGATTCCATAAACAAAGCTTCTTTCTTAGAACTGCTCGCCCGTGGAATTGTCTTCTGTTTTCCTGCTTTCCGGCTGACTACAATATGGTTGTGTTCAAGTCTAACTTAAATAAGTTCTTGATGAGCCGTTCCATATAAGTTATCAAATTTACCAAATTTTCATTACTAATGATTACTATATTGTCCAATTTCTAATGTACACTCTTTAACCCTTATCCTTGAGTGGCCTCTTGGCCTTGATAATGTGGTGATGCCTATGTAAAAAAAAAATAATTTTCTTTAACGTTTAACGTACGTTCTTTCCAAATAAAAAGCGTCCATATTTAATTTATTTCATTCTATTGAAATATCATAATGAAGAGCGGTTTTTGAATAAAAGTGTTTCAAACGTAACAGTTAATTCACGACAGTTCGCTGGACAATAATATCTATCAAGTTAGAGATAGTCTAGAACCAGCAATTTGTATATTTATAGCTACATAAATTAAAGCCTTAGTGGTCGTTTTTGACTAACGTTAATCTTAAAAACTAGTGAACCAATTGCCTTTAAATTGTTATATATATATATATATATATATATATATATATATATATATATATATATATGTGTTCTTTATTCATTTATATTTATATATTTCCTTTAATATATATAACAATCGTTCTTTAAAGCTCAGTGTAATTATAGAGCATATAATGAATAAATGAAAACGTTTATATTCCAAATTTCATAATGTTGACCATCTTACAATTTATTTTTTTAATTCATTTGACACTTAAAAAACCTTGACTGTATCTGTTTCGTAGCCCCAAATCAATCACTTAATTATTATATCAACCAGTAAATCTATTTTGCCCTTAACTCATCAGAAAGAAATAGTAACTATCAATCAGATTGCTACCTCACATCTTCGAAGTCAGCTTGAAAGTCCATTCCAAAGTTCACCCGGATGTGCTGAAAAATGTAGTGATCCTCTGGTGCAATTAGGTAGTCGCTAGCAGACACAGGATATCGCAGATGAGCTTGGGCCCCGCCCATAAATCCAAAAGAAACCCAGGCTTGGCTTCAGAAGGAATGCTTTGACCTTGTACCCTTATCTCGCTAATACCCTTCTCCTTCGACCTTAATCCGCTGGACTAGTTTAAATGGTCACATATCGATAACGTCACCAATATGAACTCCCACAATACCAAAGCCATTCTGATCGCCGCCATCCGCCGAGTATTCGCCGAGCCTCCGCCGGTACTTGTGAAAAATGCATACTTCTAGTTCTGGACCTATATCGAGGCGCCGATTGAGGCTGAAGGTGGCTACATTGAAAATATGTCAACTTACTATATAATCAAGTTTAAAAGAAAGCTGTAGTTTTGTTTTCTTTATCGTTCCACACTATACGCAGGAAATCAAACAACCAAAAGAATCGTGCATCCAAAAAGAGTATGGCCCTGTAAATTCACCCTTGTCTGTTCGTCTGTTAGTCTCTTCGTACTTTTCTAAATAACTACGACTTGGAAGTTTTTGAAACTTTGCACTAACATTAAACATGATATGAGTGAAAAAAAAGTAACGGCACCGGTTTTCCGGGAATAAAAATCCGATGAAAGAAGCAAGAGGCGATTTTGGTTAAAAGTAACGCCTTATACAGCCTAACATTACAACTGCATGTAAAAATTCCTATCACCTCACAAGCAGAAAAGCCTAGCAGATTAAATCAACAGTAGGATCTTTGATATGACAGGAGCGTGTTTGAAATTAATGTCTCTGATTAGAGCAATATTGAATTACGACACTTGACTTTTGCATTTTGAATATTAATTCAAGTCCTTATATAAAACTAATTTTATAAACTTAACAGTGGGTTCTCAACAGTGCAATGTAACCATACAATGTACGTTGGACGAAGTGACTGCGTAGAAGCACGTGACGCTTCTTCGGGTGCATAACGAAGAGTTCTAAACTAGAGCAGACAATCAATCGATTTGATTGAAAAATGGGCGATTTCATTAATTTCGATGACAATAACAATACAAGAGTGTGAATCATTCGTTGATGATCCTTCAATCCCGGGCTACCTCGGGTTTCCCTGCTAATAAGATATACAGTATGTCCCAATAAAATGTATACAATCTTTAAAGTATCTTTACTTGTTACATGAATACGCTATACTGCGTACCCAAGAGATGTTTAGGAAAAAAGTATGGCACTTACAGCATGATGGAGTACTTGCCCACTATCATCATGACGTAAGAGCATATCTTGATAGTCACCTGCGAAACAGTAATGGACAAGGGGAAGTGTCGAGTATTGTCCACGCTTACCAGATTTGATCCCTCCCCATGGATTTTTCTCTTTTGTGGGTGGGAGCATATTAAACACAAGTTCACACAAAAAAACGAGATACAATAAACGAGTTGAAAGCAACCATTGAAATAAGAGGTGTCAACATACCAATTTAACTGATTAGGATCATTTTCAATTCAATCAGTGAGCATTGTCGACAATCATGGACCACAATTGCCAATAATTTGAACACTTTCGATAATTACCTTGTTTCTATATTTGTTCGCACTATTTTAATGTATCAAAGTATTTTTCTTATAATAAATGTTGGTTGTATTGTCAAGAGTGTATACATTTTATCGGGGGATCTTGTATATATATATATATATATATATATATATATATATATATATATATATATATATATATCGGTAATTTACTTAAAACATCAGCGCATTGTGTGCACTACTACATAAGTATCTTAAATGCAAAACGCAATCACTCCAGTTTCTAACAATGTATATATTAGACGTTAGTGTACTATACTGTACCGATGGCTTCCTCTGAGGTATGAAATTCACAATATCTCCCCAATTCCATGTATAAGTTGTTGCAGTTCTTCCTCCTACATACATCGGTTGTTATTCCACAATGGTGATCCATCTACTACTTACCACGCTCAACGTTGCTAAACTTCCGTAATGCAACGCGAACCGGTATGTCAACGTGATCATGAGGTATATTATTACATATTAAACATCATGATGACACACATGTCAATTTTAGACATCGACTAAAAACGTATATTAATTTAAAGAAGAAATAATTATGCAGACATTGCATAGTGAATGACCAGTCGGCGATGGCTTTTTCCGCCTTCTTGCTACCTCTCTCACAGAAGAGACGGTGTAAATCTACCTCTGCTCTATCGTTATTTTCATGGTAGGCGCTCGGCTTAGCTTCAATTTATGGTGCCATCCGCTGTGGAACTATCACATCTAAAAGAATAATCTAGCTAAAACCAATTTTAACAATTCCCCATTCCCTCTATATGCGGTTATAATAAACAAAAATTACATCAACTAAGTTTCTCGCATAGAACTACTTTTCTTTGAAACAAACTACTACGGCCTGGCTTCTCTGTGGCAGTTTTAAATGTCATCGTATACAAGTTGTACAAAGCAATGCTCTGACGAATTTTCTCCATTATTGATCACCACGGTGTTCTCGTTCCGGCATCTTGACACTCAATAACCCTTACCTTTCAGTAGTCTTCGAAAATTGGTAAGCGCCCAGTCCGTAATAAAAATTAATTAAGTATAGTGATAACCGACTAATGCATTAACTTAGCGATGCTGAATAAACGACATAATTACGTTGATACACTAGTTCCCTGAAGATCACTGAAGTAACGCAAGGTTTATTGTGTTGGAAATGTCCAGCCAAATTTCAACAGTAAATCATATTCAACTGCGTTTAATGTCAGAAATGCTAAATTTCTCTTTTAAAAAACAATTAACAAAAGCACGAGAACCGTTCGTTTTCGAATAACTTTTAGCAGTTTTTGTTTGATTTCTCAAAAAAAAAAAACTATATATAAATAAATAAATAAATAAAAGAAAAATTTCTTTTGAGCGACTCACAAAGCCGTCATTTTTTTTATCGCTTTTGTATTTTTGTCAGCGGCGGCTCAAGCAATGGAACGAAGAATCGCCTTTTCGGAAGCAGTACCGGCCTTCGTTATCTCGGCTATAGTTTGATGAGTTGAAAATTTCCATCGCAATCTTCGCTGATTTTCTTTTCGTCTGTAAAAAGTTACGATTCGTGTTTTGTATTCACCAGCGTAAATGATTGCCGGAAGTCGTAGTAAAAAGAAAGAGGAAAAATAGAAACCCATTTAATCCAGATATCCGGTGTTTTATTTTATTTTTTATCTTCTCTCTTTACTTCGACCGGACGTTTCTTTTTGTTTCTTTTTATTTTATTTTCTGTTTTTTTTTTTTTTTTTTTTAATTCCGCAGTTCGTTTCTTCCGAGATTTTTTAGTTTGTTTTTTGTTAACATTTTGCACTGATTAATTTCCAGATACGTCCGTACTTTCAATAGGAGGCCCGGTTTCCGGAGTGTCTGTCACGAATGAATTTTAGCGCAATGCCTCCATACATGTCTATAATCTGTTTAGCCTGTCCATTGTCATAGATTAGTGGAAAACAAAACGTTTAACTTCGTTTACATACATGAGTAAGTGGATGATTCTGCCCGAAGAGATGTCAGCAACAATTTTAAACTAACATCCTTAGATGCATTCACGCGAATTTAGAAAATTTGATAATCTAAATTTACTCATTTTGGTAAGGAAGAAAAAGATAGAGGAATAAAAAAAGCTGGCGAAACTGGATTGAGAATGATGGTGAAAAACAAATTGACGTGCACAAAAGGTCGCTCATTGTAATAGTACCAGTCTCTTGTTCGTAGCTCTTCATCGTTTAAGATTAAAAAATAGGAGGCTTTACTTTTGGAACGACCCTCGTAGAATTCTCCCTTACATACAATCGAAATAGCCTTTTCTGTAATGCATAAAATCTAATGGACAATGTGCCTTCAAACAGTTTCAGACCTTTTTGTACAAGAATTTCGAATTGTACACACTTGAAAATTCAGTATATTATAGCTAAACATCTTATAAGATTACTGACCAATTTAATGCTTTCAGGTATAAATGAACAGCTACAGCAGGGATTAGAATACACCCTACTAAAGCCTGATTTTCACAGCTGGTTAATTTCAAAAATGAAATGTAAATGTGAGAACAGTTTAGAAGAAGGATATGCAATAAATGTATGTATTAAACTAGGAAATGCGACAGAAACGTAGTGAGTTCTTCAGACTGTTTTGGCGCCATGTTTCATAAATCGAGCATAGGTTCTTGAGTAGCATAAGCCCTGAAGACTTATGAGACGTGCGGGAGGAGTACGGAAGTTAGAACACAAGAGTTGATTGGGCAAATAAGGATGTCATGCATAAGGACCGTCGTATATCTACAGGGTGGTAACAAAGTATGGCTACATAATCTACATTTGATCAACCAACTCTGGTGTTCTGACTTCAATCCCTCTAAGACGATCTGCCTTCTTTGAATCTCTTATGCCACTCAAAAACTGATGCTTGATTCATATAAGAAAATCCAAATCCTGTAGATTATGAAGCCAGACTTTGTGACCACCCTGTATGTCATGTCGTCGTATATCTATGTCTATGTCATGTCAGTGCGGGAACTGTAGACACAGTTATTCGCGAGATACTGAAGATACGGAAGATCTACGCATAGTTTGTCTACAGGGATGCTGATAGAAAATCAGAAAAAAGGCGGTTCCATGATGAAAATTGGCATCAAGATAGTTTCACCCTCCTTGTTCTCCAGATTTTGCTCCCGGTGACTTTTAATTATTCGTTAAGCTCATGGAAAACTTTAGTGGCTGTCGTCATGAAAGAATTGAGGAGATGAAAGAGGATTTGACGAGGGTCATTAACACGCTCACATAAGAGGACTTCTTTGAGGACTTCTTCTAATATGTTGGAACGATGCAACAAGTGCATTGCTGTCTGAGGAGATTTCTTCAAAGGATAGAATAGAGTTTAATGTGCGTACTATCAAAAACAGTTTCCATACGAAAACAGTCTGGAAACTTATAGAAGTCACCTCATAGCAGACAATGCACAACTCCTTACTTAGTGTGACCACGCAGAAGTGCAGGTAATTGGCAGTTTGCTCCTTACGTTTCGGTAGCAATATTTATTTAATGTGAATTCAAGTAAAAAAAGTTAAAGTGTTTCTACATCTAACCTCTACTCTGACAGCAAGGACTAGACAACACAAACCGCATTATCTCTCCTGACAGCGATAGAGAATCAACTATGTGTCTTTCCGTGATTGTAGCTTCGATACGATACGGGTGCCGTTTTACGCGGATATGTACGGGTGTATTTTATTTGCTGATTTTGTTACGCTTGAATCTTCAATAGAATTCACATCGAAAAGAAAATGGACAGACTGAACAGACAAATTTGAAGAATGCTTATTTTTTATTTTTTATTTCAACGTTATTCTGTTTTTTTTTTTCTATTTTGTTCATTTTTTATTGGTTTATTGTTTTCTTTATTGTTACTTTGTTTTCGGTAAAAGTCGCCAATGTGTCGTCTGCTTTGTCTAAACTCCATCGAATTGTACATTTTCTATTTTTCCTTGCAATTCATACATTTATTCAAACGCACACACACATTTATATATATATATATGTGTGTGTGTGTTCGTGTGTGTGTGTGTGTGGACTTGTGTATGTGTGTGTGTGTGTCTGCCTGCATGCATTCGTTTCCCTACTAGATTCTGAAAATTTTCAGTTGTCAGACTCGAGATTTGACATAAAGGATATTGAGATTTGGGAATAATTTTTCAATCAGTTTTGGCCATACATTTGGCTGGCAAGGGGTCAAATTACAGCGATATTACGTTTGAAAACTGTAACAACCACCTGCGCCAATTTTGAATCTAAACACTTGAAATTTTAGATGTACGTTCCTCGGACAGGGATCAATCTTTTTAACTTGATTTTAGTCCCCCAAAAATAAATGTTAAAGTGTCAAAATTCGGGTTAAAGTAAAACAAAAAATTAATTCTCAGCCGATTTTTGGTTTAAAAATTATAAATTATACAAAGAATGTATTTAGATATAGGGCAAGCTTTTTAATCGGTTTCGGCCGAAAATTAAGCTACCAAGAGGTCAAAGTTAAAAAGATTTTACCTTTGCGGTCTCTAGCAGACAATTCAACAAATTTTTGGTCAAACATTTGAAATTTTACATAAAGGGTATTTAGACATGCATCTAAATTTTTACATAGATTTTGGGCGAACATATGTCTGCTAAGAGGTCAAAATTGAAAGACATGATCTTCGCAGACTCTTCCAAACTCCTTTGCCAATTTGTCTAACCACTTGAAATTTTAGATATATGTTATCTGGACATAATTAATATATATATATGTATATATATATATATATATATATATATATATATATATATATAGACAATATATATATATATATATATAGAGAGAGAGAGAGACATTAAGTTATGAACAGTGCATAGAGCCCGACAAATGCTGGGCGTAACTGTTAGTATATATATATATATATATATATATATATATATATATATATATATATATATATATTTATATATATATATATATAGGGTGCCCAAAAAAGGGGCTCCAACTTTAATTAGGCCCCATTTATTAGTGTTTTGTTCGAATGAAATGAAACTTTAGTCATAACAAGTTTATTATATTCAAAACATTACATTAAAACACTAGGGTCTTTGGCCTTTTTTTTCTCCGTTCTACAGCATATGTTCTAGATGGCCCCCATTTAGCTTTTGTTTTTTTAGGGTCACTCTGTATATATATATATATATATATATATATATATATATATATATAGTTAGTAATACGGAGAAGTTCATGTTTTATTCTAGCTAGCTTATTTTATGTTGGACTTATGCATACCCGCCACTATGTATCTATCTTGTCATATTTATTTGAATACCACTATTACTTAACCCTATTCTTACTATTACTTAACCCTATATTGCAAAAATGTGCATAATATATCATATCATATTATTGTATCTTATATCAATATATAATATATACGACTGTGACAACAGCTTATTCTGTTCATTCTTTTGACTCTAAAGAATATATATCCGACGCAGTTAGACACAGTCAATCAACCGAGAACTACATCAGTCTATATAAAGACATATGAAATATTACGGATATATACTCGAGAGTCAAAATAATAAAAAGGATATTCTGCTCTCACGGCCCTAATAATATATAAGAGACTAAATACGTACATATAGATAGAGAGATAGATATGTGCATGGTTAGATATGCTTACTCAATTATATTTCCTTCTTTATCTAAACTCCTTATAATTTGGTTGTTTTGTGCATCGATATTCATCTTAAAAACCCCTTTTTCTAGTTATTTAAGAAGGAAATACAACTTTGTTATATATAAGTCATGAAAACGCATTCATCTGAAAAAGATCTAACGGATTAGCATATTCTTTACAACATTCAATTTAATAAATTCCCTATTATTTTTTTGTTGTTTCTTATAAGATAATCATCTTTAGTTAACTATTACGCGTAATTATATTCATGCAGATATTTTACAAAATTTATACTTGCGTAATATTTGCATAAAAATGTTATAGTTAACACAAACCGCTTTCTATATATATTTATGTGGCGTATTTACTTTCTATATATATTTATGTGGCGTATTTACTTTCTATATATATTAATGTGACGTATTAACTTTCTATATATATATTTATGTGGCGTATTAACTTTCTATATATATTTATGTGGCGTATTTACTTTCTATATATATGTATATGGCGTATTTACTTTCTATATATATTTATGTGGCGTATTTACTTTCTATATATATTTATGTGGCGTATTTACTTTCTATATATATTTATGTGGCGTATTTATTTTCTATATATATTTATGTGTCGCATTTATTTTCTATATATATTTATGTGTCGTATATATTTTCTGTATATATTTATGTGGCGCATTTACTTTCTATATATGTTTATGTGGCGTATTTACTTTCTATATATATTTATGTGGCGTATTTACTTTCTATATATATTTATGTGGTGTATTTACTTTCTATATATATTTATGTGGCGTATTTATTTTCTATATATATTTATGTGTCGTATTTATTTTCTATATATATTTATGTGTCGTATTTATTTTCTGTATATATTTATGTGGCGTATTTACTTTCTATATATGTTTATGTGGCGTATTTTCTTTCTATATATATTTATGTGGCGTATTTATTTTCTATATATGTTTATGTGGCATATTTACTTTCTATATATATTTATGTGGCGTATTTACTTTCTATATATATTTATGTGGCGTATTTACTTTCTATATATATTTATGTGGCGTATTTACTTTCTATATATATTTATGTGGCGTATTTATTTCTATGTATATTTATGTGGCGTATTTAATTTCTATATATATTTATGTGACGTATTTATTTCTATATATATTTATGTGACGTATTTTCTTTCTATATATATTTATGTGGCGTATTTATTTTCTCTATATATTTATGTGGCGTATTTACTTTCTATATATATTTATGTGGCGTATTTACTTTCTATATATATTTATGTGGCGTATTTACTTTCTATATATATTTATGTGGCGTATTTACTTTCTATATATATTTATGTGGCGTATTTACACTCGTGAGCAAAAAAAATGGGTCAAGCAAAATTTATACAATTTATTGCATTAAAAGCTACATTGAACAAAGAACAATTGAGCAAGGAAACTTAAACGAGACTAATAACACAGAACAAGACATTTACTTTAACAAATGCTTAGGATAGAATCGCATTCCCTTATGATTTCTTTAAAAGATCAATCCTTTTAGACATGCTCTCAACCAAAGTGGACCACTGTGAAGAGAAGATGCTATTCCATTCACTTTGCACAGTTTCCCACGGTTTGTCATTATTCGAAAAGGTTCTTCTGTCCAATTCATGAAATATTATGGACCAAATATTCTCGATTTGGTTTAACTCGGGGCTTTGACCTGGCAAAAATATCACATTAATTGAATTATTAGAAACCATTTTTGTAACTTTAGCAGAGGTATTATCGTTATAAAAAACAATGTGATGAGACATTCCCATCTTCTGGTAACATCCTGTTTCAAATATTCGAATGTATAACTTTGCATTGAGTGACTTCTCACATCGAATATGTTCCCCGACTCCTGTTGCAATAAAAGTTCCCCATACCATTATCTCTCCATTCCCGTATTTAACGGTCGTTTTTATGAAACCGCGTGAAAATCTTCGATTGCACCATTCGGGAGCATCAATAACAAGACAGAATCATGATTCATCTTACTTCCTGAAGTGTATCTGTCTGTATCTTTCTTGCCATAATACGAGAAAAATCTCTTTCTATCATTGATGTTCTTCTTTGATAAAATGTCTTCTTTGCACACATTTTAGAAGAAAATCCCATTTCTTTCATTCGTCTAGATATTGTATATCTAGAAAGAGAATTTCCTGACCCTGATTTTAAATCATTTGCTATGGTCAACATAATTTTAGTTTTGAATCCTTTAAAACAGTTAATTTAAACATGTGGCCATCCTTCAAAGTGAATGCTCTAGGGCGACCAGATCCAGATTTCCCTTTTACCAAGAATTCGACTTCGAACCTTTGACCAATTCGCTTCACTACAGAAAGAGATGTTTTCACTTTTTCTTTTCTTTAAATATAAAAAAAGCTGCTTGTAAGTAATTTTGCAGAGCGTTAATCCTTAATCCTGCAATTCGGTTTTTATATCCTTGCCAAGATGCGGCCCTATCATATTTAGTACTAATTTTTCCACGTTATTATATGCAATAATAATACTGATATATAAATTTTCAGTTAACAAAAATTCATGGAAAAATATTGAAAATCGATTTCCTTCTTCTTTCACTCTTGGCGCATTTTTTTTGCACTGAGTGTATGTATTTGTTTAAAAAGTTTTACCTTCCAAACTCCTTTGTCAGCCTTTTAGCAACAGACATGAAAATTAATATATAAGGTAATCGAATCCATACGAAACTTTATATTTGTGTTTTAACCGGAGAAACTCGGTACTAAAGTGTAAAAATTTTAAATATGAAATGCGTCAGGTCAATGTCGAACAAATATGCATGCGTAACGTAGGAGCTATTGTTTCATGTATAAATTTTTAGCCTTGCAGCAAGCATGTATTCATGGGTTTGGCATTAACGTCAAAGGGAAAAGAAAATCGCGAGCTAAATGTTTTGGTTTCGATTCTCACTAGTGGCGCACGTGTCATTTTTTAACGTTTTTAATTATTACAATTTATTGGGTCTAATATAAGATAATAACAACGTGGAAATCTACATTTATACAAAATATCATATTTAAGCGTATTTTACGACCGGGCAATGCCGGGCGGCCTGCTCGTTTATCTTTTTAATTTATGAAGCTCGGTGTAACTAGAGAGTATATACAAATAAATGTCAAAAAGTTTATAGTCCAAATTTTAAGACGCTGTTCATCTTACGGTTTATTTCTTTCAACATGTTCAAATTATTAACTCCTAACATCACCTGTTTAGCAGCACAGAATCCTCCATGTAAATATTATGTCATTTTTTTAATCTATTCTTCATTGGCCCATAAAACGAATAGAAACTCCTCAACTTTAAAATAAAATAAAATGAATATTGGCATGATTACCTGAATCTTTAAAGCAGTTCCAAATGACCAGAACAGCCACTTAACCATATATTCAAACACTACTGTGTTTGAAAGATAATTCGTTATACCTACAGAAGGTAGTCTTCTATGTTCACTCATTCATAGCGTAGGCGGTGATTATTCCTGCCCGTCGAGAGATTCGAACACATCCACGAAATCGCTTGTGACTGGATTTGCAAAGCTTTACATCCGGGTCACCAAAGAATTTCCACAAATATGAAGGGAATTTACAATTTATATACACGGCAAATTCGAGCGGAGAAAATTGACAATCCAGAGTGTTAAAGTGAGCGAAGGTCGTGAACATTGCAACAACACTAGTATATCGTCTTAACGTTTTTTTTTCCCGGCAGTGATCACTTTTAAATGGATTTCATAATTATAATTAAGTAATGATTATTTGTGATAAAAACTGAGCGATAGAAAATGGTAGAATGGGGAGGCGGGGATAATGAATGAAAAGAAAAAGTGAAGAAATCAAAAGTACGCGAATGAATAAAGACACACACACACACACACACACATATATATATATATATATATATATATATATATATATATATATATATATATATACAGGGTGTCCACAAAGTCTGGCTACATTATGTAGCCAGATTTTGTGGGCACCGTGTAGATTATGTAGACAGACTTTATGGGCACCCTGTATGTATATATATATATATATATATATATATATATATATATATATATATATATATATATATATATATATATATATATATATATAAAATTATTACTATGATAATTTTTTTAATACCTATGGACATTAATGTCTCATCCTTTCAGGAATCTATCAATACAGGGAGTTATGATTACAGCTGGTTGGGAGATTCGAACCTGCCCATAAAACCATCTGACTCAAGGAACAAGTCTGGCTACATAATCTACACGGTACCCACAAAGTTTGGCTACATAATGTAGTCAGACTTTGTGGACACCCTGTATATATATATATATATATATATATATATATATATATATATTTATATATATATATGTGTGTAACATTTCTATCTATCTATTTATCTATATATCTATATATCTAAAATCTGCATTTTTATATATATATATAGATAGATAGATTGAAAAGTTACGCACGCACACATATGTATATGTGTGTGTATCTTTCTATCTATGTTTATATACATATATATACGTGTGTGTAATCTGTATTTATATATGTGTATACATGGATATATATATATTTATATATATATATATATAGATAAATAGATATATATATATATATAGAGAGAGAGAGAGAGATAGATATCTCTGCAATTATATGAATTCATCTTTGTCTGTGTGTGTTAGTTCGTTTACAACACTTACAGATTTTCTTTAAAATTTATAGAACTTTATAAAATTTATAGAACTTTATAAAATTTATAGAACTTTATAAAATTTATAGAACTTTATAAAATTTATAGAACTTTATAAAATTTATAAAACTTCATAAAATTTATAGAACTTTATAAAATTTTTAAAACTTCATAAAATTTATAGAACTTTATTGTATAAATCTCGGAGTGAGCTTCGTTAAGTTTTGTATCAGAATACCCCCGATAATTACGAATAATCGATAATCGAAACCGTTATTTTAATTTATCTATCATCGGTAAAGCAATTTTTTTCGGTATCGTCGCTTAGCAACAATGACAGAACAACGGGCCCTGAAAATTCTAATGTGGGTAAATTGATAACGTATTTTTTTTTTTTTGGCTTTAATTTTGCACGACGTGGGCTGTTGGTTCAAACCATACATGTGCATGTCTAAATGTTGTTTTTCGTTAACTGGAAAGAAGTTTATATAATAAAATTTTATAAAAAGAACGGTAGGTTCTCTAGAGTGCAATGTAGAATTTCAGATATTTTGGACTAAGTTACTGCATGGAAGTATGTGAAGCTTCCTCCCCGATGGTTTCGGGGATATCGATGACAATAAAAACATAGGACTGTGAAATATTCGTTGATCATCATTTAATCCTGGGCAACGCCAGGTCTCCCTGTTAGTATATATATATATATATATATATATATATATATATATATATATATGTATATATATATATATATATATATATATATATATATATATATATACGAGGGGCGTGAAATAAGTAATGCCCCTGACATACTTCCAGTTGTCTTATCCAGCTGAATTTTTGCATGTGCAATGATTTATACTTCCACGGGTTATGTGGCAAATTGAAGCAGTAAACTAATTGTGTTTTCTTTTTTACACGTGTTTGAACTGTGCGAAATGGAGCCTGTTTAATGTTGAGCAGTGATCTGGTTTTTGTATTTGAAAAGACGCACGCCACAAGAGACTTTTGATGAAATGAAAGAAACTTATGGTGATAATGCCCCATCATATGACCTTGTAAAACGCTGGCATCGTGAATTCAAACATAACCGGAAGTCTGTGGAAACAGCTCCCAGACCTGGTCGCACCTCCCCTTCGCCAAATAGCCTAAGATATCAAGATTATACAGGATCTGTGGAAACTATCGATAATGACCATTTGCATATGCCTAAGGTTTTTGCCAGATAGATTCCCAGGTTCCTCACACTATTCCAGAAACGAGAACGCGTCGAGTGCTGGAGGATGAAGTTGGAGATGTGCAAAGAAGACGAGTCAAAGGTTTTCACAACACTGATTACACAGTATGAACACTAGGCCCATCCTCCCTATTCTTCTGACCTTGCACCCACTGACATTAACGTCTTCCAAGCCATAAAGTTGTTTTTGAAAGGAAAGCGTTTCCTAGATGATGCAGCCTTCATTTCTGAAGTCACGTCGTGGTTGGCGGACCAACTTGGGGTATTCGACAAAAACTGTCTCCAGAGCTGCATCAAACGATGGGAGAAATGCATAATTCTGAGTGGTTCCTATGTAGAGAGAAACTAATAAATGTGCCAAGTTTCGTTGCTCTGCTTCTATGGGAAGTGGGTCAGAGGCATCACTTATTGCACACCCCTCGTATATATATATATATATATATATATATATATATATATATATATATATATATATATATATAGGAATGTGTCAGGTCATGTCATGTGCTACTGGTACCATGTAACCCAGTACTACCTGCCTCATAGTCCGGTCACCGGCGACTAAACTGGTTCCCCCACCAGACTTGTTTGGTGTGGACGGCGGCTAGTCTCCCTGAAGGATAAAAAACAAGACCTTCCAAAGGGCGAATGAACTCTTTTTCTGGGTCAACGGCCAACTAGCACCGTGTATATTAGTGTGTGTGTGTGTGTGTGTGTGTGTGTGCGTGTGTGTGTGTGTGTGTGTTTATGTGTATTGGGGTGGAGAGGGCTCCTGTAAGCCGTGGTGAAAGCAACCTTTCTAGGAGAAGCAAATCTCTGATTTAAAAAACATAAAGCGGAAGACCAGTACCGTCATTAAGCTGGTCTGCAGTTTAATTTGTTGCTGGCTATCTTGCTCTTGCTTCTTGCTGGGTCTCAACATTTTGAACCGAGAGAGAGACTTAGCTATCGTACAAAGCTAAGACTCTGTAACATCATATTTGTATAGATACTCCCTCAAACATTTGGGCTCATGGATTTTAAATGTATGAGGGAGTGGCACTCGTCTGACAAGACGTTGCAATCATCATATATAGGAAGAGAGAGAGAGAGAGAGAGAGAGAGAGAGAGACGGAGAGAATTTTAAAAATATTTCTTTTGCCTACTTTGGATTTCCTGTCATTCACATCCCTTGCCTCCCCATCTCCCCATTCTCCTATCTCTCCGTTTCTTATTGTCTTTGTTTCTGTAATTTCCCTTTTTGTTCTCTTTCATCTTCAATACCATACACTATTTCATTCATTACTATATCCTTCCCACACCCCCTTCTCCTCTCTCCCGCTTCCTCTTTTTTACTACCTTCATTTTGAACCGAGAGAGAGACTTAGCTATCGTACAAAGCTAAGACTCTGTAACATCATATTTGTATAGATACTCCCTCAGACATTTGGGCTCATGGATTTTAAATGTCTGAGGGAGTGGCACTCGTCTGACAAGACGTTGCAATCATCATATATAGGAAGAGAGAGAGAGAGAGAGAGAGAGACGGAGAGAATTTTAAAAATATTTCTTTTGCCTACTTTGGATTTCCTGTCATTCACATCCCTCGCCTCCCCATCTCCCCATTCTCCTATCTCTCCGTTTCTTATTGTCTTTTTTTCTGTAATTTCCCTTTTTGTTCTCTTTCATCTTCAATACCATACACTATTTCATTCATTACTATATCCTTCCCACACCCCCTTCTCCTCTCTCCCGCTTCCTCTTTTTTACTACCTTCATTTCCTTTCCCCCTCCCTTTGGTATCCATCATCCCTTCATTCCTTTGCATTATTTTTCATTCTGATTAAAAGAAAGATCAGACAGTCAAACAGATTCGCTCGGCCTTTTATCGATCAGTTCGAATCACCAAAATTTCGCATAAGAATATTTTTTTTCCATCGACGTAAATTGATGTCTCGGCAAGAATGAGAGAAAATTCGATTTCTGTTTTTGTATATCAATTATTTGTCTGATTTCTTTTAAATGTGACATCTTAACAGTTCGATCTCGATTGCGCCATCTACTGGTCCGCCGTGCCAAAGACAGAATACGCGATAATCATTATAGCACGAAGAGTTGACTAACACGAACTCGCAATAGAGCGCATTGTTAGAGGAAACCGTTTCACTTAACCGTAGTTATATAACTAGACAGACATATAGGTAGCTAGCTAACTGAATGGATAAATTAATAAAGGATAGATAGATAGATAGATAGATAGACGCAATAACTCTGTCAATTTTTAGTCTACAAACTCGAAATTTGATATACAGCGTACTGAGATTTGGGAAACTCTCTGTGATCCGTTTTCGGCCAGAAATTTGGCTGTGAAGGGGTCAAATTTCGACGATCTCACCTTTAAGAACTCTACCAAACTCCTCCGACAATTTTGGATCTAAACCCTTGAAATTTTAGATATAGGGTGATTGGATATGGATCTAACCTGATAACTTGATTTGAGCCCAAAACAATAAATTTTAAGGGTGCATAATAAAGGTCAAATTGCAAAACATTGACCGCTTTTTTTTGCTCAACATACACCTCCAAATACCCGGGCAACGCCGGGCTGAAATGCTAGTATATTTATAAAAGTGAATGTGTCTGTGTGTGTGTCTGTGTGTCAGTGTATGTAAATTTCCCTACGCAATAACTCCCTTAATTTTAAGTCTACAGACTATAAAATTTGATATACAGGGTACTGAGATTAGGGAAAATCTTTGTGATCAGTTATCGGCCATAAATTTTGCTGTTTATGAGGTCAAAGTTCAACGATTGGACCTTTGAGAACTCTACCAAACTCCTCCGACAATTTTGGGTCTAAACATTGAAATTTTAAATATAGGTGCCTTCGACATGGATCTACACAATAAATGTTAAGGGGGCAAAATAGGGTCAAAGTTACAAAAAAATTGACCTCTGCGGTCTCTACCAAATTACTGTGGTCTAACATTTTAAATTTTACATAAAGGTTATTCAGAGATAGAGCAAGCTTTTTAATCGGTTTGGGTCGATAATTTTTAGTTACTAGTATATAAATGTGTGTATGAATGGCTGTTTGCATGTCTGCCAAACACTTTCGACAGAGGCGACGGATTTTACCAAAATCAATATCGTTTTCAAGTTCGACCTTTCAGACGACAAATATTGAAAAATTGGCTTAAACATTAATATCTTCACCTTTACCTGGGCACTTTTCAACAGGGACGAGGTCGTTTTTTTCCCCGATATTTTTGAAACTCATCTTTTCTTCCGATGGTCTAGTCTTAATTAAAACCTACATAACTTTGGCGGTGGTCGTAACAGCAAAGACGTCAGGTTTTTCCCCGTTCTCTTCCTCCTTCGCGGTACGGGTTAGAGCCTGCCTTCCTACTACCACTTTTTTTTTTGCTCAACATACACATCCAAACACCTCGGCAACGCCGGGCTGAAATGCTAGTATATATATATATATATATATATATATATATATATATATATGTGTGTGTGTGTGTGTGTGTGTGTGTGTGTGTGTGTGTGTGTCTGTGTGTGTGTCTGTGTGTGTGTGTTAAAACGATAGCATGTATGTTATTCTCTGTGTCACACTAACGCCCGGATCGTTTAATTGTTATGTACTTCCAATTCTTGTCATAAATAATTTTATCAAGGATTCTTCATAAGCTTTGATTTCGGTTCTGATTATAAACGATGGCACTTAAATAATCTATTTTTATTATATAAATATTTTTAACGAGAATTCTTCGTAAGTTTCGGTTTGCGTTTCAATTATGGCTGAGGGAACTCAAGTTATATATACGTACATATATCTTTTTTATAAGTGTTTATTTCGAATTCGATTCAAGCTAATGCCCCGAAAGTTTTATATATATATATATATATATATATATATATATATATATATATATATATATATATATATGTGTGTGTGTGTGTGTGTGTGTGTGTGTGTGTGTGTGTGTGTGTGTGTGTGTGTGTGTGTGTGTGTATAAATATTTTTACGGGGTACAAAATTTTAGTATTCCTATGTAAAGACCAAATTTAAACTTGTTCGAAAACATTCTTTATTTTAGATTGTAAAATTAAAAAATAAAAATGAATGCGTCAGCTGACCGGTTTCGAAGCTCGCTCAACTGAGCTAAAACCGAGCTTAATTGCGTTTTAAAGAGAAAAGGGGGACATGAATCAGAGATGAAAAAATAGGAGGGGAATATATGTATAAAAAGGGGGTGATTAATTATTAAATAGAAACTAGATTAAGCCCTAAGAGATTCTCTTTTTGTTTGCAAAGAGAAGGTCTCAGAGTCTTAATATACATAGTTTCTAGAATTTTGAGATGGTAAAGAGTGTGCGACTTGCTAAGGATGGAAAAAACGTCCGCACTAAAATTCGAAGCGCAAATATGATTATTTATAAGGCGCTCTCCTATCGATAAGCCATGGGTATTGCTCAAAACGTCCGAAGGTAGGTAATTTCCATTTCGAATTTTGGATGGAACATGTTGTTTTATCCTATTATCTAATCTTTGAGACGTTTGCCCGACGTAGCGCACACCGCAGCTACATTTAAATAAATAAATAATAGAATTGTTACGGAGGGGAACGATTTTACAAATTGAAGACAAAATAGGTTTACAAGAAAAAACAACACGGGTATTTGATGCAAAATAACATTGTTGTACGACAGAGGAAATTTGCTTGGCTAATCTTTCACTAATATTACCTAGCCAAGGTAGGCGTAGGTAGATACGGCATTTGTCGACAGATGCCTGTTTAATTTTATTGAAATCAGAAATTTTATTTCTAATTGTAGATTCCACGATTTGCAATGGAAAACCATTATTGCAAAGAGTCTTGGTAATAAATTTGACTTATCTATCTCATCTAACTTTTAAATAGAATCTGTTATATCACATTTAATTTTTTTAACGTATTTTCATTAGTATACCATTAGTATAAGTATTCATTAGTCTATCATGCTTCTGTTTGAAATAGCGTTTAGTCTGGTCTGTCATGCGTCAGTTTGAAATATTATTTTCATTGCGATGGTTTATTTGAAATGGCAATTCCAGTGGTCTGTCATTCTTTCTTTTGAAAGTAATTCCATTGTTCTGCGTTGCCTTTGTTTGGAAAGGCATTTTTATTTTTCTGTAAAGTTTTAATTTGAAATAGTATTTTCATTGGACTGTCATGCTTTAGTTATACATATTATTTTCATTGTTTGTCGTGTTTTTATTTGAAATAGTATTTTCATTGCTCTGTCATGCTTCTGTTTGAAATAGTATTTTATTGCTTTAATTTAGAATAACATTTTTATTTGTCTGTCCTGCTTAATTTGAAAAAGTATTTTCATTTTCTGCCAGGCTTCTATGCGAAGTAGCGCTTTTATTAATCTCTCATGCTTTCATTTAAAATAGTATTTTAATTGTTCTGTCATGCTTTAATTTGAAATACTATTGGTGTTAGTCTGTCATGATTTTTTAAAAAGTATTTTCATTGGTCTGTCATGCTTTAGTTTGAAATAGCTTTTTGATTGATCTGCCATGCTTTAATTTGAAATAGTATTTTTTTGGTCTATCATGCTTTATTTAAAATAGTATTTTATTAGTCTGTAATTGTTTAATCTAAAATAATATTTTCATTGGTCTGTCATCCTTTTATTTGAAATAGTATTTTCATTGGTCTGTCATACTTTAACTTAAAATTGGTTTTTGATTGATATGCCATGCCTTAATTGTAAATAGTATTTTATTGGTCTGTCATTGTTTAATTTGAAATAATATTTTCATTGGTATATCATCATTTAATTTGAAATAGTATTTTTATTGGTCTGTCATACTTTAGTTTGAAATAGGTTTTTGATTGGTATACCATGCCTTAATCTGAAATAGAATTTTCTTGTTCTGTCATTGTTTAATTTGAAATAATATTTTCATTGGTCTGTCATCCTTTAATTTGAAATAGTATTTTATTAGTATGTCATGGTTTTAATTTGGAATAATATTTTTCATTGATGTGTCATCATTTAATTTGAAATAGTAGTTTCATTGGTCTGTCATACTTTAGTTTTAAATAGGTTTTGTTTGGTATATCATGCTTTAATTTTAAATAGAATTTTCTTGGTCTGTCATTGTTTAATTTGAAGTAATATTTTCATTGGTCTGTCATCATTTAATTTGAAATAGTATTTTATTAGTCTGCATTGATTTATTTGAAATAATATTTTCATTCGTCTGTCATCCTTTTATTTGAAATAGTAGTTTCATTGGTTTGTTACGCTTTAGTTTGAAATAGCTTTTTAATTGGTATGTCGTGCTTTAATTTGAAATAGTATTTTAATTATTTTGCAATGCTTCTGTTTAAAATAGCTTTTTCATTGGTCTGCCATGCTTTAATTCTAAATAGTATTTTTATTGGTTAGTCATGATTTAATTTTAAATATTATATTTATATGTCTGTCATGTTTAATTTGAAATAGTATTTTATTGGTATGTCATACTTTAATTGAAGATAGTATTTTTCTTGGCCTGTCGTGCTTTAGTCTTAAATAACTTCTTGATTGATCTGCCGGGGTTTAATTGTAAATAATATTTTATTTGTTCTGCAATGCTTCTGTTTGAACTAACTTTTTTATTGGTATGTTATGTTTTAAGTTTAAACAATATTTTCATTGGTCTGTTGCTTCTATTTAAAATAGTATTTTCATTGGTATGTCATGGTTTAAGTAGAAATAGTTTTTTCATTAGTCTGCCATGCTGCAGTATAAAATTTGTCGGCTATGACCAAGTTTTAATATTTTTTGTTTGTTCGTCATGCTACAATTTTAATGGAAAAATCTTTTAAAGTAACCATTCAATTTTAAATACCTCGTTTATTTGTTCAAATCTAATAGCGACAATTTCTTCGCATTCCCTTTGTTTAAAGACAGAAATACTTCCCTCTTTTCTCTTATCTAAATGGTGGTATTTATAAGATCGCATTCCTGGCCCACTTACCCCGAAATCGTGAGTAATAGTACTTCTTGAGGATAGGGTGGAGATGTACCGCCCACGTTGAAGAATCTTGGGGGTAGAAAGTCAAACACCTTTCAACAGTTGAGAATTAGGGCATCAGACGCCCACGCAATATTAATCAAACACTCCAGTTTCTATCCCCATGACCCTCACACACACATTGGTGTCCTTTGGCCCTTTTCCTATCTCCTTCCTTCTCCATCTCTCCTACTCTCTCTCTTCTCTCTCTCTCTCTCTCTCTCTCTCTATATATATATATATATATATATATATATATATACGCTTGCGTTCTAGATTCTTTTTCCTGTCTTATCTATCTTCTCTGTTCCCCTTCCTCCATTTTTCCTATTAAAAAAAATGCCGGAAACTATAAACATCCGGTCCATTCTCATTGGAATCTGCAGCATCCTCTTCCGTCTTCATCTTTTTTTTTTTTGTACCCATCGATGATCGGTGTACTCACGTGGCTTCATGTCGGCAAATAACTCCGTCCCTCCTATTTCCGCTTTCAAAAACTGGGTAGCTTAATAAGAAACATTCAGGGCATGTGTGTGTGTGTGTGTGTGTGTGCGTTAATGCCAATTTAATTTTTGTGTCTCTCTATAACTTCGGACGTCTCGTAACTACGTGACATACATCATTATTCTCTTTATTTACTGCTCATAAATTATTATTTTTAAATTCAATTAGTTTTATGAATAAATATTAGACGAATCAAAGAAGCAGCAAATATGCTTAACGATATTTAGTTAATGGGCAGATCTAATATGGAATTTAATACAATATGAGAACCCTATATTAAAAGTCATAGAGTCACGACACATACTCTAATACAAACACACACCCACACACATACACCCATATACACATACACATACACACATACACACATACATACACACATACACACAAATAAACACACACATACACACACATACACATATACACACATACACACATGATGATGATTATGATTGATTGCACCGTCTTGTCAGATGAGTGCCACTCCCTAAGACACTAAAATAAAATATAGAATAAGTCTAGATAATTGTTCTGAACGTATCCAGCATGTATATATATGTATATGCATGCATGATGATTGCAACGTCTTGTCAGACGAGTGCCACTCCTTCAGACACTTAAAGTCCATGAGCCCCAAAATGCCTGAGGGAGTATCTATACACAGAAAATGTTACAGAGTCTTAACTTTGTACCACAGCTAAGTCGCTCTCTCGGTTCAAAATGTTGAGATCCAGCAACAAGCCAGAGCAAGATAGCCAGCAACAAGTTAAACTGCAGACCAGCTTAATGCGGATACTGGTCTCTCGCTTTATGTTTTTTTTTAATCAGTTATTTGCTTCTCCTAGAAATGTTGCCGCCTTCACCACGATTTACGGGGGCCCTGTCCACCCCACACACAAACATACATACACACAAACACACACGGTGCTAGTTGCCCGTTGACCCCGAAAAAGTGTTCATTCGCCCTTTGGAAGGTTTTGTTCTTTATCCTTCAGGGAGACTAGCCACCCTCCTCACCAAACAAGTCTGGTGGAGGAACCAGTTTAGTCGCCGGTGACTCGACCATGAGGCAGGTAGTACTGGGTTATATGGTACCAGTAGCATGACCTAACATATATATCTATATGTATATGCATAAATATTAATATATACATGCATTACATATGTATGTGTTTGTTACAGTTGGACTAGATTCAAATAAAAGTATTTTGGAGTTAGTCTTTAATTTATGGTATGCAATGGTGCATCTTTTTATTGTTTAAATTTATAATATACTTGGTGTAGTGAAGGGTTGAGACTAGTCAGTGTTTTAAGTTGGCCATCTACAAGTAATTGTTAAGAGTGCAAGATTATAATGCAGGAATTATTGATTTCAATTAGAAATATAAAAGTTAAAACTTAAAATAAGGGATTGTGTTCCTTTATAGAAGCGCTGGTTGAGTTTGAATAAAATAAATGCGTATTAGATACGTTTGAACCCAAAACAACGCATTGGCTTCAAAAGTATTTAATACGTATTTATTTTATTTAATCTCAACCAGCGCCTCTATCAAAGCCTACAAACCCTAATGTGAATTCCGCGTGACTGGTGCAACGTTCTGACATTTGAAAAGACTACCGTAAAAACAACAAACGGACTTCTGCTGATTCTATGCTTCAACGACAAAAAAAGAAAGAAAAAAAAGAAAGACATATGAAGTGTATCTTCGAAATATTTCAATATAAATTTAAAACAAAATAAATATCTGTTTCTTTTGTAATATAGCGTTGTTTTTGCCTTTAAACGTATCTAATACGTACTTATCTTATTCCAACTCAACCAGCGCATCTATCAAGGAACACAAACTCTAACGGTTATTCCGCGTGACCCTGGCACCGTTCCGATATTTGAAAAGACTACCGTAAAGATAGCAAACGGACTATTACTGATTCTATGCTCCAACATCAACATGGCCAAAACAGAAAGAAAGACATATTGATGATGTAGTGTATCTTCGACATATATTTATAAATGTCAATATAAATTTAAAAATAAAATAAATATCTATTTATTTTGTAATAATACGTTGTTTGGGCTTCAAACGTATCTAATACGTATAAAATAAAATACGCATCAAATGCGCTTGAAACTAAATGACAACTTAATATTAGGAAAAGAAACAAATATTTTACTTGTTTGAAATTTATCACAAATATAATTCGAAGGTAGACTCCATCTTCAGTCGGTTGTTTGTTTCTTTTTTTCTTCTTCTTCCTTGCCGTGTTGTAAATTTGGATAAAGAAGTCTGTATAGAGCCGCGCGTTGTATCTGGCGGTTGTATTTTGAATTGTTTGAACTGTGCGAGAATATAGATTCCTTTCTCCAAATTTACAACATGGCAAGGAAGAAGATGAACTCTCCTTTCGAAATATATTTGTGATTAATTCAAACAAGTAAAATATTTGTTTATTTTTCTAATATTACGTTGTTTTTGGTTTCAATCGCATTTGATGCGTATTTTGTTTTATTCAAATAAAAACAACGTTTCTATATTAAACTCTCATCCTTGACGTTAGTCTCGTGTTACCTGCGCACAGTTCAAACAAGTCAACATACAACTGCCAAATACAACGCGCGGCTCTATACAGATTCTTTCTCCAAATTTACAACATGTCAAGGAAGAAGAAAAGGAAAAAAAAGAAAAAAAACAACACACTGAAGATGGAGTATACCTCTGAAATATATTTGTCATAAATTTCAAACCAGTAAAAATTTGTTTATTTTCTTAATATTACGTTGTGATTTGGTTTCAAGCGCACTTGATGCGTATTTTATTTTATTGAAATTAAAACAACGTTTCTATATTGAACTCTCATTCTTTGACGTACCTTATACGTATTTATTTTGTTAAAATTAAAGTTTTCATTCCGTTTTAGTTGTTTGGGTTCAGTCGTATCAAAGGGAATACCATACAATCACAACAACACAACACTTACAGAAAATGTTGATCTTGTTGAATATTTCTTTTAAGAGTATCATCATATCTTATCGCAATAGAAATTAACCCATCGCATGGCGGTGCTGTTTGCCTCCTTAAGATCTTGGTTTCAGCAATGAGGATCCAATCGGCAGTTTTCCCTACGGTGGTGCATCATTTGTACCTCTCCACGTGGATATAAATGTGAGGTGTCTAGGCCCCACTTGTGGAGATTGTCTTTTGTTTTGCCTACTTTGTCCCTGGCTCTATTTAGAGTCACCCAGTTTTTTCTATCAAGGTTTAACCCCTGGGGGAGTGTTTCTTTTGGGTCTGGTAGGGCTTCATTTTTATTCCTGCTGACACCATTTAAGTATTTAAGGGGAGACTTGATATGGAATATAACATACTTGTACATTTTAAGTGCCATAATTTCATTGGATTAATTGAGGGAAATATCTCCCTTAATAATTGAATAAAATTTTAGCACTTGTACATATATGTTATATTTCGTATCAAGTCTCCCCGTAAACGCTTGTATGATGTTTACTCTTAACGGTTAGTGGTAGACATTATTATTTAAAGCAACTGTTCTACCGGAACGTGTGTACATTGAACTTGAAGACAAGAATGTTGTAGTTAGCCGGAAACCAGGTCATCGGAATAAGGGTGTAGTTCTAGGGGAAAAGCTATGTTTATGGAATTTGCGTTTAGATATAGGCACAGATAGAAAGTGAGGAGGCTTTATTGATAGTGGTTTTAGCGAGTCGAGGGTTTTTGCGATGCGGAGTCAGACAAGAACTTGCCATGTAAATAAATATATCGTAAAGACAGGTTCGCAACGACTCTTTTGCATGGTAGACTTTTTTTTCGGTCGACCTAGACGAGAGGATCCAAAATGGCCGACCAGGACTGAGATATGACACGTGCCGTTGTTTCCTTAATAAATTATTTCAGTTAGAGCCGATGAATTGTCAGATATTTTTTTTTTTTTTACTTCGTTTTGTTTTGGTAAGGTTTCATTATTATTTAACATTTATTTGTGTGTAAGTTGCTATTTATTAGTATAAGCTCGAGCCGTTGTTTCCTTAATAAATTATTTCAGCTAGAGCCGATGAATTGTGTGTAAGTTGCTATTTATTAGTATAAGCTCGAGCCGTTGTTTCCTTAATAAATTATTTCAGCTAGAGCCGATGAATTGTCAGATATTTTTTTTTTTTTACTTCGTTTTGTTTTGGTAAGGTTTCATTATTATTTAACATTTATTAATACATGAGATATTTCTTCCTAACTGAAATAATTTATTAAGGAAACAACGGCACGTGTCATATCTCAGTCCTGGTCGGCCATTTTGGATCCTCTCGTCTAGGTCGACCTTTTTTTCTTTTTAACTTACTCTTTGGTTATTTTTATAATTTTTGTTGCTGTTTTTTCTCCGCGTTCGTTTTCACACCATTTATCTCACCTAATTTTGCTTTTGTTTTTATTTTTGTTTCTTGTTGTGTCGTGTTCCAATTTCTTTTATCGAAACTACTGTCGTCACAGTCGTGGAAAAAAAAAAAACAAGACGGATGTTTCTGTCACGGGGGAAAAACATGACGTTCTAGCGTCCATTAAGAGAGAGCGGCTGAGAGGCCAATCAACACTCAAGTTCTTCTGAAAACATAAAATGTTCACTGGTTTTCTTTTGGTTTATTTCTATATTACATTGAATGTGAGAAAGATCTAGTTACTAATCACATATATATATATATATATATATATATATATATATATATATATATATATATATATATATAAAGCTGAACGTCTGTATGTGTGTCTGGTCACGAATAGGTTCCTATATGATTGACTATTATAGAAAACTGATCACATATAATGATAGAAGTATCGAGACAATGGAATGGGCATGTTTGACCTGGCATACTGATGATTCATTAAAATTGTGGGGTCTGCGTACGCACTTGGTCCACAAAGTATGGAAATAAAAAAAATTTAAAATTAAGAAAAAAAGTGTCCAAGTATTTTTGATATAGATGTACATAATAATACTTTGATAAGTATGTTTTACCTTAAATAGGGATGACATAATAAAATTGTGGGGTCTGCGTTCGCGCCTGGCCTCCATAGAATGGAAAGAGGCACAAACTTTTATAAAGACTTTTCATATCTATCTGCGTAAGTATACTTTGATAATTATGTTTCAGTTTGAAGAAATATGGTATAATAAAATTATGGAATGTTAGTTCGCGCTTGACCTCTATAGAGTGATGTTATTATTAGAATGGTGAATGTTCTTTTGTTGTTCATGTTATAAGAAGAGTAAGAGTCTTAGTGAGAGATTAGAGTCTTTATCATGTTGTTGGAAGAGATGCTAGTTATTATATATACATTCATTGTGAGTGTTCATATTGTTGAGATGTTGATATTGTAAGAGATTGGATGGAGACATTAACAAGTATATATAAAGAGAGAGAGAGAGAGAGAGAGAGTACATATAAATACACTTTGAGAGGCGATTCGATATCTAGATAGATAGACCGAGAGATTGGCATTCATGCTTTTGACAGTTTTGTATGAAATGGGAGTGTTTATATAACATAAATAGTTTGACACATATACTTTCTAACACATATTTTTAGATGTTGATTTTATCAAATGGTTCTTATACATAAATGGACAATACCTTTTCTCGTTGTAATAATGAACACAGAAGACGGCAGTTATGAAAAACATGATGATCAATTGTTTCTTCCATATGACCGGTCAATGGCTTTGTATCCAGGAATTCAAAGTTTCTTCTTTACGTCTTCTTCTTCTAAAACCCTCTCGCTTTCAGACGGTGCCAAGGTTCGGTCTGGACCTCTCTGCGTCCCTGGTCGGACTGATCTAACTCTCCTGAGTCCTCGGTCCTTCTGACTCTCTCTGACTAACTCTAACTTCGAACTCTTTCCTATATTGAGAAATCACATGTATGTCTGGTCAACGTGACTATAATTCACGTGTCATCAACATGCGCGATTTGCACGTTTTTGAAACATTCTGATTTCCCATTTCCTTTGTTGTTTTATAAAGGAATTTAACCTACTTATCTAATTCATATAACCCATATTTTATTATTCATTCTACTTAACAATGTGCATAGTTTCCAGCCAAATTTGTATTTATTAAATATTTTATCAGAATCAACAATTTACTGGATATTCAATTTAAAACCTATTGTTCTTTAAAAATTATCTCCAGGGTTCGATTCCCGTTTTCTTTGATTTTATTTTAATTTACTAATTCTCTTTATTTTTACTTACATGAAAAAGGGGACAAGCCTATTTCATGTAACACATAGAATGGAAATATGCCACAAAGTTTAACAAGGTTTTTTAATATAGATCCACAGATTATCGTGATAAGTGTTTCAGTGTGAACAGGTATGGTATAATACATTATGGGGTTTATCTATTTTATTTTTACTTTAATCAGATTTTGCTTTGGTTTTGATACCCCCAAATGCGAAGCTATCTCTTTACAATCCTTCCGTGTCATAACCTATCATACTTTCATAAATCAGAGGCCATTTTCTGTAGGCTATTTTGAACCCACTCAACGACGGATACTTTTTCTAGTGTATATTAGTCCTCTCGCGAAAGCGCAGGACACAAGATGTTTTAAATAATAATAATACAATAACAATAACTAAGTCTTTCGCTAGCGAGTACTACTATTGAGCGTAAACAGTTATACACTCCTTTTGAAATTTTTATCTCTATTTTATCGTTATCTACTGAATATTTGTAAGAAACTTATTAAATCGTAAAGATTGTATATTCTGAAAGAAGTTTTAAAAAAATTAATGGAAACATTTTTTAAAGTTTTTGTTAAAAATATTCAGATTTTCTTATTATTCAGACATGTATGACAAAGAGAGAGAGAGTTGCAAAAAGAGTTGTAGAGTGAGGAGAATTACAAACTGAAACAGAGCGAATATTCAAACCTGTAATAATACAAAGAGGGGGTTGCAAAAATGAGTTGTGGTGTGAGGAGAAATACGATCTGAAATAGAGAGTAGGAGAGTTTTTATAAATACATACAAAATCACATTCATCTTTTTTTAAATCCAAATTAATAAATTAAATAAATATAATCTTAAAAAGATAGGATACAAGTTAGAAAAGCATTTAATCCAAAGCATGAAAAGTGTTAAAAAATGGTTTTACTATAGGCTTTAAAAATAAGATTCAATTTGAAATTTATTTATATTTATGTACTTTTATAAATTTTACAAATTAAGGCATGCAAATTTAATACCTTGCTTTGTAAAATGTATAAAAGAGCACTTTGAAGATAAATAAATTGCAAATTGAATCTTGTACCTTTATTTTTAAGCCTATATTAATAACATTTTGTTTAACAATTTTCATGCCTTAGATGAAATGCTTTCCTCACTTGTGTGTGTGTGTGTATATATATATATATATATATATATATATATATATATATATATATATATATATATACATAAATATAACACGGAAATTACATAATTGTCGATGCAATAATTTATTTCAACCTTATGGTATTTTCAAGCATCTAAACTAGACAATTACATTTTTGATATTTTTGAGTATCAAAAATGTAATTGTCTAGTTAAGATGTTTGAAAATACCATAAGGTTGAAATAAATTATTGCATCGACAATTATATAATTTCCGTGTTATATTTTTATGTTATTGCTCTGTTTACCACATTGAGCTCTCATACCCGGATTTCCTCTGGAATTATTCCATTATAACACAATATATATATATATATATATATATATCTTCTGAACGCTATTAAAAGTTAAATTCTTCACTAGTTTGCAGTTTGGAGACGGAAGCGTTGTTGTGATAAGTGATTTTCTCTACTAATTCGCACTTTTTATTTTTAGATTCAAATATTAATAACTACATTTTATTTCAGTATTTAATTCATGTATTTCTGTTGTATTAAATGCTAGCTTTTTTTTCTTGTCCATAAATGTTTATCTACCAAGTTGATCTTAAATATTGTATAATCAATGCATTATATTATCATTTTAAGTCCCCCACCCCTAATTTCTGGCTCCCATCTTATCTCGCAATTACTTATAACGTCACCAACTAATTTCGGAAGAAACCCACCCTCCCCATCTGCTTTTCTTTTATATCATAAGTATCTTAAAACGTGACTAGTTAAAGATCAGTATAAAATTACGCTTTCTCTTAACGGTTAATTAAAAAAAATCTTCTGAACGCTATTAAAAGTTAAATTCTTCACTAGTTTGCAGTTTGGAGACGGAAGCGTTGTTGTGATAAGTGATTTTCTCTACTAATTCGCACTTTTTATTTTTAGATTCAAATATTAATAACTACATTTTATTTCAGTATTTAATTTATGTATTTCTGTTGTATTAAATGATAGCTTTTTTTTCTTGTCAATAAATGTTTATCTACCAAGTTGATCTTAAATATTGTATAATCAATGCATTATATTATCATTTTCAGTCCCCCACCCCTAATTTCTGGCTCCCATCTTACCTCGCAATTACTTATAACGTCACCAACTAACTTCGGAAGAAACCCACCCTCCCCATCTGCTTTTCTTTTATATCATAAGTTTCTTAAAACGTGACTAGTTAAAGATCAGTATAAAATCACGCTTTCTCTTAACGGTTAATTTAAAAAAAAAATTTCTGAACGCTATTAAAAGTTAAATTCTTCACTAGTTTGCAGTTTGGAGACGGAAGCGTTGTTGTGATAAGTGATTTTCTCTACTAATTCGCACTTTTTATTTTTAGATTCAAATATTAATAACTACATTTTATTTCAGTATTTAATTTATGTATTTCTGTTGTATTAAATGCTAGCTTTTTTTCTCGTCCATAAATGTTTATTTATCTACCAACTTGATTGCAAAAATAGATTACCTAATTGTACTCATTTTTTGTTCGTGAGACGGGAATCTATCACCATACTTTCCCTTAAACACGTCAGTTGGACTTTTATTAGTACAATACGTAATAGTTTTTTTGTTTTTTTTAATGGAGAGTAGAAAACGCATTGTGGATGCGTTATCGGAAGCTCCTGTTACTCTCGCTTCTTCTTATTTGTCCCTCAGTCCTCATTTTTTTTAATGAGTGATTTTTCTGACAAAGGGAGAAGAAAAAGCTGTTTTCTAGGTTGGCAGTATTTTGCGCGAACAGTTGGCAGAGTTGGTGGAAATTTTCTGTTTCTATGTCTATCCTTGTAGCCATGTCACTAGTAAGGGTGCTGGAGGTAAACGTTTTGTCTGGGCTGACGTTATCCGCCTGATAGTCAGGGACCCGAACCTTGGATTTACCACTAAGGAGGCTGTCCTATCAGCAGGTGCAAAGTACTGGGGCTGCTGTATTGCCATTTGGTGAATGGAATCTGGACCATGCAGTAGCTTCTGGTGGGGCCTCTCGATGCCGTACTAGTGGGTAATTGTTACGGCTTTACCTTATCATGTGCTACAAAAAAAAAAATTCTTCGTTTCTTTTTCTCTCTTAGTTTCCCCTCTCTGTCCTGCTCAAAGTAAATCTGATGACCTAGTCCACAAATTCCAAAATTTCATCATGACAAGTTTCAAGAAAAAATACACGATTAAACCCGGTTCTCCAACTTCCAACGTAGACCCCTACTACCATGTCTCCTTCTCCAACATCAGGGGTCTTCGTTCTAACCTTCCAGAGGTTAAAACCCAATTACAGGAGACTAAAGCAGACCTTTTATTTTTAAGTGAAACTGGCATTGGACAGGCTATTTCCCTAGATGAGTTTGCAATTACAGGATACTCTAACTTAACTTCTAGATCTGACCCCCAGGATCGCCATTGGCGTGGAGTGTGTGCCTGTATTGAAGATAGCTTTCCATGTGGGAGGGACATCTCCAGGGAAGATCCTAACTTACCCTATATGTGCTTCCGGGTTGCTTTGGCTCACACTACTGCATTTATATTTACTCTCTGTCGCCCCCACAACAGCGGAGTTACTATCTTTCAAAGCATATCTGAGAAAATTGACCAGGTCCTTTCTACTTATCCTTCAGCTAACATTCACGTATGTGGAGACTTCAATGTTCGCAACGTCGAATGGTTGACCCACTCAAACGGGACCGATGATGACGGGGGGGGGGTTCTGTCATGATTTCTCCATTGCCTATGGCCTCACTCAGATTGTTCAGGAACCTACCCGTGTGCCCGATAATGACGGCCAGTATGCGAGCCTACTAGACCTTTTTCTCACAACTTGCCCTGAACTATGTTCAGTTTCTGTTCTGTCGCCTCTTGGATCTTCCGACCACTCTGTTGTATCAATTAAGATAAAAATGAAATGTAGTGGGTCCCAAGACGTATCTCTTCATCGTACAGTATATCGATACACTAAGGCTGACTGGGATAGCTTCCGTACATTTATATCTGATCTACCTCTGCATTCCATGTTTAAAAAGGATTGTCCTCTATAGTATTAGACCTGACTAAATGGTTAATTGTAGGTATTGACCATTTCATAGCCTCTAAAAAGTTTCAGCAAAAACCTAACAGCCAGCCATGGTTTTCTCCAGAGTGTGCTGCTGCCATTGCGCACAGAAATCACTTTTTCCACAGCTTCAACCGTAATAGATGTATGGAAACTAAGGCCGTTTTCGGGACTGCCAGCAACCATTGTAAGAAAGTAATAAGGAACGCAAGAGAGTTCTTGCTCAATCTGTTGAGTCCAAAGTAGCTGGGGGGCGGCTTGGTTCCCAGCGGTTTTGGCAAATGGCAAACAGAATCCTGAACAGAAGCGTGTGCTCCATCACAACTATTATCAATGGACCTGAGGTAATCTCCTCAGCATCAGACAAAGCCAAACTCTTTGTTAAGAACTTTGCAGCTAATTCTACCCTTTGCGACCAAGACCGCCGACCCCCAATATTTCCTCCTGTATAAGAAAACACACTATGTGATATACGTATATCTGTACGTGATGTTGCGAAGCTAATCAAAAACCTTGATTCGAGTAAAGCAACTGGCCCTGATGGTATTCCAATTATAGTACTCAAAAAACTTCAACCTGAACTAGCGCCAATACTTACAAAACTGTTTAAACGTTGTCTCAAGGAGAATAGTATCCCATCTCCCTGGAAAATGTCATCAGTATGCCCTGTATTTAAGAATTCAGGTGATCGCTCATCCCCCTCTCAGTACAGGCCAATAAGTCTCCTGTGCGTCATGAGTAACTTGCTAGAATCTGTGTTAAATACGGAGGTGATCAACCATCTCAACAAAAATAACCTTCTTAGTGACACTCAGTGTGGTTTCCGTTCTGCTGGATCTGCAGCAGATGTCCTTACAGTTATATCGCATAGGATTGGCGAATCTCTCGACGGTGGCAATCTTTCTGGGGCGATTGCTCTTGACATATCTAGAACCTTTGATAGGGTATGGCGTGGGGGTTTGCTTCATAGGATCGCTAGCTGTGGTGTGGCTGGAAAAGTCTTCTCAATTATTAGATCATTTCTTTCTGATAAGTTCATGGGAGTAGTAGTTGAGGGGCAGGGGTCGGAAGCTCACAGTGTTAATGCCGGTGTCCCTCAGGGATCCATCCTGGGCCCAACTCTTTTCCTGATCTACATTAATGATCTTCCGGGTCATATCCTTACATCATTTGTGGACAGTTATGCTGACGACACTACCATTTGTGGTACCACATCTAAGACAGTAAATGACCAGGTTCTCTCTGGTTCTCTCTCCTCTGGTCTTGGGCACGTGGTGCAATGGGGAGGGGGGTGGCTGGTTACTTTTAATGCATCTAAAACCAAGCTTCTCTCTTTACATCATCAACATTCTAATCCACATTTGTCATCAATTGAAATGAATGGCTCTCGTCTTCAGGAGGTCTCAAAGTTTGACAGGCTTCTGGGCTTGACCATTACTCCTGATCTTGGATGGAGCGCGTATATCAAATCTGTTGCCAGGGCCGCTGGAGGGGTGGTGGGATCTTTCTATCGGTCCGGTAGATATCTTACTGCTGATGCTATTCTCTATCTATATAGGAGCCAGGTGCGTCCAAGGATGGAATGCGGTTGCCACATCTGGGCAGGAGCTGCTAGAAAGGACTTGTCCTGCCTTGATAGAGTTCAGAATAGACTTCGTGGCCTCGTGGCAGATGTCCTTTTCTCCTCCTTGCAACCTCTATCTCACAGAGGGGATGTTGCGAGTTTGTCTCTGATGTATCATTATTTTCATGAAAAGTGTTCGGCTGGGCTTCGGTCTATGGTCCCCCCTCGCCAAGCTTTCACAGGAGGCACTCGTCTGGCTGTAAACACTATCAATAATTTACCCCACTCTTTATCTGTGCCTAAACCTAAACGTAGATTCCATGAACAAAGCTTCTTTCTTAGAACTGCACGCCTGTGGAATTGTCTTCCGTTTTCCTGCTTTCCGGCTGACTACATGATTACTATATTGACCAATTTCTACTGTACACTCTTTAACCCTTATCCTTGAGTGGCCTCTGGGCCTTGATAATGTGGTGATGCCTTTGTAAAATATATATATATATATATATATTATTATAGTAAAAAAATAATTATGACAGCCTCTTTAAGAAATTTGTTTCTTATCGTTGAGCACTTTCAGTTGAATTTAAAAGTCGGTCAATTTAGCTCTTATGCGTAGATCATCGTATAACGATTTGATCACTGTCTGTGACGTAATGAACATTTAAATTAAAATGTTTAAAATTCAACGCTATTTCACACGATTAATAGTAGCCGAATGGATACGGCCTCCGCTAATCGAGCCAGAGATGTCTCATGTCGCGGGGTTCGAATCGTTCGACTGGTAGTAATCGTGACACCCTGCACTGAAGAATCCCGAAAGGATGAAACACTAGTGTCTGTAGGTATTTAATTATTATAGTAAAAAAATAATTATGACAGCCCCTTTAAGAAATTCGTTTCTTATCGTTGAGCACTTTCAGTTGAATTAAAAGTCGGTCAATTTAGCTCTTATGCGTAGATCATCGTATAACGATTTGATCACTGTCTGTCTGGCGTAATGAACATTTAAATTAAAATGTTTAAAATTCAACGCTATTTCACACGATTAATAGTAGCCGAATGGATACGGCCTCCGCTAATCGAGCCAGCGATGTCTCGTGTCGCGGGGTTCGAATCGTTCGATTGGTAGTAATCGTGACACCCTGCACTGAAGAATCCCGAAAGGATGAAACACTAGTGTCTGTAGGTATTTAATTATTATAGTAAAAAAAAAAAATTATATATATATATATATATAATATTGGGGATTTTATGTATTGATATTCATGTTACAAACATATTTATTTATTTATTTTTTATTTATTTGCTTCCCCACAGGAGCAAATTAGCGCAAGACCTTTTTTAATGTGGAGAGAGTGATGAAGAGGACCAGCTCCCTCGAGGGGGAACTGGTACTGGCAATTGGAATGAGGGGTTCCCCCTACATTGATGTAAACTGATAGCTCAAGAGCAATGGTCTGATATGTTGAATTGTCCCTACATGTTACTTTGATATTTTGATTGAATCATCTGCAGAACAGATATTACACTTTGATGTTAGCCTGAAGGCCAATAACAGCAGAAAAAAAAGCAAGCTATTCATCTATATATTTTAAAAGAAAATGCAACTTTCTTATATATAGGTTGTGGAATTGTATTCGTCTGCAAAATATCTAGCTAATTCATATATTCTTTTAAACATTCATTTTAATTAGTTCCCAATTAGTTTTAAAGTTATCTTAATGAATCATCATCTTTAGTTTACTATTACGTGCAATTATATTCATATAGATATTCTACATGGTTTATACTTGCGTAATATTTGCGCAAAAAGGTTATAGTAAACAGAAACGTCGTTCTATATATAGGTGTGTATGCATACATATATTTGTTTAAAAAATGTTGCCTACCAAACTCCTTAGTCGATTTTTGGTCCACATACGCGAGACTTAATAGGTAGGGTATTTGAACCCTTCAGGCACTTTCTATTTGGGTTTTAGCCAAGGGAAACTTGTACAAAAACGTTAAAAGTTTTTAAAAATTGGAAAACTACCAGCTGAAGTTCGACTACGGCATTACGAATATGCATGCGTAACGTAATAGCTATTGTTTCATAATTTAATTTTTTGTTTGCAGTAGACAGGTCTTCATAGCTCAGGCATTAACATCAAAGGAAAAAGTTATTGGTAAGCTTAATATTTTGGTTTCGATTTTATATGGTGGCGGACGAGACATCTTTTTTTTTTACTTTTTAAATTCTTACTATATATTGGGCCCAATAACCTATAATAATAAATAAAAATCTGCATTCACCACAATATCATATTTAAGCGTAATTTGCGACTGCTGTCTGCTAGTATATATATATATATATATATATATATATATATATATATATATAGAGAGAGAGAGAGAGAGAGAGAGAGAGAGAGACAGAAAGAGATAGATATATATATAGAGAGAGTTTTTTAATACGAAAAGGCCATGTAAGCTTGCTTTGCCAATGTTGACCCACTAGTTGTTTATCACTTTTTCTATTTGTACTTAATTAAAAAAAAAAGACTTCATATGTCTCTCTACGCAATGACATTCAATTCTATACATTGGATTTTATACCCGCTTTCCAATTCAAGATTAGTCTACACAGGTTTTTCATGACTTCTCTAAACCCCGGATATTTTTACGAGATCCGAAAGAATATCTTACTGAACGTTTTTTGTACTTACTAATCGTCATGACAAACGTTTGAATCTCGCTAGACATTTGCAACCAAACTTATTGGATATTGCTAAGTATTGGTTTTCATTTTTTCTATAAAGTTTTATTCTTCTTTCAAAAAACTTTTTTCACAACTCTTTTCAAACATTGCGCTAACCAGTAAAAATCGATATTCATCCATACCTAGCTTTTGCTAAAGTTCCTCCCCCCCATCTGGGAAAAAAGTCCTATCTTTGAAAGTTGTACGTGGGGCTAAGACACTCACATCGAAAAAAAAAACCTCCTCGCTAGAAAAGCATCTACAAAGATGTATATGGCTTCAAGGGGCTTAAGTCTATGGATGGATGGACGAGTGTTCTAACGTTTGCCGCTAATAGGCATTGATATGCGAAAAGAAAATCCAAATTAGTACAAGTAAAAGTATTATTTTTAACGAAATGTAATGAAATTATTAATTAGTTATTTTCGTTGCATTTGACGGAGACTAGACACCAATTATCGATTCCGATGATCGCTTTCCAGAAATGTAATTAAACCAACATTTTTTTTACGCGAATCACATTTAAACGAGAAATCCATGACGGAATTAATTATATATTAGAAATTGAACACTAATAAGTTCTACGCTCTCCATAAGCATTGAAGACGTGCAGACGATTTAATAAATGAATAATGATTATATGTTTGAACATGTGTACGCATGGTCCGTATAACGCCACAGTTTACGCGAGTGTGTGTCAACAATATATATATATATATATATATATATATATATATATATATATATATATATATATATATATATATATATATACATTTATATCGTTTAAAAAATCAAAACAAAAACCACTTAAACAGGTGAACGGTAAAAACGAAGAAGTACTTATCTATGGGAACATAGCGCAGTGGATTAGATCGCTGGACTGAACTACATAAGGTCCAAGGTTCGAATTCTACCAACAGTCAGGCTACGCTGAAGAGGAGTAGTGCTCCGAAACACGCGTGTCCGTAGATTACAGTTTTTAAAAATAATAAATAAATAAATAATACGTACAAATAAAATTGGGCGACTTTCTAAGAAAAACACGAGTTCTCCGAGGCGGAGACAAAAACATTACTATCGTTAAAAAAATCAAAACAAAAACCACCTATATATATATATATATATATATATATATATATATATATATGTTGGCAGCAAATTCGTTCTCGAATATTGTCATTACTTAATGTAGCGTAAGAAAATTGAAATATGAAGACATATCAGTGGTGGGCCACACGAACGTAGCTTTTAAGCCCTGCCAAACTCTGGCACACATAGTGCACACAGGAGCACGTTCTAGATGGTCACTTCTATAAACATTTATATGACGTTTCAAACCTCCTGCAGTCTTGCACGTCTGCTCGCATTTGATACAAGGTAGATCTGGTAACACAAGACTGTTTTTGGTCCATTACGCTGATGAGCAGTCTGGTGGCTTATCAGCGCAGCTCTGCTCAAACATAGATTGACGCACGCCTCATACTTCAGACCAGTGGGACACCCCAGATCATTAGCGGCTTTTTGCATGTTCCCTTTTCGAATATCACGCTTCAGTCTTTAATACTGGGTTCGATCAGCCTCAAACATGCCCACACCTCCCCACAAGGACCTTCTCCATTCTTCACGATCTAAAGAAGGACTCTTACAGGTATTCTCATCTATCACACATTTTTTCAAGGTGAACCACAAAGAATCCTTGAACCTCATTTTAGGCTTTTGAGCCAGACACCTTCCCTCGGCAAGATCGCCAAAAAGGGGTTGCTTGGGAAGTCGGCTGTGTAGCATCCTTACAACGTGACCACTCCATCTCAATCTATGTTTGATAATAAGAACTTCAATGCTTAGACATTGAGTCCATTCAAGAACCTCAACATAACTGACATACATTTGCCAGAACACACCTAGGATTAACCGTCGGCATATCTTGTGAAACCGCTCGAGACGTTCCAAATGCTTACTGTATGTTGTCCAAGTCTCATATATATACACACAGACACACACGCACACACACACACACACACACACATATATATATATATATATATATATATATATATATATATATATATATATATATATGGTAGTAGAGATTTAGAAGGCGATCACAATGCGAGGAATGAGATATAGTCGGTGTTGATGAGAGACGAACACAAATGGCGATTTACAAATCAATAAGTACACATATATATGTCTATATATACGTATATTTATTCAATTGTATTAAGTATAAATGTCTTACTTGCTGTGTCTGTGAAAAATCCATAATATATTTCGGGAAAAAATACCCTTTTCAGATAGTGGATATTACAGTCCAATTCCGAGGATGCCGGGTGGAAAGACTATATCTCATTCCTCGCATTGTTATAGCCTTCTAAATCTCTACTACATACCTATCCCACACAATGTTTCAAGCAAACTACATATACATGTATATATATATATATATATATATATATATATATATATATATATATATATATAATTCAAACAATCTTTATTTACGAAAAATAATGTTTTTTTTTAAATGTCACCCATTTTCAGCTTCGTATATTTGTTGTCTTTTCAAAACAATATTTATGACAGATTACAGAGTCTCTGGATTGCGATTTAATTCCCTTATTTCGTTCCTAATGTTTTTCTTCAGTTCGTGTAAGGTTTGGGGTTTTTCAACATAGAATATTTTTAACTGTGACTTGGGCTATCACTTTCATGAAACTGCCATCGATAAGCTCTTTGTGTCAAAACAATTGATCCCTAATTTTGGTAAAACAATTTTACGACTTGTTGTCGCATGGTATACTTATCGATAATTTTTTTTCCAAAATATTATCTGAAAAGGTGAAAAAATAATCATTGATAGTAAAATCACAAAGATTCTCAACCCTTTCAGTTAGTATATATATTATTACTTAATTGGAATTCATTTTTGAGATGAGCATTACATATATTAATTTATTTTTATTTGGGACTATTATTCTCATCTTTATTAGTTGTTTTTTTTTTTATCTTTTATTGGTTTGTTTATTCACAACGTTTCGGCCAACTATTCCTCTGGTCTTCGTCAGGTGGTAACAGCGACGGATAGGAACTTCGAATCTCCTAACTGCATTCTCAGCCATAACTGCTATCCGTAGTTGTGGTGAGACGACAACAACTAATAAAGATGAGAATAATAGTCCGAAATAAAAATAAATTAATACCTTTCAGTTAGTCTTCGGACGATATATATATATATATATATATATATATATATATACATATACATGCATATATATATATATATATATATATATATATACATATGTGTGGGTGTGTCTGTGGGTGTGTGTATAAGGTTAGGAAGAGATTTTATGCCAAGTTTTTAATTTTGATTTCAAATAAGTTTTCGTTATAATACTTTTATTTTCCATTTTATTTTAAAGAGCAACTATTTCGCCTCATCTAATTGTTTTAATTACCATCGTATTAAAACAATAATGTCTTCTTTACGATACCAAAAAGAAACGCCGTTAAGATTTATCATCTTCCCTTCTTTTACGAAACAAAACTACCCGTTTCTCGACCGGGTTGTGACCTGAGATGAAAACTGTGGTCTTTATGACAACTGGCAACGCTCATTGATTAGACGCCGACGAAGCTCTACGACATTTCCCGAAGCTAGAGTTTCACCAAAAGAAGGCGACCGGTCTCATCAATGTAGGTGAACCCATTACAGCTGAGAATAACTTTCAACAAATCGATGAAATGCATCAGAAACGTCGTAAACAACACACAGCAATTGTCAGCAGAAAAGGCCGAGTCTCCTCCACGCGCATGCCTGACCGCAGGTTGTAAAACTGACCCTAAGTCTGTAGTGAAATGGGGACAAAAATTGATGGTTATATTCCATGCTTCCTAGACTAAGCTCCTTTTCTTTTTATAATTTCGAAAAACTTTCTCAAATACTAATAGTCATTACGTTAAATTACTTTGTTCAAACTTTTCGGCCTCACTTGCACAGGGAACATGAATTGCAACAGATGTATTCAGGGTATTGGCAAGGCTGCTGCCGAGAAAAGATGAGCTCACTCTACATTGTTAGAAAGTTACTAGCGTCTAAATATATCCTGCCCTCTACACGTCCACCATTCGCCAATGTATTGTATATTCTTGCAACATTTGGGATGGTGCGTCTGTTACTAGTCTCTAACTCGTAGACAAGGTTCAAAAGAGAGTCATTAACCTAATAGGCTCCGCAATGTCAGCTAGGCTACAACCTACAACTCGTCGACAGAATGTTACGTCCCTTTGTCTATTTTCCAAGTATATTACTGGTAGGTGCTCCGACGAACAAAAAGCCCTTTTATACTCTCGACGTAAATGCCCCCGGAAAACTCGACCGGGTTGTGACCTGAGATGAAAACGTATCCCCGACAAAACCGATACAGAAGAAGTCAACAAATGTTCGGACGCATTATAATCTAATAGTTTCTTACCTCGAACTTCTATACTTTGGACTATCATCGGGGTAACTGCTTCCCTGGCTGTACTGACATGCAGAAGTTCAAATATAATGTAAACAGACATCTTGCTGCCCAATTCCCTACATAGTATGCCTTCGAATTATGTCCGAGGAGAAGTCCTATACAACAAAGTGACACTGTGGTAAATTTAGGATGAAAATGCAATCAAAAATACATAACTTTCTTCGCTCTTTTTCGGGATGCACAACAAGCTTTCGTGATGAATTCTTCGTTCTCTTTATTCCATGTCTTATTTAGTAGAATCTTATTTGCACGTCTGTTTGATGAAATGTTAAATGAGTTCAAGAGTGTTCAGTTTTTTTTTTTTTTACAAGCTTTTCTCGAAGGTTCGTTCCGAATAATATACTCTACTGGATTCAAATCAGATGAAGGTTAAGTCTCTTTATCCAAAAACCTGTGTTAACACCCATCCTTGAGATGCTTGTGTGATCAGGCGCTTTATATTGCTATAAATTGAAGTTGAATTAATTTTCTTAATTTTGTTGAGCTTGCTCCGGTCAACTGCTTTAGAATACTGAGAATTAATCCAGAACTTAATATTTATAAAATTCAATCTAACGATCTTCAGTAGGTCCTACGGCATTGTAAAATATATTTAGTGGCATGTTTTGCCATCTTAGAAGGACGCAAGTAAAACTGTTATTTTCATTTTAGCTCTTAAAAAGAACACTTTGACTTCTTTCATAAGATTTAGAGGCAAAAACACGATCGTTTCGTTTATTTGAACACGCATCCTTTGTGAAATTCTTTTCGTCATTGTAAGAATAACCCAAGAATCCTGTTTAGCTAGTTCAGTATATTGTCGAACCGTCACACTTTCTGTCCAGGGGTAATGAACTGTCTTATTGCTCTAACTTATGGTTTAATTTTCAGTTCTTTTTTACTGCAGTTTGTTCTGTAATGTCTTATATTCTTCTCTCAGGCGCCAAGCCTCTTATTGATTGAGTTGGCAAATTTATTATTGACACATTCAATTCCAGATTGTAGAAACAATCTTTTTGTAAGTTGTGACCCCTTAATCCAGTATATCTGTTGACCGTTCTATTTTCATACAATGTATCTAAGGTTCTTGTATAGCTCCTGGATGAATGATGTAGCAAGATCACGCCTTGAACATATTTTGTTTCTGGTGTAATAACTTAAATATTAGTGCAGGGGTTTTGGAATATATATAATCCTGGGATTCGTAAAGTGCAATTTATGCGCCTGCAAAGTATCAAAATGAATAAGCTTCGCAGTCGAAGTTTTGTGACCAGAAGCATTTCATGACATTGATCATTTTGCAATTACAGTGCATATATGTATATATATATATATATATATATATATATATATATATATATATATATATATTTATGTGTGTGTGTGTGTTTGCGTGTGTGTGTATACATATATAGGGTGTCTCAGTAAAATGTATACACTCTTTAAATGACAATAGAACCATTATTCACAATAAGAAAGAAAAGTTTCATACATCAAAATACTATGAACAAATATACAAACCAGCAAATTCTCGTAGGTGTTCACATGATTGGCTACGGTGCTACATGAACAGCTGAGAACGTTCACCGATCGAATGAAAGACGTTTATAATCAGTTAAATTGGCATGTTGACACATCTTCTTTCAGTGGTTGCTTTCAACTCATTCATTGTAGTTTGTTTTGTGGTGTGAACCCTGTGTTCAATATGCCTCCCACCTCCGCTCAATAAAGAGACAAATCCAGGGGGGCAGGTCAAATCCGTTGAGCGTGGACAGTACTGAATATTTCCTCTTCGTCCTTATTATCACTACCAACATATGCACACGCACACACACATACATATATGCAAATATATATATAAATATATATATATAAATATATATATAAATATATATATACATACATATATATAAATATATATACATACATATATATATATGTATAAATATATATGTATATATATATATATAAATAAATACATATAAATATATATATATAAATATATATATATGTATATATATATATATTTATATGTATATATATATGGGTGTTTGTAAAGTTACTATACGGCGAATTACATCCTGTGCGTTTTCTGTTTTCCAATATCGCTTAAAAATAAATTTGCGCTCTTCCAATGTTAGCTTGTGTGGCATGCTTGATTAAATAGACCTGTAAAAAATAAATATTAACTATTAATACCAATATAATACAATAAAACAATAAGACTGTATAGTAACTTTACGGACACCCTATATATATATATATATATATATATATATATATATATATATATATATATATATATATATAATAGAAAAAGGACCCGTCATTGACTGGGTCCAAAAACAGCCTACAGAAAACGGACTCTGATTTATGAAAGCATGATAGGTTATGAAAGGGAAGAGTTGTAATTAGATAGCTCCGAATTTGGGGGTAGCAAAACTAAAGCAAAATATGAGGAAAGTAAAAATAAAATAGATAAACCCCATAATTTATTATACCATACTTGTTCACACTGAAACACTTATGACAATATTCTGTGGATCTATATTAAAAAACCTTGTTAAACTTTGTGACATATTTACATTCTATGGAGGTCAGGCGCGAAC